>NC_081412.1:672731322-673062822 GCF_030272615.1 Cryptomeria japonica
TGCAGTATGCAAGCATGTTTGTGTCATGAATGCACATTTGTGTCTTCAAGGCCAAATCGACAGTTCTGTGATGAACATACATTGTTAATTGGATAAGTTGTTGAGAGGATACACTCAAGCAGGTCCTCTAGGGAAGACTAGAATAGTAGATAGGGCTAGGATTGACAATTCTATGATAGAAAGTATGTTGCCAATTAGGAAACTACTCAAGGATACACTCAAGTAGAGGCCCTAGGATAGGATCAAAGCAACACTTTGTGATGAATAGGGAATGCTACTAGGATAAAAAAAAGCAGTACTTTGTGATGAATAGGGAGTACTAAAAGGATCAACACTTTGTGATGAATAGGGAATTCCAAAAAGGTAGTACTTTCTGATGAACAGGGAGTACTAAAAAGAGTAGCACTTTGTGATGAATAGGGAATGCCACAAAGTAGTACTTTGTGACGAATAGGGAGTACTAAAAAGAGAAGAACTTTGTGATGAATAGGGAATGCTACTAGGATTGACATAGTTTATTTGCTTAACTATAGGAGGACCTACCTATGTCGGAGTCACAAGAGAGATTCCCTTCAACTCAGAGTTTGCAAGCAAAGCTAACACTCAAGGAGAGAGCAACAGCTGAGGCTATGGGTTTACGACATTTATCATCTTAGTAGGAGTGATCTCATATGAGGGAATAAAAAGGTTATCCACCAAGAAATCATAGTGGGTTTCATTATGTGGTAGATCTATCAGTGAAGCAATAGTAGCCATGATATCTGTAGCTCGATTCTTCTCTCTTGGTATCTACTCAAAGGTTAACTTCATGAAATGTTGTTTTAGGTTATCCACCATTTTTTTGTAAGGCATTAATTTTTCATCCTTTGTTTGGTAGTCATTAGTTGCTTGAAGAATGACAAGTTGAGAGTCCCCAAAAACCTAAAGTTCCTAGATCCTCCACTGAACTGCATTCTGTAGTCCAATTGTTAATGCCTCATATTCTGCTATGTTATTAGTGCAAGGAAATGATAATCGATATGATTTTGGAGTTTAATCTCCTTGAGGTGTGATGAAAAGGATGCCAATGCCTGAACCATGCTGTGTGTATGAGCCATCAAAGTATAGTTGCCAAGGCTTCTTGTGTGATACCATCAAGATGGATTCATCTGGAAATTCTGAAGTTAGAGGAGCATCATCTATCATGGAAGCATTTGCTAATTGATTTGCAATATCTTGTCCTTTTATTGCTTTTCTGTCTACATATTCAATGTTGAACTCACTCAAGAGCATCACCCATTTGGCTAGTTGACTAGTAAGTGTTTCTTTATCGAGAAGATATTTCAATGGATCGATTCTTGTGACCAACTTAGTTTTATGAGTTATCATGGACTGTCATAATTTTTGTGAAGCAAAGACCACAATGAGAAACACACGCTCAATTGGTGTGTAGTTTCACTCATAACCTACCAAAGTATGACTGATGTAGTAGACTGCCTTTTCTTTGCCCTCGACATTTTGTTGTGCTAAGAGTGCCCCCAGTGCTGTCGATGTAGCTGATATGTAGAGTAATAGGGGTTTTTCTGGAACTAGTGACATCAAGACTGGTGGATTCAGAAGATAATCTTTGAGAAACTAAAAAGCCTATTGACAGTTATCATCCCATTTGAATTTGATGTTTTTGTGTATGAGGTGCTGAAAAGGATGACATTTATCTGTAAGTTGTGCTATGAATCTTCGTATGGGATGGAGTCTTCCTTGTAAAGATCAAAGTTGAGTAATATTTCTTGGTGTTGACATTTCTAGGATCACCTTGACTTTTACTGGATCAACTTCAATTCCTCTTTTTGAGACAATGAATCCTAGGAGCTTCCTAGAGGTTACTCCAAAGACACATTTCTTGGGGTTTAATCTTACTTTGTATTTTTCCAACCAATAAAAAATGACTGAAAGTATGTCCAAATGTGTATCTCAGTCTATTGATTTTCCCAAGAGGTCATCAACATAGTCTTGTACAGTAACGTTCATGAGATCATGAAAGATAGTAGTCATGGCTCTTTGATATGTAGTGAATGCATTCTTTAGCCTGAAGGGCATGACATTCTAGTAGAAAGTTCCCCAGGGACAAGTAAATGATGTTTTGCGCTGATCCTCAGAGGCGATTTTTATTTGATTATAGCCAGAGAATCCATCCATCAAAGATAACATCACATGACCTGCTATGAGATCTATGATCAGGTCGATATTTGACAATGGAAAGTAATCCTTAGGACAAGCCTTGTTGATGTCTCTGAAATCTATGCATATTCTAATGCTATGATCTAACTTATTGATAGGTACTAAGTTGGAGATCCATTCAGGATAAGCAATATTGCATATGAATCCAACATCCAATAATTTTTCAAGCTCTGCCTTAACTAATAATGCCACTTGTGGATGCATCTTTCTTAGTTTCTATTTTACTAGTTTTGCCCCTCATTTAACTATCAAATAATGCATTACTTAATCTGGATCCAGTCTGAGCATATCAACACATGACCATGCAAAATTGATTTGTCGCTCTATGAAGAAACTTATGAACTTTGGTCTCTTTGTCTCTATCAGAGATTGTGCCAGGAATATGTTATGTGGAATTTCTTCTGTATCAATGTTTTTTTTGATGGTCTCCTCTAATAACATAGATGATTTTTCTTCATATGATATTGGGAGAATGTCGAACCTTCCATCTTCAGGTGCCTCAGAGAGGTTTTCACTCTCAGATACGTTCTTTCTTTTTACTTTTTTTGGGTCAGACAGTGCCACAATGTGGTTTTCATTATAAGACCCGTGATTTTTTTTTATTTTCACATTTTTACGACTGGAAGGCCCAACACCCTCACTGAAATATGCCACATTGTTGAGTTCTATAGTGTATCTTTCCTTATGGTCCCCAAGAGGAAGCTCATCTTGTATGCCTAGATAGTTAACAAAGGCTTCATCTTTTTGGAATGTGTCGAACTGTACAGGTCCTTCATAGTTCCAATCAATAAGTTGGTGGTGAACAAGGGGAAGGCCTTCAATGTTTTTAAAGTCAGTGGGACTAAGGGTGAAGATGTAGTTATATTCAAGTATGTCAAGGTAGTTTCTAAGGTCATCATTGGCACTCTCCTCATCTATCTTGATCATGAACGAGTTTAACTTGTCATCACTTAAAGCACATTCAAGGACAGGTGTCCTCATCCTTCATGATTTCAACCTAGAACCTAGAGGCAAAGACTATGTGGGGTCCTCAAGGGTTGTTTCTTGACCAACTTAATTTTTTTAATAAAATTCCTCCTCTTCTATGGGTTCAACTAGTTCTTTGAATGTTTCACTGAGTTCATAGTCACTAGAGGATTTATCCGAACCCCATTCCCATTCATTAGATTCAGTGGAATAGCGGTTCTCTTGTTGATCTTTGGAAGCTTTGATTTGTAACTCTTCTTCTGCCTTTCGATCATTTACCCTAGAAGATATGAAACCAAGCCCTTTCAAGTGCTCTTTTTTAAATGTCAATTTAGGTTACAAAGGTTGAATGATACTTTCCTTTCTTAAATCAAGAGGACTTTTACCATCATACACAATCTTTTGTAGGATGTAGAACCCTTTGCCATATTTTTTGCATGGTATGTTGATGTGATTTTGTGTTCCATCTTCAGGGTCCTTGTAAAGCATTTTGTAGAGGTCTTCTTCTTCCATTTCACCCCACTTTTGGAAGATAGTAGGATCCCATTTGAGTCTAATGATAGATACCCATTTAGAAGGATGTGGTCGGCCATATTCTTCTGGTGAACTCATAACTTGTCGTAAGCACATGGTTTGATTCCAAGTGTATTCACCCATGCCTTTGTCCTTATATTTAACTTTAAGCTCACCTTTTTTTTATGTTGAAGGTTTCAATGAGTTAGGGTCAATGTATGTCAAAGAAGGGATAGCTTCTCTATTATTTGGAATGATTGTCTCAACTTTTGGTCTAAAGTTATTGCAGTATATAAATGGATTAGGATCACAATTAACTGTTACTTCAACTCCATTGTGAGGAAACTTAATGGATTGGTGGTATGTAGATGGGACTGCCCTCATCTCATGAATTTGAGGATGTCCTAGCAATATGTTGTATGTGAGATCTAGGTTTAGGACTTGACAAACCACATCCTTTGTAACTAGCCCAACTCTGAGGGGCAAGGTGATCATGCCTTTGGATTAATGCTCTTCATCATTATATACTTTGATGGTAATTTTGTTTGTAGTATTCACAACTTTGTCTAGATATCCCAATTGTATTATTGTGTGCAAAGTGCATATATTGAGACCAGCTCCTCCATCTATTAGGACTCATTTTATTTGGTGTTTGTGTAGGAAGGCTTCAATGTGTAAAGGTACATCATATGGTTGACTCATAGATGCGTCGTCATCTTTTGTGAATGTCAGGGAATCTAGAACAGAAAGGTATCCCACCATGGCTTGAAACTGGTCCACGTTTAGATCAGTGGGGATGGAAGTGTCTCTCAAAGTTTTTTCAAGAATGGCTTTATGTGTAGGGGATATGCATAAAAGCTCAAGGATTGAGATAAGCCCGAGTTTCTTCCCTAATTGTTCTACAAGGTCATACTCAGGTTTAGTTAATGGGGTGTTTTTAGCTAAAGCCCCTTGAAAAGTGAATTTACCTTGATGAGTTATGACATTACATTCAGAGGTAGGTTCAGAAGAAGATCTAATTCCTTTCAGGACAACCTTGGGTATTTGGGTATAATTCTCAGGTGTTTTGTCCTTTATAATAATGGTAGAGACATAATTGTCCACTGAAATGTGATTGATAGTTGAATCATAGTTATAGGATGCTCTGGTATAGTTGGTCTAGTTATCTATGGCTTTATATTTTCCCTTGTCATGCTTTGGGAATGGTTCTTTAAACATCTCATGTTCTTGATTGGATGAGTATCCTTCAATCTCAATGTCACCTCTATCAATAAGATCTTGTATGATGTTCTTCAGTCGATGACAATTTCCTATTTTATGTCCCTTTCTCTTGTGATATTCATAGTATTCATCGTCATTCCACCAATTTGGTTTGACCTTTGGCTCATATGGAGGCAAATCTAGAATTGTGATTATCTTGTTTTCTACTAGCTTCTTGAAAGCTGACTCAAGTGATTCTCCCAATGGCGTATACTTCCTTCATGATTTTGAAGCTATTTGAGTATTCACTTGATTGTTTGTAGAGCTTGATCCAGAAAAAATGATTTTGGGTTGTACTACATTGGCATCAACAACACCATCACTGACTGTGTTTTTGTTTTTATTCCAAAATCTTGGCTTGTCTTTTCCTTTAAAGTCCTCTTTGTTTTCTTTGAATATTTTAACAATGCCTTGCTCAATTAGGACTTTCTCTATTGCTAAGCCTTTTTCAATGACATCCTTGAAGGTGGAAAAACAAGCTTTTCTTAGATCATAACCAATTTCTCTATGGACATTCTGGGTGAACATCTCTACCATTTGTTTTTGTGGAATTTCACAAGAGCATCTACTGGCTAGATTCCTCCATCTTTGTAAAAATGATGAAAAAGATTACCCATCCTTTTGTTTGGTGTTGCACAAAGTAGTGACTAATATGTTTGTCTCTATGTTGTATGAGAAATGTTGGATAAATGCCTCTACAAAGTCACACCATGACTTAATTCCAGGTGGAAGTTGGGAGAACCATTCCATAGCTTGATCACCTAAGCTCTATGGGAATAATCTCATCAAATACATCTCTTCTTCTGCTACCTCAATGCAAGCTATGAAAAACTTTCTTATATGTGCCTTAGGATCCCCTTTTCCTCTGTACTTATCAAACTTAGGTGTCACAAAGTGTGTAGGAAATGGAGGCTTTGGAATTATTTTGTCAAATGGATAGGGACATATGTCTCTCATTGTATAAGATGGCTTTGGTGTATTTATGTCCTCCATTTTCTTTTGTAAGTCCTTAATTTGCTGCTCCAAATTGTTCTTAGGTGGAGACTGACTTCTTGGACCATACCCCATGCCTGAACTACCAGGTGGAGGAGGAACATGTTGCATATATGGATGGTATTGATCATACACATGTTCATATGGAGGTCTATAGTGATGCTTCATATAAGGACCATTTGATATAGAGTCATAATGAGGAATGGAATATCTATTTTGTCCATGTATATAATACTCTACAGGCATGTCATGAGTTTGTTCTAGTGTGTTGAACCCAAATTTTATGTGAGGTTTCCTTGTGTCCAAATTTTGAGCATGCCTTTGGATATCCAATTGCTTTGGTGGTTGGTCCTTAGTATTGGTATGTGATTGAGTATATTTTTTTGCATAAGACTTACATAATGGTCTGCGAAGGTGAATATCATATGCTTGACCATGTGTATGTGGGACCTCAAGTTTTTGAAACAAAGATGATGGTGATTCAGGTACTATATGTGGTCCTCTATTGCCTCCACTATTAGGCCTCCTTTGATCCATGTTGTATTGAGTTTGTTGCAAGGGTTTATTTTCCATTAGTTGAGACATGCCAAAATCATTCGGGATCTTGGCTCCACTTTGTGCCATCACTTGTAAGAAATATTATCTATCTCTCCTCATTATTTCCTCAACCAATCGATTAAAACGGGGATCCATAATGGAGTCTTTCACTTATGTTGAATGTATGGAAAAGTTGTCCATATTGTCATTGTGTGTACCATTGTTTTTTGTATTATCCATGTTCTTAACATTTTGAATGTTTCTATAAGCATCCATGTCAGGTAATGTGGTATGATCAGAATTGAAAAAGACATCATTGTCATACTTATAGGTACTCATGTTTGCGGACTCTTGAGCCTCTTTAGCTTCTCTCCTAGGTTTTTGGGAATGGGTTTCAACCATGAACTAGGTATTGACCAAGATGTGTCAGACTAGATGAAAATGGAAAAAAGAGTATGGAAGACCAAGAGTTGGATGGAATGTAAATGAATCTGAAGTGTACTTGCAATGTCCAAAGTGTAAGACCAAGTATGTATGTAGTAGAGTAGGCATGGATTCCAAAGAGATGATATTTTCTCTTGATGAGGTAAGTTGACCTTGACTCTAAGTAAGACCAAATGAGACCCAAAGGTGATAGACCTTGATGAGGGACCACTTAGCAAAATGTTGTTGTATGTATTGGGTTGACAAAGTAAGACGAGGACAAGCAAGTGACCTTTTGACTCAAGTTTAGACAAATGTGAATGTAATGCAAGGTGTAAAACAATGATGGACTTTGTGAGACCTAGGATGAATTCTAGATGAAAACTTAGAGAGATAACCTAGGAAGCTCAATAAGTTTGAAACTGACTGCTCTTGTTTGTTGGACTATAAATTTTTCCAATTTTGATAAACAAACGTGCTTGTATACTTCACAGATGCAATTAAATGATATAGATGTGGTTGAATAATGCACAGGCGTATTTCTAAGATTTTGTAAATGCAATTTTATTTAGGATGACATAGACACATTTGTGCCCTTCATAGATGTGGCTAAATGATACAGATGTGATTCTATCACACACAGACGCGTTTCTGAAAACTGAGTTTAATTTTTCCAATTTGTAAAGTTATTTGTTCTGACCAAATCTTGATTTTTGACTATTTTTCCATGACAAGAGGACACAATTTTGATGAAGACTCAAATTTTGTAAGTGTTCATACTCAAAATAACTCAAATAAAAGTTTTTTGTTTGATGTAAAAATGTTTTGCATACACTTGAAGACACAAAAGACAATGTTTTGATGTTTGATCTTGAATGTTTGAATGTTCAAAATAGGATAAGCACAATTCTTATGGCTGGCCAAGACAATAGTTGTTGATCCCACATGGGGTTTCCCCTGAGGCTATGCTATTCAGAGTGGATACTTAGATGTTTTACCCCACTAGCTCTACCGTTGACCCTCACTTCTCTAGGGTAGCCAAGCATTAGTGTTGGTATGAACTAATTAGCACACGTTAACCATGGTGTTCACCATGGATACAATTATTTATAGTAGTTTGGAAGAGGATGGCTTTTCCTTGCTACCACTTAGGTCATCCTTTCCTCACTAGTAGTCCTAATGACCACATGGGGAGACAGAACCTCTAGAGATTAAACAAAAAGAGCCTATTGCTCAAGACACAAAAGACATTGAATCAATTTTAGTGCACCAATTGAAGTGTTTGGTAATCTATGAAAATAAGGCACACAATAAAGATCAAAAGAAAACCCTTGTCAAGGTCCTGCAACAAACATTTGTTAGTAGTTTGGATTGTTTCAAATGACTACCCCTTTCTACAAGCACACAAGTTAGGTAAATTTTAGATCCAAAAGACTTTGTGAGATAGGGGCCTTCGACAAAATGTTTTGCTTTCAAGACAAGCTACACCAATTTTGCTAGCTAAATCACAAGATGTTAGCCCGAAATAAACCAGATCTGAAATCCAAATGATGAAATAAAGCCTCAAAACTGGATCAAAAACTGAAAATGCAAAATCTAATACATAAACATGGTTAAACCTAATGCAAACGCGACAAAAAATTGCAAACGCATTTTAATTCGTCACAAATGCGCCTATATCACACAAATGTGTTTCCCAAATGCAGACGCGACTAAGAGATTCACAGATGTGGTTTGAAATCACAGACGCAACCCTACAATCTGTAAAATAAGATAAAATGATGTCGAATGTAAATGCAGTTACAAAGATCACAAATGTAGAATAAAAGCAAAAATATAGTTACAGGATGCATAGACACAAAAATGTCAAAAGTTGTCGGAAACATCAGATATGTAACTTCAAAAACACAAAATTTGCAACAAAAAATGTTAAATGCAAAAGGGGCAAGGGTCCCACCGGGTGTGCCAAAATGTTTATGGTAAAAATGGAAACAACAATATTGAAAGACTAAATAGATTCAACCACAAAACCCTAGCCTAACAACAACATAGATCCACCACAAGATATGAAAATTACCCAAGACAATGCAAATCAAATGAAATCAGAAAGATTATACCATCACATGTCTAATAGGGTTTGGATCTCCATTCTTCCTATCTCCATTGATCTTTCTTGATATATTTGCTCTCAGATTTTATGTGTGCACAAGAGCTCAACAAAGAACAGAAATGTGGTTGCAAGTAGGCTTGATCACATATGAAAGTTTGAAAGCATCTCCTTATATAGAAGACACTATAAAAAATGGAGGGATAAGATTGAGAGGTGTAAAAGATAAATGGTTGAATATGATTAGAGGGTAGGTAAAAGAAATAAGAAATTAATGAGAGGGTAGGTAGTGTAGGAATTAAGAGATGAATGACATGTGTCATAGGTAGAAAAGGCTAATGAATTAAATAAATAAAGATTTATTTAATTAATAGAAGAAGTGGGATCAATTAAATAAATAAGATGTTTATTTAATTTTGGAAAAGGGGAATTTAAATAAATAATAGTATTCATTTAAATGAGAAATAAGACTAGAAGAGGAAAAATGAATTAATTAAATAAATAAAGATTTATTTAATTAATAGAAGAATTACGCTTAAAATAATTAAATAAATAAAGATATTATATTTATTTAATTAGACAAGACAATTTTAGGTGTCTATAGGTAAATCCCACAAGATACAAATCTATGATTGGAGGTTTGCTTTATTTGACTTAGACTAGGCCTGACATAATGAATGTTGTTTGTATTGCATCTAGATTTCAGAGTGATCCTAGAGAAAATCATGAGAGTGCAATGAAAAGAATTTTTAGATACTTTCAAGGTACATCTATATATGGTTTATGGTACCTTGAGGATGGTGAATTTACTTTATGTGCATATCCAAATGTTTATTGGGCTAGAGATGTTGATTACCGGAAAAGTACTTCCGGTGGAGCTTTCTTTCTTGGAAAGAAGTTGGTTTCATGGATCAGCAATAAACAATCATGTACTTCTTTATCTACTGCCAAAACTGAGTATGTTGTTGCTGCTACTAACTGTACATAGGTTTTATGGATGAAGAAAATGTTGAAGGCCATCAAAGTGCACTGCATTGGACTGGTAGTTATTCACCATGATAACTCTGTTGCTATTGACATATCAAAGAATTTGATATCTCACTCTAAGGCAAAGCACATATATATCAAGTATAACTTTTTGAAGAAGAAGGTGGACGAAAATGAAGTTAGATTGGTTTATGTGAACACTAAATAGCAGATTGTAGATATTTTCACTAAACCTTTTCCTAAAGAACCATTTAAGTACTTGAGAGATAGGTTAGGGGTTTTAGCCCCCTCCAACACATAACTGATTGATGTGTTTTGGCATTAGTCCAGTATGCATTATTAGATATATTATTCATTCTAGTACTGATGTGGGGATTCTACTACTCAAGGGAAGTAGTTAGCTTTGTGATTCAGTGGTTTATGTTTTTGCTTTGATATTTTTGTTAAATTTTTGGAATTGATGTCAAAGGGAAAGATATATTGATGTGAAAAAGAAAAACTTAAGGAGTTGTATATATTAGGGGGAGAGATATATGCATAATTCAGATCTTTACAAAGATATCATTCACAGGGGGAGTTTTGTCTTTGTTTCAAAATTTCAATGCTATATCTTTGAGTGGGAGATTCTTGGTTGTCCTCCATTAGGGGAGACTTGTTTGGAATTTCTTGGTACTTAGATGTTTTTCACATCTAGTGTTTCCATCAATTTCAAAGGGGTGGATTGTTGGCCATTTGGAGGATTTTATTATGTGTTGCATTGATGTTTTGTCATTGATGTCAACACTAGTCGTTTTGGATGATTTACCGACACCCTTCTAGTCTAGATAGGTTGAGTTATTTCTAGTTGGTTTGGATCCAGCATGATCCGGTATGCTCTGGTATGGTTTCATTATGGAATTGACTTATTCATGATAGTCATGTTCATATTTAGTCAGTTGGTTTTGGTCTAGTGATCGGATGCTATCATGTTTTCTTGGAAGCTTGGCTTGTGGTTTCGATGAGGGTTTCACTAGAAGAGACTTTTATGAAGATCTTTTATGATATTCATAAGTGGTGTTTGTGTAAATTCTGGTATGGATTCAGGATGCTGATGGTGATCATGTTTGAGACTTGATAGATGGAGATCATTGCTTTAGTGTGTGGACCTATATTGGGTCTTGATTGATCTAGGTTATGGACTGACTTTATATAGGTCCACACGCTAAAGAAATGATCTCCATCCACCAAGTCTCAAATATAACCACCATCAACATCCTAAACCCATACAAGAAGTTGCACCAAAACCACTTATGCATATCATCAAAGACCATAAAAATCTCTATTGGTGAAACCCTCATCGGAACCACAAGCTAAGCTTCCAAGAAAACATGATAGCATCTAATCACCAAACCAAAATCAATTGATTGAATATGAACATGAGTATCATGAATAAGCCAATTCCATAACCAAACCATACTAGACCACACCAGATCATGTTGGATCCAAACAAACTAGAAACCACTCAGCCTAATAGGACTAGAAGGGTGTCAGTAAAACATCCAAAACAACTAGTGTTGGCATCAATGACAAAACATCAATGCAAGACATAATCATTTCCTTCAAATGGCAAACAATATTCACCTCCAAAAATGATTTCATCAATAAAGGCCTTAATAATCAGTATATCATCATCAGTGACTTTATAATATAGATTACTGTTAGCATTACCTTTCATGAAACCAAGCTTTAAAAGATATTTGTCCAACCTTTCATACCGAGATCTAGGTGCTTGTTTCAATCCATATAAGGCTTTCTTTAACCTATAAACCATGTTTTTATTAGCTGAAAGTGAAAAAACATTAACTTGATCAATATAAACTTCCTCATCAAGATCCCCATTTAGAAAGGTACACTTAACATCCATCTGATAAACCTTGTAGTTTTTATGTGCAACATAGGCAAGAAATAATCTTATAGTTTCAAACCTAGCTATAGGTGCAAAAGTTTCACCATAATCAATTCCTTCCTTCTGATATTATCCTTCACAAACCAATCTATCTTTATTCCTCACAATTCATCCATCATCATTTAATTTACTCCTAAAAACTCATTTATTTCCAATAACATTCTTATTTTTAGGTTGGGGAACTAAAATACATGTGTTATTCTTTTCTATCTAATCTAATTCTTCTTCCATAGCTTTCATCCAACATTTATCTTTACATGCTTCAGTTACTGATACTAGTTCAACTTGAGAAATTAAACATACCTCATTAGTTTTCAATCTTCTTCTTGTCCTCACTCATTTTTTCTTATCCCTAATGATATAATCTTCTGAATGATTCAACCTTACATACCTAGGAGTCTTCTGATTCTTTGTTCCTCTTTCCTGATCTTTAATTACTGTTGAATTTTTGATACTGTAGGAGTAACCAGTTTAGCATTTTGCTCTGATAAAGGTGTTACTGGTTTAGTTATCATCATTTCCACTACCTATTCTTGCTCATAAATTCACATTCGAATTCCATTTTTCTCATCTACCTTGACATTAGCACTCTCCACAATTCTTTGCAATCTTTTGTTATAACATATATATGCTTTGCTTTCATTAGAATAACCAAGAAATATTCCTTCATCACATCTAGGATCAAACTTGCCAATTAAATCATCTCTCTTGATATAACATTTACTACCAAAGATTCTGAAGTACTTAACTGTAGGTGTATTCCCAAACCATAGCTCATAAGGTGTCTTACCGATTTCTCCTCTGATATGAACTCTGTTGAATGTATACTTTTTTGTGCTCACAGATTCTCTCCAATAGATATGAGGTAGATTATATTCCATCATCATGGCTCTAGAAGCATCCAATATAGTTATGTTCTATCTTTCCAAAAATCCATTCTGCTGAGGTTTCTAAGGAGCAAAAAATTGTCTCCCTATGCCATGCTTCTCACAAAAGTTATTAAACTCACCGGATGTGAATTCTCCACCATGATATGACCTTAAGCACTTAATCTTCAATCCTATCTTAGTTTCAACCTTAGCTTTAAATATTTTAAACTTTTCAAAAGCCTCAGATTCTCCCTTAGAAAAGTAACCCGCATCATTCTAGAATAATCATCAATGATTAGTATAAAATATCTATCACCTTGAAAACTTTTGCTTCTAGCTGGACCACACAAATCAGTCTGAATAAGATCAAGAACATCATTAGATTTATCTTGTATACTGTTAAAAGAGGTTGTGACATGTTTTCCCATTTGACATTCTTTACATACCAGATTATAGGGCTTCACAATCTTAGGTATATCTCTAACTATCTTAGTTTAGCTAATTTTTACCATGCAATCAATATTCACATGACATAGCCTTTTATGCCAAAGACATTTCTTATCCATTTGTGTAATCAAACATGTCTTCTCACTGGAATTCAAATGAAATATATTACCTTTTATCTTAGTATCAGTTTCAATCTCCAATCCAAATCTATTAATGATCTTGCATTTTCCATCCTTGAATTGTAATTGAAATCTCTTATCCACCATTAATTGTCCTACACTCAAAATATTATGATTTAAACCTTCAAAATAATAAACATTATCAGTATTGTGCTTACCATCTTATGATATAGTTCCTCTTCGTTTGATTACACATGTTTTGTAATCTCCAAATATAACCAGATCGCCATCAGATTCTTGCAAAGATAGAAACTTCCTTTTTTCTCCAGTCATGTGATGTGAACATCCACTATCAATTACTCATTCATCCTTATCTTCAGGTAAATTCTCTTGTAGTGCCAGATCATCTTCCTTTATAGCTAGGAACACCCATTCCTTTCCATTACCAGAACCACTAGTAGAGTATTGTGTTGGTTCATCGTCAGAATCAGCCACACCTTCCTCATCTGCAAAGTAACATGATTTATCTCTATTTCTCCTATACTTATGATTGTTTTGATATTCAGCATTAGGTTTAAAACATCTTCTATCTCTTTCTTCAAATCTTTAATTCCTTTTAGGATATCTAGATGCAAAATGACCTATCTTATTACATGCAAAATATTTAAAAGGTGACTTTCCTTCATACTTACTTCCTACTAGTCCTTTAGGTACTCTAGAAAAAAGGGCTTCAAGTTGATCAAATTCTTCATCTTCTCTCTTCATATATTCTAATTTCTTTGCATACAAAGCTTTCCAATCTTGCTTTCTAGTTGATGATGTAAATGCATGATAAGCAAGTTTAGACTTCATAGCTCCAAAAGGTCCAAATTCTTCAAGCTCAAAAGAAGATAATTTCCTAACAAAGGTATCCCTATTGATAGAAGTATTCACCATTGTTCTCAATTCATTAATTGTAGTAGCCTTCATCTTATAAGCTAGTGGTAAAGCTCTCAGAACTTTAGAAACTATTTCATCTTCCCTCAAAGATCCACCACAACATTGAATTTTCATGATAATCTCATTTACCCTTTCCATAAATGTAGTAATCCTTTCATCTTCCTCGATCTTAAAATTTTTATATCTCACCTAGTAACCATCAAGTTTAGAAATCTTAATAGTAGGGTCACCTTCATTTAAAGTCTCCAACTTGTCCCATATATCCTTTCCTATTATCTATCAATCGCATTATTTGTTGATCAGAAAGTGCACACAAGAGGGCTTCTCTAGCTCTACAATCATTCTCAAGCTCCTTATCCAAGTTTTCTGAAGGAGGATTTCTAGATGTCAGATTAAAAGGAATAACCCCATTCTATGTGATCTCCCAACTTTCCTTACCAAGAAATCTTAGATGAGTCTCCATCCAAATATTTCATACTCTGTAATTTGTTCCAACAAACCTAAGAATTTCTCTCCAAAAGACAGTTGTAGATGAAATAGATGAACTAGATGAACTTGAATTATTAGTCACCATAGGATCTTCCTCAAGTAGTTAATATTCAATAGAGAGGACCAGAGCTCTGATACCAATTGTTAGAAAATTCAAATAACCAGAGGACAACTGAGAGGGGGGGGTGAATCAGTTGTCACCTGATTATCAAAACTTTAAGCAGTTAAAACTTTAATACCCAAACACATAAGATCAATACCGGAATTAATAAATCAATTATCAAAATAGATGATATATCAATTAAGCACAAAAAACAATTAGAGAATAGATACCTTCCATATGACACCAATATTTGTATGTGGAAAACCCATTAAAGGGAAAAAACACAATGGGAAGCCTACCCATAGTCAGATAATACTTCTATAGTAAGTATGTGATTACAAATTGAGGGGCCTAGACTTGCAGGAAGGCCAACAACCTAGAGCACACTGCTCATTACAAAAGGACTCTCACTGACTACATAAGAAATCTAGACTACAATCCAGAAGGAAGAATGAATTGCAATAATAACATCTCATATGCCTGAGTATAGTTTAGTTAAGCTTAATAACGAAGGACTTAAACCTCTTTCATAAACCCAACTCGATCACCTACGATCAATCAAATCCTCTGCATCAATTATTATTGCATTATTCACTTGCATATCATCCCATCATGATCTACAATGAGATCATACACACACACACACACACATACACACACACACACACACACACACACACACACACACATATATATATACAAACCCTAGACCTTAAACAGTAAGGTCGACAACCCAAACAATAAAACATATAACATAATTGTAAAACATGTTGGCCTGAGACCAAACAAATGATATCCAACCCATAAGTCATCCCAAAAGCACATCGAGAAGACCAATCAAAATGTTACATCAAGTCAGTCCATAACCAAGATAGTACCAGACCCAATTTAGGTCCACACACATTAAAGCAATGATCTCAATAAGTCAAGTCTTAAACATGATCACCATCTGAATCCTAAAACTCTACTAGAAGCCGCACCAACACCACTTATTCATAATATCAAAAGATCTTCAACAAAACTTTGTTAGTGAAACCCTCACCGGATCAATAAACTAGGCTTACCAACATATAAGATAGCATCTGATCACCAAGTCAATACCAACTGACTAAAAATGTATCTAAGTAGCATGAATAGCAGATCTAAGCCAATTCCATAACCCAAAGTATATCGGATCAACATGATCATATCAACCAAAAACCAAACATCCTACTGGGACCAAAAGGATACCGATGAACAACCAAATCAGTTAGTGTTGACATCAATGACAAAACATCAATGCAACACATAATTAATTCTTCTAAATTTCCAAGAGAAGAACACCGGTAAGAGAACCTACAAACCAATATGTTTTAACTTTCTTAAGGTAGGTCATACTGCAAATGTTTGTAGAAGTAGATCCAGTACTTTTGATGGATATAGACCTAATGCATGTGAAGGATATAAGCCTAGTAATTTTGATGGATATTTCTTCAATTGCAACAAGTATGGGCATAGAGATGCTGAGTATAGGTCAAGAGTGAAAAATCAAAGATATTACATAGATCAAACATCTAATGGTGAATGGAAGAGATCTTACAATGACTGGAGGAACCCTAATTGGCAGACACCTTATGCGAACTGGTCTACTCCATATGAAATGGAGAATAGATGGAATGTGACATGTTAAATATATCATAACTATGGTCATGTGGGTATGAATTATCAAAGAAAAACTAATAGAGGCAATGTTGGACCCTGGAGAGCATCTGGAATGAAATATTTCCACTGTCACAAATCAGGACACATTGCAAGGTTTTGTAGAGCTAGAATGAACCGACCGATTAATCAGTCTATTGATTGTAAAGGAAAGAAGAAGGTAGATGTGGATGAAAATAGGAGTGAGATGAATAAGATATTGAGGAAGAAAAGTGAGGAGAAACCATTAAAAAACTCCAATTCTTCACCAGGTGTGGAGAATCCCTCACTAGAAAACTAAGCTATGTATGAAGCTTAGGGGGAGCATATTGTCAAATCCATTCCCAGGCTCCCTAAATGGTGTGTGGTAAGTCAAATCTACATGTTTTGATTCAATATGATGCTATGGAGTGATTTTGAGATGTAACTGATAAATTGGATGTGATATGTGAACCGATAACAAGTCCTAGGGTTGAACGGTGATTAGGGTATGTTCAACCGATTTAAAATTAAATGTAGTTGGTAAAAGGTAAATAAAAAGGTGTTTTATAGTCTTATTTTTCACTTAGCATTTTCAAGAGCACATTTGGAGAGCAATAGAAATATAGAAGAGCATTTTATTGCTACTTTGGAAAAGTTGATAGCAGATTGTGAAGATTTGTGGAAAAGTTAATCAATGGAAGAGCATTCAAACTAGAAACCCTAATTACAAAGAAGTCTAAGTTATTTAAAAGGTATGATGCCTAAATAAGTTGGTTGTGAAGAATGACCATGTATATTTTTGTATCATAAAGTCTAAAGGTATTTCTATATGAATCTAAATTTTTGTTTGAATTTTCACAATCACTATACCACATATTGTTTATATTACAAAAAGATCTTGACTGGACTTTAAGAGACATCCTCATAAGTCTGCGAAAATGGATCTAGCTAGATCCCTATCCAGCGTACCCTATGGGGATTTGCATGTTGGGGATATTTGATCATACATCCATTGCAAACTAGAGGATTTGGGCACATTTTCCATCTTTCATGGAAACCAACTAGCAACTAATTGGAAATCATCTGGCTACCCACCGACAGTTACCAACATCGGCAATAGACTTCTACATACACCAATAGGCACTTCACTAGCAGTGCAAATAATGCATACCGACACTCAAGCCGACATGGAATAAACTTTATTTATTTGTTTTATATTGTAATTTGTAAGAGCCAACATGGCATATTGTAAAAGACTCATATATATGTGTGAGATCTTATAGGTCATTTGGATACAAGAATAGATGAGAGGATATGATATAGATGAGATATTTGTATAAGGTGATATAGTTGATAGCGAAGGTTTTGGTAATAGATTGAGCTTAAACCAGTACTGAACCTGACATAGTTGATGCTGATCTGAAGTAGTACATTGTATTGGATTTTGGTAATCCATTTTTTAAGTAATACTTTTGTTTTGTAATTGAGGAGTGAGCTCTAGGCTGCTAGCCTTCCTGCATGTCCAAGCCCCTCATTGTAAGTAATATTTATTCATTGGCTAGTGAGTGAATATTATGGGTCACAAATCCCACTGAGGTTTTTCCCACATCGGGTTTCCTAATTAAATATCTTGTGTTATGGTGTGTTCTCTATGTTGTCTCTGTTATTCTTATTTACTGGTACACTATTGTGGGATACAAAGTTCTAAATAAGTTTAAATATTCTACTAACCGGTTTGACACTGATTCACCCCCCATCTCAGTGTCTTTGGGACTGTCATTGATTTTGGCAATTGGTATTAGAGCCTAATCCTCTAATTTTAAAAGCCTAATAGCTTGAGGAAGATTCTGACACCAATACATATGGAGAACCTAAGAAAACAAATTGAAGGAGCTCTTGTAGATTATGATGCAAAGAAATTGAAGAATATAAAACTTGAAGATGATCTAAGGACTACACAAGAATTCATTAAAGGACTTCAGGAGAACCTACCTATAGCACAAAATAAAAGAAAATAACTTCATGAGAAAATGCAGAAAGATGATGAGGAAAAAGAGACTCTTAATGAACTTGCAAATAAGTTGAGATAGGAAAACAGTATTATGCAAGATATGACTATGAGGCTATGTAAAGACATTGAAGACTTGACTAGAAGACTCAATGATGTTGGAAATGAAAATCTAAGACTTAGTCATGAAAATGATATGTTAAAGACAGATCTGATTCACATGCAACATGATAAAACTGAGCTTATGAGACAAAAGGGAATTGTGCAAAATGAGTTGGCTACTGCAAATCGACACAAAGAGAAATTCAAGAAAAGTTCAGAGGAACTTGATGACATGTTGAAAAATTATAAACCAAATGGAGATACTAATGGACTTGGATTTGAAGTCAAAGAAAGTTCTAGTACTACAAACAATCTAGATCAGAACAAATCGGCAAGACAACCTAATGCTTATAAGTTTAATGGAAAATGTTTCAATTGCAAAAAATATTGTCATAGAGCAAATCAGTGTAGATTTAGAAACAATCAGAATATTAATGCACCCACTAGTCAATATTCTAAATGCAATAAAGTTGGTCATAATTCAGAAAACTATAGAATGAATGTAAAATGCTATATTTGTGGAAGATATGGACACCTATCTAATCAATGTAGAATACAAACCGACATTGGGTATGGAAAGTTTATTCAGAGGAATAATGTGACTTGTTATGCTTGTAAAAAAATTGGACATATTGCTAAATTTTTTAGAAGCAAGACTTCACTGACAAACAATAAAGGATCGCATTTGAAAGGCAAAGAAAAGGTAGATGAGGTAAAGAAATAATTTTCAAAATAATGGATTAGGAAGAGAGATTAGAATGTTGATGAAACTATTTCTATACCGGTAGAATAGAGTAATCCTTTGCCGGTAGGAGATTCTTCATCCAACTAAGAAGTAACCCTTTGGGGGTATTGTAGTAAGTTGAAAATCATGCGGATTACCCTCGGTTGATGGTGAGAAGATAGATTTCTTCTGTACCAGTGGATGTGTTAAGTTTTCACTTAAGTGGTGAGCGTTTAATGCAATTGGTGAGAGAAATGTCATTATAAATCAGCTAATTTCCCTTATTTTTGATTCATTGAGCATTCAAATTAGAAGAGAGCACAAAAATGAGCAAAGGCATTCAAGGTGAAGGTGCAGAGTGATTTCTTCAGGTATTCAAAATATTTTCAGGCAGCTAAAGATATTTTTCAGTGGATTCTTCTTCTACTCCCGAGTTTATCTAGAACCCTACTATTGTAGAAAATGTGAAACACCCTAGGCCCGTATTTTAGATAATTCCCGAAGTAGCTAAGCAATATGACTCTATAGGGGCATTTTCAAAAATTCCTAATGGTGTAGCTTTTGCAGAAGACCCTAGGATTTATATACATTGAAATATATAAGAACTAGGTTCCGAAGAATTGATGAAAATGTTTACTAAAGTGATTTGTGATGAAAATGGTTCCGTCAAACCCAAACACAAGATTATAGAAACTCTAGGTTTTGTGGAGATATTGAACATTCCAAAATTTCTAGAGGAAGTAGTGAGAATTGTTTTGAGTAGAGCACATGGAGAATTATTATGGTTGGATTTTGTCTGCAAAATAACCCGGCAAGCATTTAGGGTAGTAACTGGTTTACCCTCAACTGACAGCAGACTTGCTAAAACAAAGAAGATTCCTAACAACAAAATGATGACCCTGACAGGAGCAACATTTGACAATAGATCACTGAGAATGAATAATATCAAAGACATCAATGTAAGATTTGTAAGTATGGTGTTAGGCTACAAGACTACACATGGAAACAGGCTAAATTCAGTTTCTAGTCTTTGTACTAACAATGCTTATGAGATGTTTAACAACAATGCAATGATAGATGTGTGTGAATGGCTGAAAGATGAACTCATTGACAATTTGAAAAAGATTAAAGGAGATAAGAAAGGGACATTCTCCTTTGGAAATCTTTTGGTATGTTTAATGTTGTATTTCACTAAGGAAATCCTCGGTACAAGACCTAAAGACTTTGGATATGACATACTGGTAGGAAAACAATTATAGGAAGATTTTACTAGCATGGGAACTACAAAGGACAACAACAAAATTGAATACTTCAAGACCTTCCAAGCTAAAATAAAAACTAGAGAAAGGCTACCACAGAGTGTAGTGGATAAATATAAAAAAGAAATTTGTTTTGTTATCGAGAAGGATGAGACATGGATGGAATCTGTACTCCCTAGGACTGTATGGGTGACTAAAATGGGATATGAGGTAGATCTTAACATTCTTGAGACATATGCTAAAGCTTTACTAGATGCATTGAGAGAACCATCAGAACAAGTTTTTGGTAGTGCTGAGACTATTGAAAGTGATGTAAAAAAATTCAAGCAAAGGAAGAAAAGAGAAAAATTTATTAGAGACGCTTCTAAGAAAGTGAAGGAAATCAAGGAAATTGTAATGAACATTAGTGGCATATCGGCTAGTGAACTTGAATGAATACAACCAGAGGCATACATTTCACTGGTTGGCACATCTTCTAGAACCGACAATGGAAAGGCAACAAAGTTTAAAAGAGTTGAAAGGAGGAAGAGAAAACCTTCACCGGTACCCTCTCCTTCACCTAAGAGAACAAGGACTTTGAGGAAGAAACAATAGGCAATAAGGGGACCACCAAAGAAACTGACACCAAAGAAGAAACAACAACCTATTACCCCTTCTTTGAATGACTTATTGAATGAGATAATTGATGATGGAAATTTGGCCAATGTACAACAACTATATAACACATTTAATGATTATGATAAGGAAAGCATTGAGAACAGTATAATTTTACATCTAGACATATACAAAAAGGTTTTAATTGAAGTTGTGGATGACTTACCCAATGATTTGTATCGGATATTAGAAGGAAAAAGGATTGCAGTGATGGAATTAGATAAGAAACTGAAAGTTGAAAAACTTCTAGCTGTACATCCTATAAATTCAAAAGAGGAAATTGACGAGCTAATTTCTAAGGATAACCGATCTATTTTTGCTAGTAGAAATTGGCAAGTAATTTTAATGGCAGGAAGAGTAAAAGAGATCGTAGATGAAATTGTTGATAATTGGGATATATTTTTTGTGGAGAAGGAAAAACAAGATTAAATGAACCAACCAAAGAAAACATTTAAAGTATATCAGAAGGATAAGGATAAGGGAAAAGGTAAAATTGGTGGTATTCCAAACATCAAGATAACTAAAAATTTACCGCCACCTTTGGATACTGCATCGATACATATAGATGATTCAACTATTATTGACACTGAAGGTATCACACATGATGACACAAATCCTAAATCTGAGATACTCTTCACCATGAATGTGGATACTCAAGAAGTGAATATTGTTGTAGAGAAGGACAGTGCAAAGGTTAAGTAAGACAATGTTGATAGTGGAAACATGGTTGAGAAACTGGTAGAGACTGTTGAGTTTGAGATCCCAACCCAAACAAAGAAACCATTAGAAACAGAGAAACCTATTGAAGGAATAGATGTTGACATAGGGCCACTAGAGACTGAGATACCGACAGCTAAACTTACTGAGGTACATACTGAGGGAGGGAAATCAACAATCACTGTGACATCAAAGCAGTCTGAGAAACCCTTGCTAGTTGAGATGCAAACACAGACTGGTCCACTAGAGATAAACACATGTAAAATGGTTACATATGATGGAAGCACAGAGGTAATTAAGGCAATTTTTCAGACATCTGGCACATCAACAAGTGAATTGAGACCTACCAATGTTATAGAGGTACTTTTGGATTCAATCTAAAAGATAACAAATTGCAATGCTTTCGCCTACAAGGCAATTGACAACATTGTACCAATTCTTAAATTGATTGCACCAAAATGTAACATAGATCATATTAAGGATTCTTTAAGTAAATTGGACACATTGTCCAAATTTATTGTTGACAATATAATAACAACTGATAAAGTGAATGAGGATACAATAAAGGAGAGAGTTGAAAAAGAGAAGAACAAATTATTTGATGACACCATAAAGAAGTGCACTAAACATCTGAATACATTATTACCTGCATTGAACTCTACTATTTTGGAGTACAAAGAGCTATATAGGGAAACATGCAAACCTCACCTTCTGACAATGAACATAGACAAGGAGATCAGCAAAATACAGAAAGAAATTGATGGCATATCTTGTAACATAATATGTTCATCTAGTCACATATCAGTTTTTGAGAAAGAGATGGCAGGTTTTGAGGAAAAATTAGAGAAACTTGAGAAAGGAAAGATAAGGATAAGGTCTAATGCCACAAAGCTTAAGGATAAACTTGGTCCTAAGTTGGAAAATCTTATTTCTTAGAGAATTGAAATAACTAAGGCATTAATTCAGGGAGAAAGATCACATGCAACATCCGACCAACGCAATCCAACAGATTGAGGCAACCTTGAATGATAGCAAAAGGTTTATGCAGAGTCTAAATTTGGTTTTAGTAGATATCTTTTAGATTGTAACCAACTAGTTACAGAATTTGAGGTGAAATTTTTACACTCATTTGACAATTTTGAACAACCTTTGTCATTGATGTCAAAGGGGGAGTAGTGGAGAGAAAAATGCTTATTCAGAGGAGATCATTTGCTCAAGAGAGCACATCTTTTTGGATACTTTTTAGACTTCAGTTTTTGGAACAATTTTTGGATTTTTCTCATGAGTGTTGCCATCAATGCCAAAGGGGGAGATTGTTTTCATTCTACACTCTTATGAGAATAGTTGATGTTGTCCTTGATGGAAACCAACTAGAAATCATCTGGCTACCCATGGGCAGTTACCGGCATCGACAATAGACTTTTACATACACCAACAGGCACTTCACCGATAGTGGCAATAATGCATACCGCCACTCAAGCCGACATGGAATAAACTTTTATTATTGTTTTATATTGTAATTTGTAAAAGCCAACATGGCATATTGTAAAAGACTCATATAAATGTGTGAGATCTTATATGTCATTTGGACAGAAGAATAGATGAGAGGGTATGATATAGATGAGATTTTTTTATAAGGTGATATAGTTGACATTGAAGGTTTTGGTAATAGACTGAGCTTAAACTAGTAATAAACCTGGCATAGTTGATGCTGATCTAAAGAAGTACATTGTATTGGATTTTGATAATCCATTTTGTAAGTCTGTGAGACTTTTGTTTTGTAATTGAGCAGTGAGCTCTAGGCTACTAGCCTTCTTGCATATGCAGACCCCTCATTGTAAGCAATATTTATTCATTGTTTAGTGAGTGAATATTGTGGGTCACAAATCCCACCGAGGTTTTTCCCACACTAGGTTTCCTTGTTAAATATCTTGTGTTATGGTGTGTTCTCTATGTTGTCTCTATTATTCTTATTTATTGCATTAATTATTATTTACTAATACACTGTTTTGGGATACAAAGTTCTAAATAAGTTTAAATATTTTGCTAACTGGTTAGACACTAATTCACCCCCCCTCTCAATGTCTTTTGGATTGTCATTGATTATAACATTAATTTCCTGGTATAGGTTATATCCAATGGTCTTTGGATACACCGATAGTCTTGAAAATCAATAATAACATTAAGATGCTTGTCAATGAGTTCACTAAGACTATATAGGGATACTGCAATTAATTTTAGAAGAAAATACATGCCAGAGAGAGGATACCGGAGCATGTGGTGAAAAGGTATGAATAATCCATTTGTTTTATGGTTGATACTGGTACTTGTTAGATGGAGGCTATAGATATAAGGACCTCATGGGTCATGCCTATGGGGTATGAGGTATAATAAGATATCTTGATTATTCATGCTGACAACCTTCTATCTAAACTAGTAGATATAAGTGTACCTAGGTTTGGCACATTCAAAGAGAAATCAATAAAGGTACATGCTGAATTGGCCAAACCGGTAGTGGCCAAAAAGATCAGGAAAGAGGTTGAGGAATTTGTTGTTGCACAAGGCTTTAGAAAGGAGATGATTGATGAAGCAAGAACTAGATTTGAAGCAAGGAAGGGAGGAATATCTAGTGTCTCTACCGATAGACAAACTAGGAGTGCAAATGTCAAGAAGGAGAAGCCCCCTCCTCCTCCAAAGATACAAACTAGGAGAAAAACAAAGGAAGACAAGCCTCAAGCACTAAAGTATCAAAATCTATAAGAAAAAGAAAGAAATAACAAGCACATAAATTTTTTAAGGTTGTCGTAGAGGAAGAGGTAGAGGAAACCAAATTATAAGGTGGTAAGAAAGAATTAAGGGCAAGTGGCAAAAATTTGAAAGTGGTTGGTTCACCCACTGTCAAATTAGTTAAGCCATGGGTAACTAAACTTATTTCTCTTGAGAACTTCTTGAGGAATATAAGTAAGTATGGTATATTGACTGGTGTAAATAAGCACTATAACAATTTTTGTGAGGAAGAGAAGAAAAAAATTGAGGATTCAGTTGTTTGGTTTATGAATCATTATAGCAAAGCATTGATTGAATTACAAGGATAGATACCTGATTCTTTTTATACTAAATTGGAAGCTAGACGACAATTGCAATTAAGCAGGACAAAGAAATAATAGAGTATGTATTTATGCATATACAACTTGAGACCTCCAAGGAGGAAATGCAAGAAATTCTTTCAAATTTAAAACCATTATTTCATACCAAAAAGAGGTTAACAAGATTGCTTGTTTGTGAGTCCCAGTCTGTGCAAGCTGAGACTGAGGAAATTTTGAAAAAGTTTTTAGGACTTGAAAAAGAGGAACCGAAGGAGATAGATTCTTCTGAGGAAGAAGATCTCTCTAAAGCACTCGTAATTGAAGGTGTACGACTGGATGTGATTGAAATTGATCAGATACCAAATGTTACTCAAATGGAGAAAGAACCAGAAGGTGATGCCACATAGGTTCCTATTGTCACAAAAGAACAACCAATGATACTAGAAGTCATTCCAATTGGTAAAGATGAAGAGAAGATAGAGACACAAGAGAATGAACAAGTATATGATGTGCAAACCACAGTGCCATCAGAGAAGGTAGAAGAGATGTAGAAAGATACACAAGAGAGTGTACAGATAGATGTTGTGAAAACTATAGAGCCACTAGTAAAGGCAGAAGATAAGCAGAAAGAAGAATCAAAAGAATAGAAAGTGACCCACCAGTCACTTACTTCAAACAAAATCATTAATAATGATGATGATGATGATAATGATACAATAGTCATCCAAGGGTCAATAAATATGGATATGTTGAGTCCAATATAACTGATGAGATTGTATATACAATATAATCTAAAGCCAAGAAGAAGATAATAAGAACTCAGAGGAGAGAAGCTCAAACTATATAGACTGCATTTGACATATTTTCTAGTCTATTACCAAAGACTGATACTGATAGTCTCACAACTCCCATTGAAAAAATAGACCACTTGGTCACAACTACAGTGGAGAAAATTGAAAGTCTTGGAGAGGTTGCTCTACATATTCTAGAGAAAGAATATGAAAAGAAAAGAATTGAGACATTTATCAAGGCAATTGATAAAGACAGAGAAGGTCTTACTGTGAATATGGACCAAATGAAAGAAGCCTTGAAGAATGGAAGTCAAATTCTTTCTACAATTTACAAATTTTCATTGTTCTTTGATAATCTTGATAAGAAGAGAAAGGAAGCTCAACAGGAGCTAAAGAGTTTGAGTGAATCATTTGATCCATTAAATGATTCAACAACAATTGATGGTAGATCTTTCATACTACTACATCATAAGTTTAAGGCATATGAGATAAAATAGATTAAGAGGACTACATCATTGCAATAATTACAGACTCATCTTGTCTCCAAATTATAAATTTTGCAAAGAGTATACAAAGACACAGATGTAATTTTGACGACACATAAAATGAGTACACTTGATGCTATGGAAGAGCTTGCATACTAGGTCCAAACACACATTGAGATTACATCTGTCTGCCTATCCAATTAGAACAATAATTGGGCTTATAGAATTAACTCAGGGATTGGACATCCATTATGAGTAGCTAGCATTTCCATGACTAAGGTTCATTTACTTGTCAACCCAAGGATGAATTACTTGAAATGGGCCTCCATTGTATATGCACTAAGTTCTTGTAAGAGTCACTTTGTCCTACTACAATAACTAAATCTATCTAAAATAAACAAGCAAAAATATGACAATTGAATGCCTACAAGAAATATTAACATTAACATATAATTATAACTAAATAACAATTAACTAAGTGTAGAGCTAACAAACAAGAATTACTCTATCTGTTTTGGCTGTAGGAACAACCACATGATCTGGTTCTAGTGGCTACAAGAATAGTCAATTCCTAGAACATCTACTACAACAAAGAAAACTTAATCTAACAATTACATAGGAGTACTCACCAAGTAGTCCCCCTTGGATGAGTGTATCGAGGTGTCAACATGATTCTATATGCTCAAAACAACATAGAATTTATTCATTATTTCTAAAAGTTGATTACAATACATAAAATAAGAGAAATGCTTCTAATTCTGGAAAAGGTTGTCTAACCTCTACGAAGAGGTACAAATCTTTATTTATAAGAAAGTTATAATAAAATTTTAACTACTTAGATCATACCCATGAAGCTAGGTGGAAACATTCATTATAGTGAGGAGAAGAAATCAATCCATAGAGAATGTGGGACTTTACTAACACGCAGCCAAGAATATAGCATGGTGATTTTTACTAGATCAATGCTTGCTAGAGACAACCATTAATGAGTCTGGCACTGCCTTTCTATACCTTTTCTGCTTCACTCAAACACCATTTTCTCAACTTTTTTAAATGCTCAACCACCCCAAAGTGTCTCCAACTGCTTGCATGGCGTGATTCGCCATCTAAATCAACTTAACCTCTTTTGCAACAACTTATTTAATCATGTATCAAAGGTTAGAACATACAAGCATATATATATCCATTTCTCATTAATTAAAACATTTATACATCCATGCATGATATTACCATAGTAATCCGCATATCTATAGGAATATTTAGTCAAAACAATACAGGGTTCAACAGGTTTAGCTATCATTCAAAATGCACATAATCAAAACTCTGCTATATCCAATGACCTTCACATTGTCCAAAGATGCAACTTAAATCATAGGAAAAACTTATCAATCATAGAAAATAAAAGGGATATTATTTTATCTCATTATTTTCCCCCCAGCCTAATGTCTTGCTAGTCCTCCAACAAGAGGAAAATTCCTTACTTGGGCATTGACTAAAAAATCACCTACAATACCCTATCCCATGCCTCCTATAGCTAGGTTCCAATAAAATCATTTCATCTTTTCCAACCTAGCCCACCTAGTTTCTTTTTTGTTCTTATCATATGGTTTATCTGTAGCTCTGCATCCCATCAATGGCCACATAAGAATAGGTGGCTGAAATATCAAAGGTAGCTAGTTATTGCATTCTTTCCTACCTAAGCAGATATACTTGGGAGCTCTTTGTATGGTTGCATGATAGTTTGGCAATGAATGGGGTTCACCCTGTTTTAGATCCTCATGAATATTGTTCCAACGCTGAGCCAAACATTCAACTATAGCTTGATTCTTAGTTCCAACCAAATTTTCATACTCTTGAAATACTTCCTCTCTCAATGGTAAAACTTGGCTTCTAACATCAGGTCTATTCAATAGCTTTTGCCAGTCATAATACATCTGCCATGGGTTTTTAGCTTCAACTCTAAGTGGCAGTGGACAATCAAGTTCCAAGTTCCTATGTGTTCTATATTGTACTCCCATACTAGTTTTATTTTTTCATCTAGGACATCAATGCTTTTAACTGAATGTCGCCAATATACAACAAGGGATTACATTCATTATTAGAAGAGACAACATAATTATGCAAATAAAACTCACATAGAAAATTCTTAATGGCTATAGGAGAGCTTTGGTAAGAAATATAAAACTCTTGTGGACTCTCCAAAGAAGGGCTTAGATCCCTAACAATGTGGTTAAGTTTAAAACATAGATATTGTTCCTTAAGATATAAAACATAAACTCTCGATGAAGCCCTACATTGCATTAACTCGAAACCTTGTTTGCTACAGTATTTACTTTAGTTTATTACTCAACAATTTGTTTGTCCCTTTTTTCGATTTCTTTTTGTTGCTTGTCAATTATCCCCTATAGCCTAGCTTTTTCTATTTCCCACTATCTATAAAATTTAAGTGCAATAGATAAGCTAGTGAGACATGAAGGGATCCTTTGAGAAATTACCTGAGGGCTCAGTATCTTATCACCTAGTTCTTCAAACTTCTTTTTTATCTAGGCTAATTTTTTTAGTCTTTTGGCTTCATGTCCTTCCTGTGGCTTACTCTCTTTCTGACTATCATGCCCTAGTTCTAATGTTTCCACATAAATAACCTCACTCACACCTTCTATTGCCTAAGTTCTCTGATTAGCCCAATGATTTCTTCTTAATGGAAATTCTTGTGTGGTTGTAGGATGTTCTGCAATAGGAAAACCCTCCTACCTTTTCTGCTTTTTAGTTGTAGGAGGAATCTGCACTTCTTGAGGCAGTTCCACAATTTAGTCCCATGCATCTTCTTTTTCCTTATCTTTCCCTTTATGAAAGGAAGTCCTACTTTGAATTTGAGTGGAGGTCTACTCAAAAATTGGCTCACTTATAGTTCCTTCTATGCCAGGAAAAGTTTCCTTGGCAATAGGAGGTTTGGCTGCCGCAAAAACCCTAGGAGATGAGGCTTCTTCGACATTTTCTTCTTGAACTACAATTTCTTCTGCAGCAGGAACATTTCCTTCTCCAAATTGCCTAATATCCTCAAATTAACCCCATGACATTTGAGAGACATCCCTAAGAGACCATTCTACCAATAATTTGATTAATCCATGATGACTCATAGAGAAGGTACTACCCTTATGAGTCTCTTTTGTACTGATAAAAATGAGGTGATACAAAACATTTGGGATATTCATTCTTCAGTGATGCCTCAAATGACTCAATAATTTGAATTGAATAGAATCTAGATTGGAGTACTTACCATCATATGTTAAATACTTCATTATATGAAATGCAACCTGCAGCCATTCTCCTAGAAGAGATGTTCACTTAGTTCCCTGCTTGTCCACAATAAGAGGTCCATCAACTACGTGAGTGTGTTGGCAATATGAATGAATTGATTATGTGTTGCATTGATGTTTTTTCATTGATGTCAATATGAATTGTTATGGTTGTTTACTGGCTTCTGGTAGAAGGATTGCATTGGGAAGGTTATTAGTTGATTGTTACAGGTACAATCTGGATGTTGGAATAAGTTTGTATGGATGGTTCATATGCTTTTGAAGTTTGTTTCAATCAATTGGTATTGACATGATGATCAAAAGCTATCTTATATTCTAGTAATCCTGCTTTCTTGATTTGGTAAGGGTTTCACTGGTAGAATCTTTATTGAAAATCTTTGATATTATGCATAAGTGGTGTTGGCGCATCTTCTAGAAGGTATTCAGGATGCTGATGGTGATTATGTTCATTCCTGTTTGGTGTATGTGGACCCAAATTAGGTTCTGTGCTATCTAGGTTATGGATCATTTTCATGAAATGTATTATTGGATCCTTTTAATGCACTTTTGGGATGTTTTATTGTTTAGATGATATTTTTTTGGCCTGAGGCCGACATGTCTTATGATTTTAATTTGGGATTATGTAATGAATTTATTGGATGAGCATTTGGGTGGCTGAGCTAATTGTTTTGGTCACAGTTTTGTATAAATATATGTCAGATCTCATTGTAGATCAGATGCAAGGAGTGAATAATGTAATAATCATATGAGCAAAGGATTTGGATGATCATAGGTGATCAAGTTGGGTTTATGCAAGAGGTTTTAGACCTCTGATATTGAGCTTAACTGAAATTATAATCTGACATGTTTGATGCTATCTTTGGCAGTTCTTCTTTCCAGATTGTTGTCCAACTATTTTGTGGTGATTAACCTCTTTTGTAGTTAGTGAGACTCCATTGTGATGAGTGGTGCACTCTAGGCAGTGTTCCTTCCTGCATGTGCAGGCCCCTATTGTAATCATATACTTTCTGCAGAAATATCATCTATGGGAAAGGTTCCCACTGTGGTTTTTCCCTTTACCGGGTTTTCCATGTACAAATCATGGTGTTATGTGGTATGGATGTACGGTATTGATTCTCTAGTTTACTGTTATTCTTTAATTCTTAATCTTCTATTTCGGTATATCTTTTCTAATATTCTGATAAAAGGTATTAAGTACTTTAATTTAACATAATTTGTTGACAACTGATTCACCCCCCTCTCACTTGTTCACCAGTTATCCTAACAATTGGTAGTAGAGCCTGGTCCTCTTTTTTTAGAAGCTTAACCACTTGAGGAAGATCCTATGGCAGCTAGTATTTCACTTATTGTTTTCCGGAAGGATAGCCCTAGGCTTGATGGAACAAACTATGGATTATGGAAGATTCAGATGGAGTCTTACTTAAGATGATTTGGAAAGGAAATTTTGGAAATTACTTAGAAAGGTTACACTCTTCATGATATGACATCTGGAAATCCTACATCGGAAGACTTTGAAAATAACATTGAAAATGATCGCAGAGCTAGAGAAGCCCTCTTAAGTGCCTTATCAGACTATTAGATCATAGGATTATCAGATAAATCATCAGAAAAATCTATATGGGACAAGTTGGAGACTTTGAATGAAGGTGATCTCACTATTAAAATTGTAAAAAATGAATGTTACTGGGTAAGATATGAAAACTTGAAGATGGAGGAAGATGAAAGAATTCCTGCATTCATGGAAAGAGTAAATGAAATTGTATTGGGAATCCAATGTTGTGGTGGATCTCTGAGCGAGGAGTGGATTGTTTCAAAAGTATTGATGGTTTTTCCACTAACATATAAGATGAAGGTAACTGCAATTAATGAGATAAGAACCATACCTAATATTTCTATCAATAGAGATACTTTTGTTGGGAAGATACCTAGTTTTAAGCTTGAGGAATTTTGTCCTCCTGGTGCTGCAAAGACCGATAGTGCATATCAATAGTGCATTCAAGGCATCCACATCATCAACCAGCAAGTAAGATTGGAAATTTTTGTATGGAAAGGAATTGGAAAACATAAGGAAAGAAGATGAAGAGCTTAAGAAACTTGAAGCCCTATTTGCTAGAATAATACTTAAAGGTCCGACAAGAAGTAAGTATGAAGAAAAATTTACTTTCAAATGTTTTGCATGTAATAAGATAAGTCATTTTGCATCTAGATGTCCTTTAAGGAATTCAAAAATTGAAGGAAAGAGTAAGAAGATGTTTTAAGCCTAACCCTGATTATCAGATCAAGCATAAGTACATGAGAAACAAAGACAAATCATGCTACTATGTTGATGAGGAAGGAGTAACTAATGACTCAGAGGAAGAAATGATAGGAGGTTCAGTTAGTGGATCCGACAATAGAAGAAATTAGGTATTTTATGCTATAAAGGAAGATGATCCAAAACTAGTTATCAAAATTAAAGAAAAGGCCCTTGCAGCAAAATTTGAAGACAAAGATGAATGGGTAATAGACAGTGGATGTTCTCATGATATGACAGGAGACAAAAGAAATTTTTTAACCCTACAAGAATTTGATGGTGGTCAAGTCATATTTGGTAATGACAAAGCATTCATGATCAAAGGAAGAGGAATCATTTCATTGGATGGTAAATATAACACTGAAAATGTCTATTATGTTGAAGGTCTAAATCATAATCTTTTGAGTGTAGGATAGTTAGTAGATAGAGGTCTTAAGTTACAATTCAAGGATGGAAAGTGCAAAATCATTAGCAAATCAAGATTCGAGATTGAAACTGGTACACAGACAAAAGGTAACATATTTCATTTTAACTCTGGTGAAAAGACATGTTTGATTGCACATATTGATGAAATTTGGATATGGCATAAGAGGTTGGGTAATTTAAATTTTAATTTTATTCTAAAGATTAGTTCAACTAAGGAAGTTAGAGACTTAACTAAGATTGTGAAGCCTCATAATCCAATATGTAAGGAATGTCAAATGGGTAAGAAAGTTAGAACTTCTTTTAAGAGCATACCTAATAAATCTAATGATATTCTTGATTTGATTCATACTAACCTATGTGGTTCTGCTAATACAAGAAGCTTTCAAGGAGATAGATATTTCATATTAATCATTGATGAGTATTCTAGAATGATGTGGGTTGCTTTTCTAAAGGAGAAATCTGAAGCCTTCAAGAAATTCAAGATATTTAAAGCTATGGTTGAAACAAAGATAGGGATGAAAATCAAGTGTCTTAGATTAGATCGAGGTGGTGAATTTACATCTAGTAATTTCAACGGCTACTATAAGAAAAATGGCATTAGGCGACAGTTATATGTACCCTAGATACCTTAGCATAATGGTATTGTTGAAAGGGAGAATAGAACCATTTTGGATGCAACCAGAAGCATGATAATGGAACCTAATTTGCCTCATATCTACTAGAGAGAAGCAGTAAGTACATCAATTTATACATTAAATAGAGTTCATATCAAAGGAGATACTGGTAAGACACCTTATGAATTATCGTTTGGTCATTCCCCTACTCTTAAGTATTTCAAAAATTTTGTAAGTGTTATATAAAAAGAGATGATTCAATTGGAAAGTTTGATCCTAGATGTGATGAAGAAATATTTCTTGGTTATTAAACTAAAAGAAAAGAATATAGATGTTATAACAAAAGATTGCAGAGAATTATGGATATCACTAATGTGAAGATGGATGAGGAGCATAAAGATCAAGCTAATGACAAAGAACTGATAGTGGAAATGATCATAACTAATCCAACAATGCCTATACCGGAGCAAAATGTTGAACCAGTTACCCCAACATCATTAGAAAACTCAACTATAACTAAAGAGCGGCATAGAGAACCTGAAAATCATAAAACACTAAGGTATGTAAAAATAAATCATTCTGAAGATCATATCATTGGAGACAAAAACAAGGGAGTTATGAAGAAGACTAACAAATGAAGAGGTATATCTTATTTCTCAGATTGAACCGACATCAGTAATTGAAGCTTGTAAAGATGATGTTGGATGAAAGCTATGGAAGAAGAATTAGATCAGATACAAAAGAATACTACTTTGACTTTGGTTCCTCGTCTTGAAAATAAAAATGTTACTAGAACTAAATGGGTTTTCAGAAAAAAACTGAATGAAGATGGAAAAATTATATGAAACAAGGCTAGATTGGTCTGCAAAGGATATTCTCAGAAGGAAGGAATTGATTATAGTTAAACTTTTGCACTGGTAGCTAGAATTGAAGTTAGACTATTTCTTGCCTATGTAGCCTATAAAAACTACAAGGTCTGTCAAATGGATGTAAGTGTGCATTTTTGAATGGACAACTTGAAGAGGAAGTCTTTATTGAGAAACCTAATGGATTTTCATTGACAGATGATAAAAGCATGGTTTGTAGATTAAAGAAGGCCCTATATGGATTAAAAAAAGCTCCTAGAGCTTGCTATGCAAGGTTGGATAAGTATCTTTTGAAGCTTAATTTTATAAAAGGTAATGTTGAGAGTAACCTATATTATAAGATCACTAATGATGATATTCTAATTATTGAAGTATTTGTTGATGATATCATTTTTTGAGGTGAAGATAAATTGTGCATGGAATTTTCTAACAATATGAAGAATGAATTTGAAATGTCTATGACTAGAGAAATAAGATTTTTCCTAGGTTTTCAAATTAATTAGACTGATAAAGGCATCTTTATCTATCAAACTAAGTATCTAAGGGAATTATTGAAGAAATTTGGTATGGAAAATTCCAAACCGGTTAGTACTCCTATGGTTACAAGTGAAAAGTTGTCAATTAAAGATGTATCCCCACCGGTAGATCCTACAAGATATAAATCCATGATTGGTGGTTTGCTATATTTAACTCAGACTAGACCAAATACAATGAATCCAGTCAGTATTGTATCAAGATATCAAAGTAATCCAAGAGAAAATCATGAAAGTGTAGTAAAAAGGATATTCTGGTATTTGCAAGGAACAACTGAATATGGTTTATGGTATGATAAAGATGATGACTTCACTTTATGTGCATATACAGATGCAGATTGGGCAGGCAATGTTGATGACCAAAACAACACTTCCGGTGGAGCATTCTTTATTGGGAAAAAGTTAGCCTCATGGTTCAACAAGAAGTAGTCATGTACTTCTTTGTCTACTGCTAAAGCTGAATATGCTGCATCAACAACCAATTGCACTCAAGTTCTATGGATGAAGCAGATTTTGAAGGATAAAAAAGTAAGTTGTGATAGTTGTGATGTTCCAGTTGTTATTCATTCTGATAATTATATAACTATTGATATATCAAAGAATCTGTTATTTCACTACAAGACCAAGCACATATCAATCAAGTATAACTTTTTGAAGGAGAAGGTGGAAGCAAAAGAAGTCAAATTGATTTATGTGAACACTAAAAAATAGATAGAAAACATCTTCACTAAAACTTTATCCCAAGAATCATTTGAGCATTTGAGAGACAAATTGGGAGTTTCTACTCCTCTGGTAGAGAACTAATTGATGCAAATGTGCATCAGTCTGATATGGATTATCAAAGCTATCTTCTACTCTAAATTGATGAAATTATGCTACTACTCAAGGGGAGTAGTTAGCCTTGTGATTTGGAGATTTCATATTTTGTTTGATATCTGTGTCATATCTTTGGCATTGATGTCAAAGGGGAAGAGATTTATGTGAAAAATAGGGAGAGATTGATTGTACTTCTCAAGAGGAGTTTGGTGGTATTGTTTGGTAGTATTTGGTTTCCTAATTCAGAATTGGTTCAAAGCTTTATTTCTATATTCTTTAGAAATGATTGTTGGCATTTCTTGGCACTTGGATTTTTTTTACATCTAGTGTTTCCATTAATTCCAAAGGGGGAGATTATTGGAAATATGAAGTAATTGATTATGTGTTGCATTGATGTTTTATAATTGATGTCAACACTAGCTATTATGGTTGTTTACTGGCTTCCACTAGAAGGATTGGATTGGGAAGGTTATTAGTTGATTGTTATCGGTATGATCTGGATGATGGAATAAGTTTGTATGTATGGTTCATATGCTTCTGAAGTTTATTTCAGTTAGTTGGTATTCACCTGATGATCAGATGTTATCTTATATTCTAGTAAGCCTTCTTTCTTGATCCAGGATGTTGATGGTGATTATGTTTGTGCCTCAATGGATTGAATTCATTGCTTTGGAGTGTGTGGACCCAAATTAGGTCTGGTGCTATCTAGGTTATAGACCAGTTTCATAAAACGTGTTATTGGATCCTTTTGATGTGCTTTTAGGATGTTTTATTGGTTGAATGATATTTGTTTGACACCAGGCCAACATGTCTTATGATTTTAATTTGGGATTATGTAATGAATTTATTGGATTAGTATTTGGGTGGCCGACCTAATTGCTTTGGTCCTGGTATTGTATAAATATATGTAAGATCTCATTGTAGATCAGATGCAAGGAGTGAATAATTTAATAATCATATGGGTGAGGATTTGGTCAATCATAGGTGATCAAGTTGGGTTAATGCAAGAGGTTTTAGACCTCTAGTATTGAGCTTAACTATAACTATAATCTGACATGTTTGATACTATCTTTGGCAATTCATCTTTCTGAATTGTTGTCTGATTATTTTGTGGTGGTAAACCTCTTTTGTAGTTAGTGAGACTTCATTATGATGAGAAGTGCACTCTAGTGAGTGTGCCTTGTTGCATGGGAAAGCCCCTATTGTAATCATATACTTTATATAGAAGTATCATCTAACTATGGGTAGGGTTTCCCACAGTGGTTTTTCCCTTTACAAGGTTTTCCACGTACAAATCATGGTGATATGTGGTATGGATGCATGATATTGATTCTCTACTTTATTATTATGCTTTAATTCTTAATATTCTATTCCAGTATATTTTTCTACTATTTCAGTAGAAGGTATTAAGTTCTTTAATTTCTTAAAATATGTTGACAACTGATTCACCCCACCGTCCTCTCAGTTGTCCACTAGTTATCCTAATAGAGTGAACTTTTACCTTGGACTTCTTGCATCCTTTGCCTTAGGAAATAGTTCTCCATCCTGTGGCAACCCTATGACCTCTGCTATTCTCTTCTTTGAGGATATAACCCATAAACCATTGAAGAAGCTTCCCCTTCATTGAATGTGCACATAAATTCCTGTTCAATCTCCTCACTAAAATATGATAATTTTAAAATATAATCAATCCACCCATAATTCCAAAAATAGGGTTCACATTGGTTATCCTGCAGCAAGGCATCGTGATTCATAGACTCATGGTTGATAGGCGCACCTCCCATGGCTAACTTGACAGTAAAAAATCACTACAACAAAATGCAAAGCACTGAGAAGTCTTACAAATTTTGAAAATTCATGCACTATAGCCTCTTATTTATCCTCCAATACCTTTCATCAATTATGGTGGTAGGAAAGGTATACTCACTTGTGCTATAGGTTTCACATCAGTACTAAACTCATTCAAAAATCATGTCAATAAAATTAAAACACATCATGGACAAGACACATCATTCTCAAAAAATTATACAACCGTAAATAAAACAATAAAACATCCCCCCAACTTAGAATAATAACTGGACTTACAATCTTAACTCCGGGATTGGAAATCCACTATGAGTAGCTATCATTTCCATGACTAAGGTTCATTTACTTGTCAACCCAAGGGCACATTAATTGAAATGGGCCTGCATTGTATATGCACTAAGTTTCGTTAAGAGTCACTTTGTCCTACTGCAGCAACTAAATCTATCTAAAATAAACAAGCACAAATATGACAACTGCATGGCTACAAGAAATCTTAACATTAACAAATAATTATAACTAAATAACTATTAACTAAGTTCAGAGCTAACAAACAAGGATTACTCTATTTGATTTGGCTGCAGGAACAATCATACGATCTGGTTCCAGTGGTTGAAGGAACATTCAATCACTAGAACATCTACTGCAGTAAAGAAAACTTAATCAAACAATTACATAGGAGTACTCACCAAGTGGGGCCCCTTGGATGAGTTTATCCAGGTCTCAAAATGATTCTATATGCTCAAAATAACATAGTTTTCATTCATTATTTTCAAAAGTCGATTACAATGCATAAAATAAGAGAAATGCTTCTAATTCTGGAAAATGTTGTCTAACCTCTACGAAGAGGTAGATATATTTATTTATAAGAAAGTTATAATAAAATTTCAACTACTTATATCATGCCCATGAATCTAGGTGGAAACATTCATTATAGTGAGGAGAAGAAGTCAATCCACAGAGAACGTGGGACTTTACTAACACGCAACCAAGAATATAGCATGGCAATTTTTACTAGATCGATTCTTGCTAGAGACAACCATAAATGAGTCTGGTACTGCCTCACTATTCCTTTTCCACTTCACTTGAACACCATCTTCTCCATTGTTTTAAATGATCAACCGACCTGCAATGTCTCCAACTGCTTGCATGGCATGATTCTCCATTTGGCTCAACTTAACCACTTCTACAACAACTTATTTAATCTTGCATCAAAGGTTAGAACATACAAGCATATATATATCAATTTCTCATTAATCATAACACTTATACATCCACACATGATATTACCATAATAATTTGCATAGCTAGAGGAATATTTAGTCAAAAGAATACAATGTTTAGTGGGTTTATCTATCATTCAAAATGCACATAATCAAAACTCTGATATATCCTATGACCTTCACATTGTCCCAATATGTAACTTAAAACATAGGAAAAACTTATTAGTCATAGAAAATAAAAGGGATATTATTTTATCTCATCAACATCTACTCTTTTGGAGACATGAGAGAATGATTTGAAAGTTTTGAAGATGAATTTCACTGATTTTTTTCTCATAATGTAATTATAAACTTTTGGATTCTTATGCATTTGGTAATACAAATTTTGGTGTGTTGTATTCATTTGTTGAAAATGTATTTTCTTACCTTTTTCATTTTTGTCAAAGGGGGACTAGTATAAGTTAGTTAAAAAAAATTAATAGCATGTAATTGCTAAGGGGGGGTTTTGCATTTGAGTTGAGTCATGATTGTTGTAATGCAACACTTAGACAAAAGTTTTTTTAAGTTTTGCCAACAATGCCAAAGGGGGAGATTGTTGGCTTGATGATGATGATATAGTTGTACTAGGTTGTTTGATGACTTTATTTGTCTTGTCATTGATGACAACCATGTTTGTTTAGTCATCTAGGTGATCTAGACCAACCAGTATAGCCTAACCGATAGTGGAATTAGTTAGACAACAAAACTACTAAGTTGTTGTCAACTGGTAAATAGGAACATAGCGATGATCAAGAGACTAGTACAGATGATTGGTGAAGAGTTAGACATTGCAATTTTTTACAAGTGTTGGAGACAGGAACATGCACCTATGTTCCAAACTGCATCAATAGATTTAGTGTATTGAGCGAGTTATGATGGATTTTCTAGTCACAATATGGAAGAATAGAGAACCAGTATAGAAGAGCTAGTTTGATTGGTAACTGGTAGACATATTATTATGATTTTAAGTTATGAATTGTTTTGCCGACAAGAGAAAAGTGTCATGAGAGGGAAAATGTAAAAGGTGACTAGATTCAATGAACCTGGGGAATTGTTTCTAGGTTCTTAAACGACTTAATAGAGTTCTTTATAAGGGGATGTAAGTTGTATGATTTTAGGGATCAAGAGTGAGAATTTGATCATGCGGTTGAAGAAGAAGTTAGTTTTTGATGTCTAGTCAGTGATAGAAGTTGAACAAAAGTGGATGTAATTAGGTGCATAGGTGTTAACTCCAGATCAGTTGAACTTGTTGTCTTCCTAACAATTGCAGCAAGAAAATCCTCTAACAAGGTAACTCCTAACATGGTGCAGTAGGATCCTAGCAGGTTTGAAGGTGAAATCCTCTTACCAGGTGACACAATAGCTTGTGTTTATAAATCCCAATAACATGGGTAGATCCTAACGGGGATGGGTCCTAAGAGGCCTTATTGTATAGCTCTTAACTGAGCTAAAACACTCTTAACTAGGTGTGCCCCTAACCGGGTGGTTGTATGACCTTAATTGGTCAGATTTCTATACTGAAACTAGAAGATCCTTATGGATACTAATTCCCACTATGGTTTTTCCCAATTGGGTTTCCACGATAAAAATCATTGTGTTATGGTTTGCATGCTTTGTTGGATGTTTTCTTATGTGGTTATATTTCTTTCATGCTTATTGATTTTCAAGTTGGTGAACGTAGTTATCAAATTTATTAAATTTTTGCTTGCACTGATTCACCCCCTCCTTTGAGTGCCTTATAAGTTTATCATTTTCTAAGCTACTAGTTGTTTTTTAAAAAAAAATCTATATCTTTGATAAAAAAATGAAATTTCAATACAGTGGTACTAAAATTTCAAGAAAAAAAAAGAAATAGGTGTATGTTTGTCCACCCTAATCACAATAAAAACATAATATTTTTTTGTAAGAATTATAATATAAGTAGTAGACTCATGTCTAGGTGTGACACACTTTTTTGTAATTGTTGATGAAGTAATTAATTAATTATGAGTTTTTTACTACAAATTTTTAGAATTTCAAAAACTCCTATGTCTGACAACCTTAGCTTGGTCTAAATTTAATGAAATTCAATTTTTTTTCCCTATAGTAGATGAAGCATAGAATGTGACGCATGTTTCAGATTCAAAAAATGTGATACTGTTTGAAAGTTACGTGTGTTTTTTAATCAGTGTATCAATCAACACTTTAGCCAGAATTCAATTAGAAAATAAATAATAATTATTTTATAAGGTCAAAATAAGACAATCCTTATATTGTTGGAAAAATGAGAATGTCCTTAAAAATCCCTTTTCATTTTATCAATGTTCGCTAAAGAAAAAGTCGTCAACCACCTGTGTGAAGTCTGCAAAATCAAAGAATACTCAAAACACATTTTTTCTATTGACTTTCTAGGCTTGTCATTTCCAAGCCAAATCCCAAAGCATTCTCGAGCCAAATTTAAAAATTTAAAATTTCTGTCACAAAAATCAGATCTAATAAAATCAGATTTCTGATTCTAGGAGTTATGATATTAATAATATTCATAATATTAATATATTAATATATTGAATATTATTATATTACTATAATAATATTCAATATATAAATGTATATACTAAAATTTATATTATAAATATTTTCATTAGTGGTCATATGGGATTCTGAGGGTTCACATGGTGTCGTTAGGTGTCACATGGGGTCATAAGGGGTAATGCATGTGTTAGAATAACATATGACCCCTTTGGACACTATATGGACATCATATGATCCTAAAGAATCAATTCATGCACTAGGATGTTAAAAGGGGTCATATGGTTTCCTAAAGGGTCATAGGACACCATACGACCCATTAGGAAACCATTTGACACCTAAGGACATAATTGTTGGCAATATGCAAGAATTTGATTATGTGTTGTCATTGATGTCAACACTACTCTGGTTGGTTACTGACTTGCTTCGGTTGGACTTGGTTTTGCAAGAGGTTATCATAGATTCTTCTGTGGTATGTTTAGATCATTAGATTCAGTTTTGGTAGGATATTCATGATGATCGAGTGTATGTCATATTCAGTTGGTTTATGATTTGGTTCTCTAGAAGCTATATATTATGTTCTAGACTGCTAGTTGATATTCTTGGTCCCGGTTGATGGTACCAATTGGTGATATTTGATGAAATGGTTAAGTGGTTTTGATCAAGCTTCTAGAAATGGTTCTTAATGTGTTGAAGGTGTTCTTGATTTTGTCCCAATTATTTGGTGGCTTTGCATCAGCTGGCATGAAGATTTAGTGATCCTATTTGGGTCCAATTGGATATTTTGTGTTATTGACATTGAGGGTTTCTACCAGTTGGTGTAACGTGTTGTAATTAGTCTTGACTAGATTTCTAGTGGATATAATTGTTTGGGAGTTTAAATTAGGTCCATGCTATGTAATGTAAATCATAATATTGGTCTGGTGATCGAACTTTGTATTGTGCAATGTAATTATGTTTTGAGGGGTCAACCGACCTTGATAATAGGTTGATGATTTACATACATAGGTGATATATTCATGTAATTTAGATATCAAGGTTATGTCTACATTATCAGAGAGAGGTTTATGTGTGAATAAGGATATATCATTCAGCGAAGGGTTGTGAAGAGTTTGGTGTTTCAAGGAAGACATCTGTACTTAACCGAAACTATAATCAATCATTAGAAGATTCTATTTCCAGAATTCGTTTCCTTTGGATTGTAGTTCGATGTTTATGTAAGTCGGTGAGACATCCATTTTGTATTGAGGAGTGTCCTCTAGGTGGTTGGCCTGATTGTAAGTGCAATCCCCATTGTAATATTTTCACATACTAATAGAGAAGTATTATCTAATTTGGGTAGGGTTTCCCACCATGGTTTTTTCCTTCACCAGGTTTTCCACGTCAAAAATATTGGTGTTGTGTGTTGTGTACTTTCATGCTTTATCTTTCACTTTGTTATTTTCATTTTGCTTTGATAAAAGGTTTATAATCTGTAATAATTATTTAACTTGTGGAAAATTGATTCATCCCCCCTCTCAGTTTTCCTCTGGGTCATTCTAACAATTGATATTAGAGCTTGTAACAATTGGTATCAGAGTACTACAGGTGGTGCATTCTTTCTTAGGAATAAATTAGTATCATGGCTTAGCAAGAAATAATCATCCACTTTATTATCTACTGCTAAAGTTGAATATGTAGCTGTTGCGACAAATTATACTCAAATCTTATGGATGAAGAAAATGTTGAAGGATATAAGGGTAATTTATGATGAGCCTATTGTTATTTATTATGTTAATACAACTGCTATTGCTATGCTAAAGAATCTAGTATTTCATTCCAAATCAAAACATATATCTATAAGATACAATTTCTTGAAGGAAAAGGTTTAAGCAAAGGAAGTCAAATTGATATGTGTGCCCACTTAGGAGTAGATTCTAGATATTCTAAGAAACCCATTGCCTAAAGATATTTTTTAATATCTCAAGAAACAATTGAGGGTCACCACCCCTCTGAAAGAGACTTAGACATGTAGAGATGCATCAATTTGGTGAGCTTATCAAAAATATTTTTTGATCCGAGTTGATGAGATGATGTTGTTGCTTAGGGGGAGTAGTGAGTTTTTGGTGGTATCAACCCTTTTTTATTGATGTCAAAGGGGGAGAGACGTTCATGTGGAAAAAAGATAAACATATTCCATCTAAAAGGAGAGATATTGTATGGGGGAGAGATAAATCCGATCAGTTTTGGAGATTGTTGTCAATCCATAGCATTTGGATGTTTCTTACATTCAGTGTTACCATCAATGCCAAAGGGGGATATTGTTGGCAATATGCTCGAATTAATTTTGTGGTATCATTGATGTCAAGAATGCTCCAGTTGGACTTGGTTTTGGAAGAGGTTATTAGAGATTCTGCTCTTGTATGTTTAAATTATTAGATTTAGTTTTGGCAGGATATTCATGATGATCATGTGTATATCATATTCAATTGGTTCATACTTTGGTGCTCCAGAAGCTATTGATTATGTTCTAGACTTACGATTGATATTCTTGATCCCAATTGATGGTACCGATTAGTGATATTTTATGAAATGGTTAAGTGGATTTGATCTAGCTTCTAGAATGGTTCTCAACATGCTGAAGGTATTCTTGATCATGTCTAAATTATTTTGTGGCTTCACATTGGTTGGCATGAAGATTCAGTGATCCTATTTGGGTCTGGTTGGATATTATGTGTTATTGACACTGAGGGTTTCTAACGGTGGGTGTAACATGTTGCAATTAGTCTTGGCAGGATTTTTGGTGGATATAATTGCTTGGGAATTTGAATTAGGTCCATTCTATACAATGCAAATCATAATATTCATCTGGTGGTCAATCTTTGTATCATGTAATGTAATTATTTTTTGAGGGTTGAATGTTTAGCCGACATTGATAACAAGTTGATGATCTGTATATATAGGTGATATATTCATATAATTTAAATATCAAGGTTATGTCTACAATATCAAAGAGAGTTTTATGTACAAATACGGATATATCATTTAGGGAAGAGTTGTGAAGAGATTGGTGTTGTAGGGCAAAGATATGTGCTTAATCGAAACTATAATCAGTCATTAGGAGATACTATTTCCATAGTTCATTTCCTCTAGATTGTAGTTCGATGTTTATGTAAGTTAGTGAGACTTCCAACTTGTATTGAGGAGTGTCCTCTAGGTGGTTGACCTGATTGTAAGTGCAATCCCCATTGTAATACTTTCACATACTATTGCAGAAGTATTATCTAATTATGGGTAGGGTTTCCCATCGTATTTTTTCCTTCACTAGGTTTTCCATATTAAAAATATTGGTGTTGTGTGTTGTGTACTTTTATTCTTTATCTTTCATTGTGTTGTTTTCATTTTTCTCTAGTAAAAGGTTTATAATCTGCAATAATTGTTTAACTTGTGGAAAATTGATTCACCCCCCCTCTAATTTTTCCTTCAGTTCATTCTAACAATTGATATCAGAGCTTGTAACAATTACTATCAAAGCACTATAGGTGGTGCATTATTTCTTGAGAAGAAATTAGTCTCATGGCTTAGCAAGAAACAATCATACACCTCATTATCCACTGTTGAAGCTGAATATGTAGTTGTTGTGACAAATTGTACTGAGATTTTATGGATGAAAAAATGTTGAAGGATATAAGGGTAAGTTTTGATGAGCCTATTGTTATTCATTATGATATTACAAATGCTATTGATATGTCAAACAATTCAATATTTCATTCCAAATCAAAACACATCTATAAGATATAATTTCTTGAAGGAAAAAGTTGACAAAAAGGAAATTAGATTTATATATGTGTCCATTGAGGACTAGATTGCAAATATTCTAACAAAAACATTGCCTAAAGATATTTTTGAATATCTCAGGAATCAATTGGGTGTCACCACCCCTCCAGAAGAGACTTAGAGATGTAGAGATGCATCAATCTGGTGAGCTTATCAGAAATATTTTATGATCTAGGTTGATGAGATGATGTTGTTGCTCAGTGGGAGTAGTTAGTTGTTGGCGGTATCAACCCTTTTTCATTAATGTAAAAGGGGGAGAGATGTGCATGTGAAAAATAGATAAAGATATTCCAATTTGGAGGAGAGATATATCCGATCAGTTTTGGATATTATTGGCATTCCATGGTACTTGGATGTTTTTCACATTTATTGTTTCCATCAATGACAAAGGGGGTGACTGTTGGAAATACATGAGAATATATTATGTGTTTCCATTGATGTGAACATTGCTCTGGTTGGTTATTGACCTACTCTAGTTACACTTGGTTTTGATAGAGTTTATTAGAGATTTTGCTCCAGTATGTTTAGATTATTAGATTAGGTTTTGGCAGGATATTCATGATGATCATGTGTATGTCATATTAATTTGGTTCATGATTTGGAGCTTGGGGAGCTATTGATTATGTTTTAGGTTGTCGGTTGATATTCATGGTCCCAATTGATAGTACCGGTTGGTGATATTTGATGAAATGGTTCTTAATATGCTAAAGGTGTTCTTGATCATGTCCCAATTATTTGGTAGCTTCAGATAGACTAGCATGAAGATTTGGTGATCCTATTTGGGTCTAGTTGGATATTATGTGGTATTGACACTGAGGTTTCTACCGATTAGTGTAATGTATTGCAATTAGTCTTGGCGAGATTTCTAGTGGATATAATTGTTTGGGAATTTGAATTAGGTCTATGCTATGTAATGTAAATCATAATATTAGTCTAGTGGTTGATCTTTGTATCATGTAATGTAATTATGTTTTAAGGGTTGAGGTTTTAGCCAACCTTGATAAAAGGTTGATGATTTGTATATATAGCTGATATATTCATGTAATATAGATATTGAGGTTATGTCTGCATTATCAGGGGAGAGGTTTATGTATGAATAAGGATATATCATTTAGCAAAGGGTTGTGAATAGTTTGGTGTTGTAGGGCACACATTTGTGCTTAATTGAAAATATAATCAAGCATTAGGAGATGTTATTTCCACTATTCATTTCCTCTGGATTATAGTCTGATGTTTCTATAAGTTAGTGAGACTTCCTTTTTATGTTGAGGAGTGTCCTCTATGTGGTTTGCATGATTGCAAGTGCAATCCCCATTGTAATATTTTCACATATTGTTACACAAGTATTATCTAATTGTGGGTAGGGTTTCCCACTATGGTTTTTTCCTTCACGGGGTTTTCCACATCAAAAATATTGGTGTTGTGTGTTGTGTTCTTTCATGCTTTATCTTTCACTGTGCTATTTTTAGTTTTCTCTAATAAAAGGTTTATAATCTACAATAATTATTTAATTTGTGGAAAGTTGATTCACCCCCCCTCTCAGTTTTCCTTAGGTTCATTCTAATAATTGATATCAAAGCTTATAACAACCAAATTATGTCCTAAGGGGTTATGTGGTGTCCTAAGTCATCATGAAACACCATATGATCTCTTTGTTGGCATATGGACACTCCAATGAGACATTGTGTGTGATTGAAGGTTTTGTCATTGATGGCAACCTTGCAATCCTATGGCACTGGCAAGACATTATATCGGCAAAGCATTACACAGGCAACCTTGCAATCCTATGGCACTGGCAAGATATTATATCGGCAAAGCATTACACAGGCAACCTTGCAATCCTATGGCACTGGCAAGATATTCTACCGGTAAAGCATTATTCAAGCAAGACATTATACCGACATCAGCAAGATCACTCTACACCGGCACCGGCACCGGTATAGAAGAAAAGATGTATACTAGCACAGAGGCCGACAAGATTTTTGATATGTAATATTTTGTTTATTATTGCAAGCCAACTTGGAAAATTGTAAAATAACTCTTGTATATAAAAGAGATCATTGTAGTCATTTGTAGGATATGGATAGGAAGCATAAAGAAAATTACTGGGGAGACCTAACGTGTGAATTGTAGGTCAAGGGTATATGTAAAGAACAAAGCAGAATAGGTACTGAATCTGGCATTGAAGATGCTATTGTAAAGCAGTACAGATCATTGGATTTGTATAATCCTCATTGTAAGTTAGTGTGACTTCTTATTGAGCAGTGTGCTCTAGGCAGTTGGCCTTCCTGCATGTGCAGGCCCCTATTGTAAGTAATATTCTCTTATTGGCCAATAAGTGAATATTGTGGGTCACAAATCTCACCGAGGTTTTTCCCACACCAGGTTTCCTCGTTAAACATCTTGTGTTATGGTGTTCTTTTCATGTGGATGTTTTTGATTCTGTTAATTACATTAATTCTTGCATGCCGGTACACTGTTACTTTATGTTCTACATGTTCTGTTTTAAGAAAATTACATTACCAGTCAGATACTGATTTACCCCCCCTCTCAGTATCTGTGGGAACCCTAACACTCTTAGGATACCATATAATCTTTGACGACACCATATGCTATCCTAAGGGGTCATAGAACACCAAATGACCCCTTACAACACTATATGACCCCTTACGACACTATCTGACCCCTTATGACACTATATGACATGCTCAGGGGTCATATGGTTTCCTAAGGGGTCATGAGACACCATATGACCCCTTGTGACACAATATGGTGTGCTAAGGGGTCCTATGGTGTCCTAAGGGGTCAAAGAATGCCATATGACCCCATAGGACACCATACACCCCTAATGACACCATATGACCCATACCGACACCATATGGTGTCCTAAGGAGTCATCAGGCTCCATATGACCTCTTATGACACAATATGACCCCTAATCACACCTTAGGGATCATATAGTGTCCTAAGGGGTTATATGATGAATTATGACCCCTTAGGACACAATATGACCCCTAATCACACCATATGGCCCCTAATGACACCATATGGTGTCCTAAGGGCTCATATTGTGTCGTAAGGGTTCAAACGACACCATATGACCCCTTAGGACATAATATGACCCCTAAAGACACATAGGGGTCATATGGTGTTATTAGGGGTCTTTTCGTGTCCTAGGGAATCAAAGGACACCATACAACCCCTAACAACACCATATGGTGTTCTAAGGGCTCATATGACACCATATGACCCTTAAGACACCATATGACCCCTAACAACACCTAAGGTGGCATATGCTATCGTTAGGTATTGTATGGTGTCCTAAGGGGTCATACGGCACCATATGACCCCTTAGGACACCATATAACCCCTAACGACACCATATGGTGTCCTATGAGCTCATATGGTTCCTTAAGGGTTCATAGCACACCATATGACCCTTTAAGATACAATATGAACCCTAACAACATTTAAGGTGTCATATGGTGTCATTAGGGGTCTTATGGTGTCCTAAGGGGTCATAGGACACCATATGACCCCTCAGGACACCATACAACCCCCAACAACATTTGAGGTGTCATATGATGTCATTTGGGGTTGTATCATGTACTAAGGGGTCATAGTACATGATATGACCTCTTAGGACACCATAAGACCTCTAACAAGACCATATGGTGTCCTAAGTGGTCATAGGACACCATATGACCTATTAGGATATGATACGACCCCTAATGACACCTAAGGGGTCATATAGTGTTGTTAGGGGTTGTATGGTGTCCTAAAGGGTCATAGGACACCATATCACCCCTTAGGACACCATATGAAACCAAAGGACACCTAAGGTGTCATATGGTGTCCTAAGGGGTCATATGGTGTCGTAATGGGTTGTAAGACACCATATGACCCCTTAGAATACCATACGACCCCTAACGACACCATATGGTGTCTTAAGGGCTCATATTGTGTCTTAAAGGGTCATAAGACACTATTTAACCCCTTAGGACATGATATGACCCTTAATGACACCTATGTTGGCATTATTGGCATAACTAATGTAGATGGAGTATGATGACTGAACCAATATAGAACTGTTTGTGATGACATTATGATGAAGAGAATGAGATTGCATGATTGGATGACTTTGATTAGTTATTTGTGTTGTCAATGATGGCAACTGATGTTTACTATGTTGTATTTTATCATGTTAGTCTTTTTGGTCTACCAGAAAGAGCTTATTGGTAAATAAACAAGAAACTAGGAATTAGGACCTTAACTAGTAAACAAGGAAATGTTTTGATTAGATTTGGTGATTGGTGATGATTGAAGTGTTGTGGTTTGGAATGTGAGTTTGTATCATTGTAATATATATCTGATTGGAACTATATCATTTTTTGGTTATTGGAAATCATTTTTATGATGCCTATTGTATTTTTGCTAGGGTTTAAGGACTGGTAAAAGAATTCTCTTAATCAGTAATGATTTTTGGTTTGGCGGTGATCTACATCAAGTTAAAATGTTGGAGATGATGTGGCATAACCTATATAGATGGATGATTGTTGTTTTGGTGTGTTTGAAGATGGAATTTCCTAGGAAAGAGCGAATCACTTAGAAGAGTGTTCTAAGGGTTTGACTTTGTATCAGATTGAGTTGTTGTGATGAGTTATGATCACTCAATGGTTGATATTATTTTCTAAAATATTATAATGATCTATATGATGATCTGATATAATTTGAGATGATTTGTATTGTAAATTCTTGATGTATCTAGGGTTTGGTAACCAACCTAGTTGTAAAGTTTATTTATGTTGGTTTAGATGATGTTTGTTGTGTCGATGGTTTTGCGAAGAGTGTGAAGCCAAACTAGAGTGTGAGAGATCTGCCAGAATGTAGTAGATTTGGAGCAGAATCGGATCTAATCAAGAAAGAAGTTAAGTGCTATACCTAGATCATTCACTGTTGTTCCCTAATAGTTGTAGCAGTCAACATCCCTTAATTGGGTAGGTCCTAACATGCCTTACATTGTAAATCCCCTAATAGGGTAGCTCAACATATGAGTCATTAATCCTCTTGCAAGGTTGATCCTAATAGGTCAAAGTTCCTAACAAGACTATGTTGGATATTGTTGGCATATGATTAACCAACATGTTGATATGATGATAATGTATGTTTTCATTAATGTTCATAAGTACAAGTAAACCGGTATGCAGATTAAAAGAAGTTGGTGAACTGGTATAAAGAGGTATGAAGAGATGCAGTGAACCATCGTCAAGGTTTCACTAAGTGTGACTACCGGTTGGTAGTCGCAGGCCTAGGGTTTTTGGTTTTTGCAATCCAGCTTGTACAATGCCACCAATGATATTCTATGGTGAGTTAGCTAAGAGATGAGGATGAGATCGAGGTGCCACGTCATTTTTTTGCACGTGAAGGATTTCCTTGAGGATCTTGCATGAGAATATCGATTGCATTAAATGTCTACCTCGAGAATGAACATTCTTCTTGGTAGTATGAGAAGAAAGTGTGATGAGTTACTGATTCCCATGTGCAGTGAAGAATGAATGATGTAGATTGTCTTGTGATCTATTTGAAATTATATTACTCTATGCAATGTGTTTGGACGGTCAGGATTGGACCACCTATATTGTAAACCTAAGATGCTTAGGGTTTAGGGTTTATGCTACCCACCTAACTATTGTCTATAAGGTCGATGATGTTTGTTGTTGTAATTTGTTGGCAACTTGTGTGTGTGTGTGTATCTGAGTGTTGAGATGCTTGCCATACCAGGAAAAGAAAACTATAGAGTGTGATTGCAGAGTAGAAAAATTCAAAAGGATCTACCTTAGCATGTAGTGCTATAATTAGATCAGAGTATTTTACCTATTGTCTTCTAACCATTTCAATAGTTGGAAAATATCTTTACTGGGTAGCTTTAATAGGCTTATTGTAAATACTTTAACTGGGTGACTCAAGATCATTGAGTTCTTCAAATCCTCTAGCAGGGTAACCTTTAACAGGGTATATAGCCATCCCTTAACCAGGTGATCTCTAACAGGATTGGTTCCTACCAGAACCTTATTGTAAAGTCTTTAACTGGAATAGGCTCCTAACAGAGTGGGCTTCAAAAGAGTTCAAAAAAAATCTTGTGGGTATTCATCCCCATTGTGCTTTTTCCCATTTGGGTTTCCATGTGAGAAAATCTATGTGTCATGAGTTGTGCATTTTTCATGTGATGGATATGTATTCTTTGTTTGAAAGATTATGCATACAGAGTTAATAGGTTACGGTATTATTGGTATACCACATACATATTTTTATGGGTGAATTTTTTATCAAGTATTGAATGTATTTGAAGTATTTAGACTTATTAGTTTATGGTGTTTGAGGTCCTACTATGTTTAACCGGTATTTCCATGGTTAAGTTCAGTAATGATGACAACCTGTTGGTATTGCTTTAACTTGATAAGTTGTTGAGAAAGTTTTTGTCTATACTGATTCACCCCCCTCTCAGTACTAGTTAGGGTATCTATTGTTCATCATTATTCATCAATTGGTATTAGAGAAACTCTAGGTCCTCGGTGATATTAGCTTAACCGCTTGAGGTAAAAGAGCCTACCTTAATGATGAAGAGGAAAGGACCTAAGTTCAATAGAGATAACTTCAAGATATGGAAGGACAGAATGAAAATTTACATCAAGTATGGGTGCTCAACACTGGAGCTATGTTGAGAATGCCTATGTGATTCCCACTGGTACTCTAACTGATGATCAGAAGAGAGAGATTCAAGAAAATGGGCAAGTCATGGAAGCCCTTATCAGTAGCCTGTCAGCTATTGACTTTAATGATGTACAAGACAAGGACACACCTAAGGATGTATGGGATGTACTGGAAATCATTTATGGTGGTGATGAACATGTAAAGAAAGCTAAGGAAGAAATCCTTAGAGGAAAATTTGAGGACATGAGGGTTGTTGAAGGTGAGACCATTCAACAATATGGCATAAGGATTAAGATTGTGGTAGGAGATATCAAAAGAATTGGTGGAATGATTGATGATATCATCATTGTTAGTAAAGTCTTGAGATTATTGTTACCAATCTATGCAATCAGAGTTGTTGCTATCCAGGAGCTAAGGTCTATTGATAAAACCAAGGTATCCTTAGACTCTATCATTGAAAAGTTAACTGCATATGAGTTGAATACCTATGATGGTAGTGTTTAGAAGACTGAGTCAGCCTTTAGAGCATCTGTTGCACCATCCAGAAAAAGAAAAGAAATTAGTACCAGTTATAAATCCAGACAATGCAGAGATATGGATGATGAAGAGATTCTGATGGAGTTTGAAGCTCTTCTTTCTAAAAGACTTCCAAAGGGAACTGGAAAATATAGAGGTAAAATTCCTTTGCAATGTTTTTCTTGCAACAAGATAGGACATATAGCTATTAATTGTCCTAACAATAACAATAAGGATAAAACAGAGAGGTTTAGAAAGTATAAAGGAGGAAATAGAAGAAATTGTCTTGTTGATGTTGATGAAGGTGTCACTAATGAAGAATCAGAGGATGAAGAGAGTGAAGATATAGTGTTTGTAGATATAAAGGAAGAAGTGTCAGATAAGAAAGCACTTGTCTCTCACATTAACAACTCTAATTAGTGGATAATTGATTGTGGTTGCTCTGACCACATGATTGGTGACTAGAGAAAGTTTTTGTCTCTGGAGGAATATGAAGGAGGTATTGCTAGATTTAGTAATGATGCACCATGCTTAATGAAAGGTAAAGGATCCATCTCACTAAATGGAAAGAGCAGTGCAGATGATGTCTACTAGGTAGATTTGAGTGTTGCTTAGCTAAATGACAAAGGACTCATTTTGGATTTCAAAGGTGTAGTCTGCAGTATAATTGGGAAGAGTGGTGAACTTATTGCCACTGATAAGAAGACTAGAGGTAACCTATTTTAGTTGAATGCCAAGATCAGTCGGTGTCTAATGGCTAAGTTTGATTTAAATTAGATATGGCATAGGAGACTCTGTCATATGAACTTTGACAATATTATTAAAGCTAGTAAGATCAAGGAGGTAAGAGGATTACCTTTGCTGAACAAACTAGAGAATTCATTGTGGAGAGAATGTCAACTTGGGAAAATGTCTTCCTCAACTTTCAAAGGTAAGTCTTTTTCAGTAGAGAACTTACTTGACCTTGTGCAACTAATTTGTGTGGTCTTATGCAAACTAGAAGTATTCAGGGAGATAGGTATTTTATGATTCTTATTGATGACTGCTCAAGAATGATGTGGGTTACATTCTTAAAAGACAAGTCTGAAGCATTTGCAAAGTTCAAAGCCTTCAGAGCATTAGTAGAGAAAGAAAGTGGTAAAAAGATAAAATGCCTAAGAACTGATCAAGAAGGAGAATTCACTTCTGATGAATTCAACAAGTATTGTGAAGATAGTAGTATCAAGAGGCAGTTTTGTACTCCAAGGACATCACAATAGAATGGCATAGTAGAAAGAAATAACAGGACTGTAGTTGAAGCAGCTAGAACAATGTTGATCCAAGGAAAGGTTGCTCACACTTTTTGGAGAGAAGTGGTGAGCACTGTAGTCTATACTATGAACCAGGTACTTATCAAGAAAGGCAAAGATGAAACCCCTTATGAGTATTGGACTGGGAAAACTCCCACTATGAGTTACTTTAAATGTTTGGTAGTAAGTGCTATATCAAGAGAAGTGAGCATTTGAGTAAATTTGATGCTAGAAGTGATGAAGAAATATTTCTGGGATATTCCACTAAGAGAAAAGCTCTCATGTTCTACAACAATAGAACATAGAAGATTCTTGAGAGTATCAATATCAGGGTTGATGAATCCCCTAAGGAACCTGAGGAAACCTGTAGCAAAGAAGTGGAAGATGAACCAGGTATAGCCTTTTCGGAACCAGTTGAGAAAGACACTTTTAAATATCTTGATGTTCCTGTACTTGTAGAAGCTACAGTAGGAGTAGAAGAAGAGGTAAGTGAAGGAGAAGAAGAAAAGCTAGCAGATCAGGCTAGATTCATTCCTAGATATGTGAAACTATATCATAATCCAAATCAAATCATAGGAGATAAAGATGTAGGGATACTCACAAGAAGAAAAGTGAAGGAGAACTCTTGTAGGATTTTTGAATTTGAACCCAAGAATTCTAGAGAAGCACTTACAGATGAAGACTGGATTAAAGAAATGGAAGAGGAGCTAGACCAGATACAAAAGAATGCAACATGGTCTTTGGTGCTTATACTAGAACATACAAATGTCATAGGTACCAAATGGGTCTTTAGGAATAAGTTGAATGAAGTAGGCACAGTTGTAAGGAACAAGGCTAGGCTTGTATGCAAGGGATACGCTGAGGAGGAGGGAGAAGACTATGGAGAAACCTTTGCTCCTATAGCTAGACTAGAAGGTGTCTAAATGCTACTTGCATTTGCAGCATTTAAGGGATCTAAGGTTTATCAGATGGATGTGAAGTCTTCATTTTTTAATGGAATCCTAGAAGAGGAAGTATATATTGAGAAACCAGAAGGGTTTGCCTTATCAGAAGATAGTGACATGGTATGTAGATTACACAAAGCCCTGTATGGATTGAAACAAGCACCTAGGGCATGGTATGAAAGGTTACTCTCTCATCTTGTGAAGATTGGATTTCAAAGAACAAGTGAGAATAGCAACATCTACTTAAAATCTGAAGGTGATTAGATTCTGATCTGTGAAGTATTTGTAGATAACATAATCTTTGGAGGAGATGATAAACTGAGTCATGTGTTTGTAGATCAAATGAAGAAAGAGTTTGAGATGTCTTTGATTGGAGAGATAAAGTTCTTCATTAGTTTACAGATTCAGTAAATGAAAGAGGGTATCTTTATTACCTAGTCAAAGTATGTCAAAGAGGTATTGAAGGCCTTTGGCATGGAGGAGAGAAAACCATTTGGTACATAGATGGTGATCAGTTGTAAACTGACTAAGGAAGATGATTCAGGACTGGTAAATGAAAAGGAGTACCAGTCAATGATTGGTAAGCTGCACTATGTGGTGCACAAGAGACTAGATATTGCTCATGCAATAGGTATTGTAGCTCATTTTTAGACAAGTCCAAGAGAATCCCACTTGGTAGCTGTCAAAAGGATTCTTAGATACTTGAAAGGAATAGTTGACTATGGATTGTGGTATCCATATAATGGTGACTATAACCTCAAAGTATATATCGATGTTGATTGCTTAGATAATGTGGATGACCGGAAGAGCACAACCAATGGAGCATTATTTTTTGCTAGAAGATTAGTATCATGGAAAAGTAAGAAGTAGAGTTGTACTTCCCAATCTATAGCTGAAGTAGAATATGTGGCAGCAATTATAAACTGCACTCAAGCAATCTAGATGAAACATGTATTGGAAGGTTTCAATGTACCTATATCTGAACGAGTGAATATATTTTGTGACAACACAAGTGCAATAAATATTTCCAAGAATCCGATATTACATGCTAGAACTAAGAACATCAAGCTTAAATATCACATCTTGAGAGAGAAAGTTTAGAATAAGGAGGTTGTACTTCAACATGTTTCCATTAAGGAGCAGCTAGCAGATAATAGTCAGCCCTTACCGAAGACTACATTTACCTATTTGAGAGGTGAATTAGAGGTTCTGCCCCTTCATGAAGTCAACTAAAGTTGTGTGCTTTGCATCAGTCAAACACTACAGTGATAAATCTTTTAGGATTGATGTGTTGAAGGATGCTACTCCATAGGGGAGAAACATAGTAGAGTATGGAAGATTGTGCCTCCACTTTGGAAATGTTGTCAAAGGGGGAGAAGATATCTGATGCATGGGGGAGAACATATTTGATGTATTGAGAAGAAGATATATGATGATGAAGATACACTGGTCTATGATGTTTTCAATTGCAATGTTACACTGAGTATTGCCATCAATGCCAAATGGGGAGATTGTTGGATATTGTTGGAACATGATGAATCCGCATGTTGATATGATGATAATGTATGTTGTCATTGATGTCAATAAGTACAAGTAAAATGGTATGAAAATTAAAAGAAGTTGGTGAACTGGTATAAAGAGGTATGAAGAGATGTAGTGAACCGGTGTCAAGGTTTCACTAAGTGTGACTACTAGTTGGTAGTCTCAATTCTAGGGTTTCCGGTTTTGCAATCCAACTTATGTGATGCAATCGATGAGTTAGCTAAGAGATGAGGATGAGATCGAGGTGCCATGTCAATTTTATGCACGTGAAGTATTTCCTTGAGGATCTTGCATGAGAAGATCGACTGCATTAAATGTCTACCTCAAGAATGAACATTCTTCTTGGCGGTATGAGAAGAAAGCGTGATGAGTTACTGATTCCCATGTGCCATGAAGAATGAACAATGTAGATTGTCTTGTGATCTATTTGAAATTTTATTACTCTGTGCAATGTGTTTGGATGGTAGGATTGGACCACCTATATTGTAAACCTAAGATGCTTAGGGTTTAGGGTTTATGCTACCAACCTAACTATTGTTTGTAAGGTCGATGATGTTTGTTATTGTAAGTTGTTGGAAAATATTGTGTGTGTGTGTGTATCCGAGTGATGAGATACTTTCTAGAATAGGAAAATAAAACTATAGAGTATGATTATAGAGTAGAGGAACTAAAAAGGATCTACCTTAGCATGTAGTGCTATTATCATATCAGAGTATTTTACCTATTGTCTTCTAACCATTTCATTAATTGGAAAATCCCTTTATCGGGTAGCTTTAACAAGCTTATTGTAAATCCTTTCACTGGGTGACTCAAGGTCATTGAGTTCTTCAAATCCTCTAGTGGGGTAACCTTTAATAGGGTATATAGCCATCCCTTAATCAAGTGATCTCTAATAGGATCGGTTCCTAGCAGAACCTTATTGTAAAGTCTTTAACTGGACTAGGATCCTAACAGAACGAGCCTCAAAAGAGTTCAAAAACAAGCTTGTGGGTATTCATCCCCACCATGGTTTTTTCCATTTGGATTTCCATGTGAAAAATATGTGTGTCATGAGTTTTGCATTTTTCATGTGATGATTATGTATTCTTTGTTTGAAAGATTATGCATACAGAGTTAATAGGTTATGGTATTACTGGTATACCATATGCATATGTTTATGGGTGAAGTTGTTATCAAGTATTGAATGTATTTTAACTATTCAAACTTATTAGTTTATGGTGTCTAAGGTCTTATTGTTTTTAACTGGTATTGCCATAGTTAACTTCAATAATGATGACAACCTATTGGTATTGCTTTAACTTGATAAGTTGTTGAGAAAGTTTTTGTCTTTACTGATTCACCCCCCTCTCATTACCAGGTAGGGTATCTACTATTCATCATTATTTATCAAACTTGTCATATTAAATCCTTTAACAGAGTGACTCCTAACAGGGTTTGCTCCTAACACGACATCATTGTAAACTCCTAATCGGGATAGGATCCTAACAAGGCACATTCTGAAAGAGTGCACAAATTTTGTGGGTACCAATTCCCACCGTGTTTTTTCACCATTTGGGTTTCCGTGTGAAAAACATGATGTTCATATGGTGAATATTTTTATGTGTTATTATATTCTATTTTCAATTAATGTATGGTTAATGAACACTTAATGTGTAGAATTGATACATTTGATTAGAAGATGATTATCAACAGATATTGGTACTGGTAAATGGTCTTGTTGTTGGTTATTGTTTTATTTGGTAAAAGTTTTATATGGTTGAGTTTCAGATTTGAATTTGTTGTTAATACTAATTCACCCCCCTCTAAGTATTAACTGGATCCTCTCAAATTAACAATTGGTATCAGAGACTTTGTCCTCTATGTGAAAAAAGCTTAACATCTTGAGGGAAAGATCCTGAAGAAAGATGATGAAGGAGGGTCCCAAGTTTACCAAGGACAACTACTAGATATGGAAAGACTAGATGGAGATATACATTAAACGATTGGGTGCTTAGTATTGGAATCATGTGGTAAACAAGTATGTTGCTCCTACTACTATCCCCTTGACACTAGATGAGATTAAAGAAAAACAAGAAAACATTCAAGCCTTGGAAGCAATTGTAAGTACTTTATCTAATTATGAGTATATAGATGTTCATGGATTTGAAACTGCATTTGAGGTATGGGATAAATTTAACTCAATTTATGGAGGAGATGAACATGTACAGAGAGCAAAGGAATAAAGTTTAAGAGGCAAATTTGATGATATGAAAATAGTTGATGGTGAGAACTTAACACAATATGGCCAAATGATTAAGGAAGTTGTAGGTGGTATTAAGACTACTAGAGGTAAGATAGATGATGATTTTGTTGTTAGTAAAATGCTTAGAACTCTCCTACCACAATATGCTATTAGAGTTTTTTCAATTCAAAAACCGAGATCTATTTCTAAAGATAAAGTCACTCTTGATTCTCTTATTGGAAAGTTGATTGCATTTTAGTTAAATAGATTTGATAATAGTGTTTCAAAACCGTATGAATATGTTAGATACAATGTATCACTAAGAGGGGAGTGAATTAGTGGCTCTCAAACTTTTGTGTTTAATTGTCCTATGTGAGTATACTGGTTATTAGGTCTAACTCAATGTAGACTTACCGATTAGATGGGAGACCAACACAAATTCAATCACACACAAAGGATACATCACATAACACCAACATATACAAGGAAAACTCAAGATGGGAAAAACCTCTATGAGAAATGTTGCTGGAGTCTACTGCTCCAATCCAGCCTCACAATGAATCTCTGATTACAATGTTTAGGGCACCAACCCAAGGAGCTACAACCCCTCATTTTAGGGCACCAACTCAAGGAGCTACAACCCCTACACAAAGCTACAACTCAGTGATTACATAAACATGTTTTATACCAAAGTTATCTTCTTGTTACAAATGGATTTTGTAACTCTTCTGCAAATCTCTCTACTATATCTTCCATCTAGTTCACTGTCAGTTCTCTCTCTCACCCTCTCATTGCTGCAACCTTACTCTCTACTGCACCTACATTGGATCAACCTCTTCTTCTTCTCTACTGGTTCTTCTCTATGTCGGTTCATCTCTTTGTCGGTTCTCTTTTCTCTTTGCTACTCTCTACCATGGGTCTTGATAACTTAGTCAGATGTCTACCACTTGATACCTATTGGTTCTCAGCTTCCCTTCTCTATAATCTCCTATGGCTCTTCTCTACCAATTTGGTCACCACTGGTTTCCTCCTCTAACAGACTTAATGGCTGACTACTGGTTTCCTCACTTTTGTCAGTTCAACTCTTCAATCAATTTCTCTCACACACACTTAGTCTCTTTTTTGATACTCGTTGAGTACTTGATTGATTTTCTCTCACATGCAACATAACTCTATCATTCAACAACAACAACAATATCTTTGGCTTGCATACTTATAGCCAGATTTTCCCACCAAGATGTGAGTTTGAACATTGACACAGTTAGGGTTTCCACCACACACTAAATCTACATCCGAACTGATCTCTGATCATCATGACATATCAAATCCAATCTAAAATCATTTCCTTGATCAATGTTCAACACTCAATCAATGAGCATCACTCATATATCTACCCTGTGAAACATGTCTTCTCTCTTTAGCTGTTTGTAGAATATACCTTGGACCTATTTGCCAGTAATAGCAAATATGCAAATGTGAATATACCAATAACCAATTCTCCAAGACAAGATGTCAAAATGATGTATTTGACATTACCAAGTGTTTTCCATGCCATTCCAAGTGTTGGTGGTCATTATATCCTATCGGTGTACCATATACCGGTGACTGTGCAAAAGTCACTTGCTTGCCAGTGAATGTTGTTGGATCTCCAAAGTGCTAGAGTTTTAGTAGGTGTTGACATCAATGACAAAACCATACCAAAATACCAAAAATCTCCCCCTTTGGAATTGATGGCAAAATAAGATGGAAAAACCATCAAAGTGCCAAATACCAATAACCAATAATTTCCCAAAAGAAATTATAACCAGAATTCAGATATGAATAGTCTCTCCTTAAAATAACAGTTTCTCCCCTTGAGAGTAACATGTATATTTCTTGTGTTTTTCCATACCAATCTCTCCCCCTTTGACATCAAATGCCAAAGTAAGAAAATTTACAGAAAAACCAAGTTCTTATACAAAATACCAACCAATTAAATATACCAACTACTCCCCCTGAGAAGTAGCTTCCTCATCAAAGACCGGAGTAAAAGATTTTCACTTGTTAATTCTGTCGGTTGATGACAATCATCAACTTCCTAAGTCTCTACCGGTGGGGGTATAACCCCAAGCTAATCTTTGAGATATTCAAAAGTTGCCTTAGGTAGAGGTTTAGTAAAAATATTTGCAATCTACTCTTTTGTATTCACATAAACCAATTTTATCTCTTTTGCCTCAACTTTCTCCCTTAGAAAATTCAGCTTTATAGAAACATGTTTGGTTTTAGAGTGTAATACTGGGTTCTTAGATATATCAATTGCTATAGTATTATCACAATAGATAATTATAGGTTCCTTGCATTTTACCTTTATGTCCTTCAACATTTGTTTGAGCCATAATACTTGTGTACAGTTTGTTGCTGCTGCAATATATTCTAATTTGGCTATTGATAAAGATGTAGAGCTTTGTTTCTTGCTTAACCAAGAAATTAGTCTATTTCCAAGAAAAAATGCTCCACCTATGGTGCTTTTCCTATCATCCACATCTCCTGCCCAATTTACATCTATGTATGCATATAATTCAAAGTTTTCATCTCTAGGATACTATAATCCAAGATTTGTAGTGCCTTGTAAGTACCAGAAAATCCTTTTTACTGCTGATTCATGATTTTCTCTAGGATTACTTTGAAATCTTGAAACAATACATACTGCATTCATGATATCAGGTCTTGTTTGTGTCAAATACAGTAGACCTCCTATCATAGATTTATACCTAGTTGGATTAATAGGTGTACATTCATGTCTTAGTGATAATTTGTCATTTGTAGTCATAGGTGTGCTTACCAGTTTAGAGTTTTCCATTCCATATTTCTTTAGTAATTCCTTCAAGTACTTAGATTGACTCAAGAATATACCTTTATTAGTTTGTGAGATCTACAATCCTAAAAGGAATTTTATTTCTCCAATCATAGACATTTCAAATTCTTGCTGCATTTCAATAGAAAAGTCTTCACATAATCCATTTTCTCCTCCAAAGATTATATCATCAACAAAAACTTCTATAACCAAGATGTCATCATTTTTTACTTTATAATATAAATTGCTGTTTGTAATACCTTTAGAAAAACCAATCTTTAAAAGATACTTATCTAACCTTGCTTACTAAGCTCTTGGAGCTTGCTTCAATCCATACAAGGCTTTCCTTAACCTACAAACCATATCTTTGTCATTTGTCAAAGAAAATCCATTAGGTTGTTCAATGTAAACTTCTTCTTCAAGATCTCCATTCATAAATGCACATTTAATATCCTTTTGATAAACTTTGTAATTCTTGAGTACTGCAAAAGCCAAGAATAATCTGGTTGCCTCTATTCTAGCTACTGATGCAAAGGTTTCATTATAATCAATTCCTTCTTTCTAAGAATATCCCTTACATACTAGTCTTGCTTTATTTCTAATAACCTTACCATCTTCATTAAGTTTGTTTCTGAATACCCAATTTGTTCCAATAACATTTTTATCTTTAGGCTAGGGGACTAATGTCCAAGTATTATTCCTCTCAATTTGTTCTAATTCTTCTTCCATAGCTTTAATCCAGTGTTTATCTTCACATGCTTCATTAATAGATGATGGTTCAATTTGAGAAATAAGACATCCCTCTTCATTTGCCAATCTTCCCCTTGTCATATCTCCTTTGTGCTTGTTTCCAATTATCTGATCTTCAGAGTGATTTAGTCTTACATACAGGGGTGTCTTTGTTTGTTGTTGTTCCTCAGTCATAGTGGAATTTTCAGATGATACCGATGTACCTAGATCTTCATTCTGTACCAGTGGATTTTGTATAGATTCATTTTTCAATATTTTTTTTATTGGTTCAGAGTCTGTGTACCTTGAAGTTTCACTGAATTATTCATCAATCTTTACATTTGTACTCTCAACAATTTTCTGCAATCTTTTGTTAAAGCATCTATATGCCTTGCTTTTAGATGAATAACCAAGAAATATTCTTTCATCACTTCTAGGATCAAATTTTACAATATACTCATCTCTTCTAATATATCATTTACTTCCAAATATTCTAAAATACTTAAGTGTAGGAGTAATACCAAACCATAGTTCATGAGGGGTCTTCTCAGTTTCACCTTTGATGTGAACTTTTTTGAATGTATAGACTGTTGTATTTAATCCCTCTCTCCAATATACATGTGGTAGATTTTCTTCTGATAACATACTTCTAGTTGTATCCAAGATAGTTCTATTTTTCCTTTCAATAACTCCATTCTATTGTGGTGTTTGGGGTGCTGATAGCTATCTTCTGATTCCATTCACTTCACAGAATGTATTAAATTCCTTAGATGTAAATTCTCCTCCTTGATACGATCTTAGACATTTGATTTTCTTATCGGTTTCATTTTCTACCATTTCTTTGAACAGTTTGAACTTTCTAAGTGCTTCTGATTTTTCTCTGAGAAAAGTAACCCAGCACATTCTAGAATAGTCATCAATGATTAGCATAAAATATCTATCTCCTTGTAAACTTTTAGTTCTAGCTGGACCACATAAATTAGTATGAATTAAGTCAAGAGCATTATTATATTTTTCTAGAATGCTTTTGAAAGTAGCTCTAACTTGTTTTCCAAATTGACATTCCTTACATACCAGGTTGTGAGGTTTAACAATCTTAGGTAGATCTCTAACTGCCTTAGTGGTACTGATCTTCACCATGCAATCAAAATTTAGATGATAGAGTCTCTTATGCCATAGCCAACTTTCATCAATATGTGCAATCAAAAATGTTTTTTCATTGTTATTCGGATGAAAGATGTTACCTCTAGTTTGATTGCTAGTTGCAATTTCCAAACCAGTTCTTTTCATAATTTTGCATTTACCATTTTTGAACTATAATTGAAATCCTTTTTCAACTGATTGACCAACACTCAAAATATTATGCTTTAAACCTTCAACATAGTAAACATTGTCAGTATTATGCTTACCATCAAGAGATATGGAACCCTTACCTTTGATTGAACAAGCTTTATCATCTCCAAATTTTACTAGACCTCCATTATACTCCTGAAAAGTTAGGAACTTACTCTTATCACCAGTCATATGATGTGAGCATCCTGAATCAATGATCCATTCATCCTTTACTTCAATTTTAGCTGACAAGGCCTACTCTACCAGTTGAACAGTAGGTGTTGGTTGATCTTCTGTTATAGCCACAAAAACCCATCCATTGTCTGTCGGATCCTCATCAGAATCATCAATCACTCCTTCATCAGCAATATAACAAGATTTGTCCTTATTCTTCTTGAATCTATATCTCTGATATTCAAGGTTAGGCTTGTATGTCCTTCTAGCTTCTTCTCTTAACCTAGCATGTCTATCAGGGCATCTTGAGGCCATATGACCAATCTTATTATAGTTGAAACATTTAAAGGGTTATTTACCTTCATACTTACTTCCAATTGGACCTTTAGGCATTTTTCTTGCAAATAGTGCTTCAAGTTCTTCAAGTTCTTCATTTTCTTTCCTGCTTTCCTCAAGTTCTCTTGCATAAAAGGCTTTCCAATCAGACTTGTCAAATGATTGTGTAGATGATGTTGATGCTTTAAAAGCTAAGTCAGTTTTTATAGTGGCAACATGACCAAATTCCTCAATTTCAAATGCTAAAAGTTTTCCAATCAATATATCCCTAGTTACTGATGTGTTAGGTATTATTCTTAGTTCATTTATAGTAGTAACTTTCATTTTATATGCTGGTGGAAATCCTCTTAAAACTTTTGAAGCAATTTCATCTTCACTCAAGGTTTGTCCACAACATTTAATACCCAAAACAATCTCATTTACTCTTTCCATAAAAGCATAAATTCTTTCATCTTCTTCCATTTTTAGATTTTCATACCTGACCGGGAAGCTTTCAAGTTTTGCAATTTTGACTATGGAATCCCCTTCATTCAATGTTTCCAAATTATCCCAAATAGCTTTAGTAGTAGACCTATTTGATATTACCATGATTTGCTGTTTTGATAATGCGCTCAGGAATGCTTCTCTTGCCTTGCAATCATTTTCTTCATCTTTAGCTAGATTTGGTGGATTAGGCTGACTAGTAGAAGGAGCAGTATATCAATTCTTTGTAACCTCCTAGATATCTTTTCCAATGCAGTTCAGATGTGTTTCCATCCTGATCTTCCATATCCCATAGTTCCATCAAGCTTAGGATTGTCCTTCCTGAAATAGTTGCTAGACATTGGATCTCCTCAAGCTGTTAAACTTCTGCAAAAAGAGGACTAGGCTCTGATACCAATTGTTAGGTCCCAGAGACAACAGAGAGGGGGGAGGGGGTGAATCAGTTGTCAAATAAATTTAAACCAGAAAAAACTTAACCAATTTATTGCTTAATACTGGTGAACCAGTCTGTTATACTGGTGGACAGTTTTATTAGATAATTGTAATACCGGTAAAGAATAATGCATGAAACAAAAAGACAAAGTCATCCACAACACATAACACCAATATTTATATGTGGAAACCTTGTAAGGGGAAAAACCACGGTGGAAAACCTTACCTACAATCAAATGATACTACTGCAGATAGTAAGTGTATACAAATGGGGTCTGCACATGCAGAAAGGCCAAGCGCCTAGAGCTCATTGCTCAGTGGGAGTCACATTGACTACAGTTGGATGGTTAAATCCAATAAGAATGTACAGATTAAAATAGCATCTTCATATGCTGGATTCAGTACAAGTGTAGTTCTGATTGTCTTCACAAAAACCTAGCTTCACCTTCAAATGATGTCTGCATGTATAGCTCTACTTAATCTCGCATATACCTTATGACAATTTCTTTTCACATTCCACACCTGATCATACATTTATACCATAACCTAAGATCAATTTTAGTAGGTTGGCTCTACAAGGTATTACAATAAACATTTTACAAACAATCTCCAATGCAATAACCGATTGAACATGTCAGCTTAATGAAATTACAATAATAATTAATCACCAAAGTGTGCCATGCTGATCTGGAAAAGATAAACCTGCTGGTGTATACCTTGGACCTATTTGTTGGTAATAGCAAATATGCAAATATGAATATAACAATAACCAATTCTCCAAGACAAGATGTCAAAATGATGTCATTGATATTACCAAGTGTTTTCCATGCCATTCGAAGTGCCAGTGGTCATTATATCCTGCCGATATACCATATACCGGTGACTGTGCAAAAGTCACTTGCTTGCCAATGAATGTTGTTGGATCTCCAAAGTGCTAGAGTTTTAGTAGGTATTGACATCAATGACAAAACCATACCAAAATACCAACACCGGTATTGCTAATTATTGGAGAATTGAACCAATAAACCCTACCATTTGATTTGATAAACCCTAACCGATTAATTTTGATATATTGGTTTTTGATCTGATGATGAGTGGTAATGATTATGACACATATGCCTATTGTATGAGAAGAATTTCAAGGTGGTTTTTATCTTGGGAATGAGCAAGTATATTACATGTAATGCAAAACATGTGATGAGTTACTAATTTCGGTGAAGCGGTGATCAAGGAGTGGTTGAGGCTATCTTGAATAATATGCATAGATTTGTATGTAATCCAATGATCATACTTGAACCCACTTGTTTATAATCTCTATGAGAGAATTAGGTTTTTTTTGTGTTACCAACCTATTATTTTTTTATAAGGTCAATGAGATGTTTTGTTTAGAGTTGGCAAAGTTCTAGTTGAGTGTGTGGTTGCTGAACAAGATGATATATCTGCAGTTTGTGTAAAGGTAGATAGGAGCATGAAAAGGATCTGAACAAGAAAGTCTAGTGATATTCAAACAAATCAGTGCACTCTTGTTGGTTTCTAACAATTACAATAGCAAAATTCCCTAACCAGGTAATCTCTAACAAGATTAGTGTTATTCAAATCATCTAACCAGGTGGTCCATTAGCTTGGATTTAAAATCCTCTACCGAGGTTACTCCTCATAGGGTATTGCTTCTAACAAGGCATTATAGTCAATCCCTTAACTGGGTGGTCCCTAACAAGATCTGTTCTCAACATGAATTTTTGTAAAAGCTTTAATAGGCTTGGATCCTAGTAGGGTGAACTTCAGAAGAGTTCAAAATACTTGTGGGTATTCATCCCCGCCCTGGTTTTTCCCATTTGGGTTTCCATGTTGAAAATATTGTGTCAAGTGGTGAATTTTTTTGTGGTTATGTTTACTAAATGGCTTAACTACTTAAATCTACTTTTGATATGTTATGTTAACCGACAACAATCTGAAATGAGGTTTTACTTATGTCAGTAAAGTATTTGGATGTTTGTGAGTTTCAAGTTGTTTAATGTTAATCTGTTGTAAGAGTCAACCGGTTTAACTTGACAATTTATCTTGAAAGTGATATTGCATTCGTAGTTCATATGGTTTAATTTGTCAGTTTATAGTTTACTTTGAGAGGTTGATTTTGAGATTGGTGAAAGTTTATTATTACTTTTTTTATCTACTAATTCACCCCCCCTCCCCCTCAGTAGTTGACCGAACCCTTGTTCTTTCATCATACCATCAAGGTAATATTAAAACACCTAATGAATTGTTGCATGGCAAGACTCCTAATTTGAGTTACTTTAAAAAATTTAGGAGTAGATGTTTCATTAAACATGATGATTTCACTCGAAAGTTTGATGCAAAGTGTGATGAAGGTTTATTTCTTCGCAATTCTACAAAGAGTAAGACATTCAAATGTTATAACAAGAGAACTGAAAGGATCATTAAGAGTACAAATATGAAGGTAGATTAATTCTCTAAGAAATATGATGAGACCAACAAAGCTAAACCTGAGAAAGATGAAGAAAAACTTATGTTTATTGAACCCGAAGTGCAAAAGAATGATTAGGAGGACGATGTAGAAATAGGTGCTCAACTGGTAAATAAAGAAAGCGATGAAGAAAATGAAAAACATGAAGCAAAAGGCACATCATCAGAACCTGTAATACCAAGATATTTCATACTGAATCATTCAGAAGACCAAATTATTGGAGATAAAAATGCTGGTGTACAAACAAGAAAGAAAATCAAAGAAAACTCCTATCTGATTTCAACTATAGAGCCTAAAATAGTGAGAGAGGCATTGAAGAATGATGATTGAATTAATTATATGAATGAGGAATTGAATTAGATAGAGAAAAACAAGACTTGGACACTTATTCTTAGACCAGAAGACAAGAACGTTATAGGTACAAAATGGTTTTTTAGAAACAAATTGAATGAAGAAGGAAAGGTTGTAAGGAATAAAGAAAGACTTGTATGCAAAGGATATGCACAAGAAGGAGAATATTATGGTAAAACCTTTGGACCAGTCTAAATATTGGAAGGTGTAAGAATGTTACTTTCTTATGTTTCTTTTAAGGGCTTTAAAGTCTATCTGATGGATGTCAAATCAACTTTTCTTGATGGTATCCTTGAGGAAGTGTACATAGAACAACCATACGGATTTTCTTTGTCTGAGGATAAAGATATGGGTTGTAAGTTATACAAGGCACTATATGAATTGAAGAAGGAACCAAGAGCATGGTATGAAAGATTGCATGCACACCTGATTAGGATAGGATTCCAGCATACCAGTGAGGATAGTAACATATATCTTAAGACTGATGGAGATAGAGTGTTGATAGCTAAAGTATTTGTAGATGATATAATTTTTGGAGGTGATGATGATTCTGTATGGCTTTTGTTGAGGAGATGAAGAATAATTTGAGATGTCTCTTATTGGTGAGATTAAGTTTTTCATTGGGTTTCAGGTCCAGCAATTGGATGGTCGAATATTTATCTGTTAGAGTAAGTATGTAAAGGAATTGTTGAAAACATTTGACATGGAGGATTCTAAATCAGTTGGTACTCTAATGGTGATAGGATGTAAATTGTCTAAACATGATGATTCACCCTTTGTTGATGAAAAAGAATACAAGTCCATGATTGGTAAGTTGTATTATGTTGTTCATAGTAGGCCTGATATTGCACATGATGTTGGTTTGGTTGCTAGATTTCAGAAGGATCCCAAGGAGATTCATTTGGTAGTGGTCAAAAGGATATTCTAGTACTTGAAATATACATTAGATTATGGTGGTATCCTTATAAAGGTGATTTTTCATTAAATGTGCTTATTGATATAGATTGGCCAGGAAATGTTAATGACTCAGAAAGCACTATCAATGGAGTTTTTCTTCTTAGAGATAGATTCATTTCTTGGAAAAGTAAGAAGAAAAATTGTGTATCATAGTCAACAACATAAGTAGAGTATGTTGCAGCATCAATGAATTGTACACAAGTAATCTAGATGAGGCATGTGCTAGAAGGTTTTAAATTTGATATGTCTGAACTGGTAACTATTTATTGTGATAATACAAGTGCAATTAATATTTCAAAAAATCTTGTATTACATGCAAGAACTAAACACAGAATTGAAATATCACTTTTAGAGGGAGAGAGTACAGAAAAAACAAGTCAGAATGGAGTATGTGATAAGCAAAGAGTAGCTATTAGACATTTTCACAAAACCATTACCGAAGACTACCTTTGAGTTCCTCAAAGGTAAAATAGGGGTCAGACCCCTACACAAGAAAAACTAGGATACAAGAGATGCATCAATCCAGTGTGCTTATTGAAAACTTTTCACTATGGATTGATGAAATGATGGCTACTTTGCAAGGGAAGCAACTTAGATGAGATATGTAGGAATGATGAAGACAACAACAATAGATTTGATAACCGATGATGCATATGCACCTTTGGCATTTATGTCAAAGGGGGAGGAGAAATATGATTGGGGAGAAGATATATATATTAGCCTAAGGAGGAGAAGATGTGCAATAGAAAGGGGGAGAAGTAATGAAGATTTAGTTTCAGATGGAGAAGAGAAGAACCGACAAAAGAGTGAAGCACAATAGAGAAGTTCTGAAACCGAGCAGCATGATTTCAATTGAATATGTTGGTGTTGCCATCAATGCCAAAGGGGGAGTATGTTGACATGATTGGCCAAACTAATGCAGATGAAGAATGATGACTGAACCAGTATAGGACTGTTTGTGAAGGCATTGTGATGAAGAGATTGGGATTGCATGATTGGATGACTTTGATTGGTTATTTGTGTTGTCATTGATGGAAATTGATGTTTACTATGTTGTATTTTGTCATATTAGACTTTTGGGTCTTCCAGAAAGAGCTTACCAGTAAAGAAACATGAAATTGAGAATTAGGACCTTAATTGGTAAATGACAAAATGTTTTGATTAGATCTAGCGATTGGTGATGATTGAAGTGTTACAGTTTGGAATGTGATTTTTCATCATTGTAATATGTATCTGATCGGAACCGCATCATGTTTTGGTTACTAGAAATCATGTTTATGTTTTTTGTTGTATTTTTGCCATGGTTTAAGAAGGGTTTAAGGACCGGTAAAAGAATTCTCTTAACCAATAATGATTTTTGGTTTGATGGTGATCTACATCAAATTCAAATGTTGGAGGTGACGTGGCACAACTCACATAGATGGATGAATTGCTATTTTGGTGCATTTGAAGATTGAATTTATTGGGAAGTAGTGAAGCACTTAGAAGAGTGTTATAAGGATTTGACTTTATATCAGATCGAGTTGCTGTGATGAGTTACGATCACTCAATGCTTGATATTGTCTTGTAAAATATTGTAATGATCTGTATGATAATCTGATATGATCTAAGATGATCTATATTGTAAATTTTTGATGTATCTCAGGTTTAGTAACTGACCTAGTTGTAAAGGTTATTTATGTTGGTTTAGATGATGTTTGTTGTCTCGGTAGTTTTGAGAAAAGTGTGAAGTCAAACTAGAGTGTGTAGGATCTGCCAAAGTATAGCAGATTTGGAGTAGAATAGGATCTAATCAAGCAAGCAATTAAGTGTTATACCTAGATCATTCATTATTGTTCCCTAATAGTTGTAGTAGTCAAAATACCTTAACCGAGTATGTCCTAATAGGCCTTACATTGTAATTCCCCTAACAGGGTAGCTCAACATCTGCTTCTTAAATCCTCTTGCGAGGTTGATCCTAATAGGTCAAAGCTCCTAACAGGGTTCATCATATTAAATCCCTTAACCGAGTGACTCCTAACATAGTTTGCTCCTAATAGGGTGTCATTGTAAGCTCCTAACTAGGCTAGACTCCTAGCATGGTGTATTCCAAAAGAGTGCACAAATTTTGTGGGGACCAATTCCCACCGTGGCTTTTCCCCATTTAGGTTTCCACGTGAAAAACATGGTGTTCATATGGTGAATGTTTTTATGTGTTATTATGTTTTTTTTTCAGTCAATGCATGGTTAATGAATACTTAATGTGTATAATTGATAAATCTTATTATCAGATGATTATCAACAAATATCGATACTGGTAAATGGTGTTGTTGGTTGTTATTGTTTGATTTTGTGAAAGTTTAATAGGGTTGAGTTTCAGATTTGAATTTGTTGTTAATATTGATTCACCCCCCTCTCAGATTAACAACCTAAGGGGTCATAAGATGTGATTAGGAGTTGTATGGTGTCCTAAGAGGCCATAAGACACCATATGACCCCTTAGGACATGATATGATTCCTAACAACACCTAAGGGTTCGTATGGTTTCCTAAGGGGTCATAGGACACCATATAACCCCTTAGGACACCATACAACCCCTAACAAAATGATATGACTCCTTAGGTCTCCTTAGGGATCCTATGGTGTCCTACGGGATCATATGGTGTCCTATGACCACTTAGGACTCCTTATGACCCCTAATGACACCATATGACCCCTTAGGTGTTGTTAGGAATCATATCATATCTTAAGGGGTCATATGGTGTCCTATGACCCCTAAGGACATCATATGATCCCTTAGGACACCATATGGTGCTTTTAGGGGTCGTAAGGTGTCCTAAGGGGTCATATGGTGTCCTACAACCTCTTAGGACATGATATGACTTGTTAGGACACCATACAACCCCTAACAACACCTAAGATATCATATGGAGTAGTTAGGGGTCATATAGAGTCCTAAGAGGTCATAGGACATCATATGACCCCTTAGCACACCATATGACTCCTAACAACACCATATAGTGTCCTAAGGGCTCATATAGTGTCCTAAGGGGTCATAGGACACCATAAGACCCCTTAGAATACAATATGACCCCTAATGACACCTAAGCGGTCATATGTTGTTGTTAGGGGTCTTATGATGTCCTAAGGGGTCATAGGACACCTTATGACCCTTTAGAACACCATACGACCCCTAACGACATAACATAGTGTTCTAATGATTCATATGGTGTCCTAAGGGGTCATAGAACACCATATGACCGCTTAGGACACCATACAACCCCTACTGACACCTAAAGTGTCATATGGTGTCCTAAGAGGTTGTAAGACACCATATGACCCCTTAGGATACCATACGACTGCTAACAATAGCATATGGCATCTTAAGGGCTCATATGGTGTCTTAAGGGGTCATAGGACACTATATGAGCTCTTAGGACACCATATGACCCCTTAGGATAGCATATGAGCGCTAACCACACCATATGCTATCCTATGGGGTGTCATTATGGGTGTTATGGTGTCCTAAGGGGTCATAGGACACCATATGATCTCTTAGGACACCATACTACCCCTAATGACATCATATGGTGTCCTACGGGCTCATATGGTGTCCTCAGGGGTCATAAGACACCATATGACCCCTTAGGATAAAATATGACTCCTAACGACACTTAAAGGGTCATATGGAGTCGTTAGTGGCCGTATGGTGTCCTAAAGGGTCATAAGATACCATGTGACCCTTTAGGACACCATATGACACCTTACATGTCCTTAGGGGTCATATGGTGTCCTAAGGGGTCATAGGACACCATATGACCCATTAAGACACAATACGACCCCTGACAACACCATATGGTGTATTAAGGGGTCATATGGTTTCCTATGGGGTCATAAGACACCATATGCCCCTTTAGAATACAATATGAGCCTAACAACACTTTGTTGGCATTTGCATGAAGATTGCATTAATGATATGTTATGTTGTCATTGATGTCAATTGAATCGGTAATGGTATTTATGATATTGCTAATATTATTGTTATTATTGATATGGTCTTGCAACCGGTAGGAAGATATTTTGAGGAAGATGTTGCAAACCGGTATGTAAATATGTGAGTTGAACTAGTAACCTGTGTATGATGATAAATCCTATCTATCCCATGTAACCGGTAAACCCTACCAGTTGTTTTTGTTAAACCCCAACCAGCTAAGTTTGTTGAAATGGTTATGTTGGTTTAAGATCTAATGATAAGTAGTAATGGTGGTGACACGTGTGGTCATTGTATGAAGATAAGTTCAAATTGTTTTGGCATGTTTGTTTGATTGTCTAGGGAATGAGCAAAGTGGATTTCATCTAATGCAAAGTGTGTGATGAGTTACAAAGACCGATGAAGCAGTGATCAAGGAGTGGTTGGAATTTTTTTGAATAATGTGTACAAATTGCTATGTAAATCCAACGATCACACTTGGACTGATTTGTTAGTAATTTATATGAGAGAATTAGGTTTTTATTGTGATACCGACCTAATGGATTTGTATTTAAGGTTGATGAAGTTGTTTTATAAAAGGTGTTGGCTGAAATCAGTTGAGTGTGTGGTTGCCTAACCAAACAATGAATCTGCAGTTTGTGTAAAGGTAGATTGAAGCTTAAAAGGATTTGATTAAGAAAATGTAGTGCTATTTAGACAGATCAAGAAAAACCTATTGTCTTCTAACAATTACAAAATAATTGAAATCCCCTAACTGGGTACGCTCTAACAAGATTGGTTACTTATTAAATCCTCTAACAAGGTGGTCCATTAGTTTGGATTCTCAAATCCTCTACCGAGGTTACTCCTAACAAGGTATTTTCTCTTTATCAAGGCATTTGTAAATCCCTTATCTGAGTAATTCCTAACAAGATCAGTTGTTAATAGGGCTTATTTTAAAAGATTTAATAGGCTTGGCTCCTAACAGGGTGAACTTCAAAAGATTTCATATAGCTATCTTGTGAGTCTCATGTCACCGTGGTTTTTACCTATTTGGGTTTTCCAAGTATAAAAATTTGTGTCATGTGGTGAATGTTTTTGTGGTTATGTTTATTGATTTGATTAACTACTTAACTATTCTGATAAGGCATGATAACTAGAAGTATTGAGAGATGGAGTATGTTGACATATGATTAAGCATTTGGATGTTTACAATATTAAAGTTGTTTACTATTAAATAGTCAACCGGTAATGTTATGAGTACTGATCTTGACAATGGTATTTTATTGATAAGTTTACTTTGTGTGATTAAGTTTGAGTTTTGGAAGTTTGTATTAGTTTTACAGTTTGCTGATTCACCCCCCCTCTTAGTAATCTACTAGATAATTATTCTTTCATCGTAACATCAATTGGTATCAGAGTGTGTCAGGTCCACTTAAATCTAAATCCTAATAGCTATAGGAAAAGATCTTGTAGATCAGCATGAAGAAGGATGGTCCAAAGTTAAATAGAGAGAACTATAGAGCTTGGAGCAACAAAATGAAGATTTACATCAAGAGTTTGGGAGGTTAGTATTGGGATCATGTAGAAACTAAGTATATTGTACCTACTGGAACTCTGACTGATGATCCAAAGAAAGAACAAGAAGAAAATCATCAACCATTGGAGGCTATTATCAGTTCCCTATCTGATCTTGAATATGTAGATGTTCATGGTCTTGAAAGTGCATATGAACTATAGAAAAAACTTGAAGAGATTTATAGCGGTAATGAACATGTTAATACTGCTAAAGAGGAGAGTCTAAGAGGAAAGTTTGATGAAATGAGAATGTCCTAAGGTGAGAATATCTAGTAGTATGGTCAAAGGATAAAAGAGATAGTTGGTGAAATAAATAGTGCAAGAGGGAAAGTGGAAGATGCCACAGTGATCAGTAAGGTACTGAGAACCCTGCTACCGATCTATGCTATCTTAGTTGCAGCTATTCAGCAGCTGAAGTCCATTAACAAAAATAACGTGACTCTTGACTCTATCATTGGAAAACTTACTGCTATTGAATTAAATGGCTATGATGGTAGTGTACAGAAATTAGAATCTGTTAAGTTCTAATACTAAATGTAAAGTATAGATGCCAAGCTAACAAGATGAGAGCGGGGGGTGAATCATACAAACTTAAACTTCCATAAAAACAGCAGATTCAACCTTGGTAGCTTTAATAGATATATGTAACCAAAACTGTAAAACATGAAAACTCATAAGCAGATAACATCACAACACTTATAACACCAGATTTAACATGGAAACCCAAATAGGGAAAAACCACTATGGGATTTCGGACCCACTAAGAAATATACTCTTCTAGAGTATGCTTGGTTAAAAGAAAATCCTGTTAAAGATTACAAAACACATTGATAGACGTGACCTGATTAAGGGATTTCCCTCAGATCTGTTAGGATCTTCACTTTGTTAGAAGTGACCTTGTCAAAGGCTTTCAAACACTCAACTAGAATGTTACCTTGCTAGAGGGTTTTATAAATAAGACTGTTAAGTCCACTCGGTTAAGAGATTTTCTATCACTTTACAAAATAACAGTAATAAGAATATATATGCAACTTTACATCTAAAATGCTAAAGAAGATTCTTATTTGCTCAATACTTCCGAGTCATAGAACTTATCTTGTCCCTCTACTGGGCTCTTTACTCTGTTATTCAAACAGGTCTTCAAGCTTCTGTGCTTGGTAATCACTATGTAGCATCCATGTTCTTACACTTGCCCACATACATTGTTTATCAATAATTCCTTATTTATAAACAATTTGCTAACCGCTAAATCTCCTTGATCACATTTCCCATGATCAATCATAGCCATCAGATCTTCAAACTTGACCAGGTTCAATGTATCGTTTGATCTGGAAATGTTTTATCTCACCTAGGAACTTGCATACATTTCTTGGAACTTGTGCTAGTGTATTGCGGTTCAATCTGAGCTGTAGATCTTCCTGTCGATCTTCCATTGCCATAGATCCTTAACAAACTTCATGCACAACATACCAATCATTTAATCGACTCCAACTCATCACCTTCCTTCATTAAATAACGCTTTTATTCATCCAATGCATTCTGTTACTGCTCGGTTGTAACTTGGTAAATACTAAACCTCACTCAGTAGACATTCCTCCTTCATTAACACGATAGTGATAACCTTAGGGTTTACTGACTAGGTTCTTTGTTCAGTGACATAGTATAGTATTAACCTTACAATCAACAACATATGTAGGATATTAAAACAATCTAAACATCATGATCTCATCATTGTCTAACTCGGTAATAGTTGCCCATTGAATAACTTATTTCTCCCCTTATTCATCACATTCTTTCTGTGTCTTTTATCGACATCTTTATATTCATCAAATCATACTTCTTAAGATATGGCAACATCATACTGAATTAGAAAATCAATTTCTTGACATCAATGATAAAATAATGTTATTAAGACAGTAAACATCCTTAATCAGTTATATCCATAATCATCAACAACCTTCTCAATATCCTTATTGAAATGCCAACAATCTCTTATTGTAATTGGAATGCCAACAATCTCCCCCTTTGGCATTGATGGCAAAACCAATTGATTTGACCTAATTGATTCGGATTCAGATTGTTGTGAGATTCTAAAATGCTCTCCCCCTATCATTAGTCTTCTCCCCCATACATTAGTCTTCTCCCCCTTTGACAACAATGCCAAAAAGTAAAAAAACTAAAAGATGATTTCTTCCTCTGAGAAGTGAATTCATTGCTATTATGTATCAACTCAGTCTCGGTTAGGGCATTTTGTCTTCAATTCCGGTTCTGTATTTGTTTTCTACACACCTTTAGAAAACCTCCTAAAGTGTGTAAATAAGAATCAATCCACACATAATATTCTATAGATTCATCGAATTGATGCTTTTACTGAACTTTGTCAGTGAGTAGAAGATAGGGGTAGGACCCCTAACTTGCTTCTAAGATACTCAAAAGTGTCCCTTGGCAGTGGCTTGGTGAAGATATCTGCTATTTGTTCCTTTGTGCTAATATACTCCAACACCACTTTCTTCTCTTTAACTTCTTCTCTAAGATAATGATACTTGATAGAGATGTGCTTTGTCTTAGAGTGCATTATAGGATTCTTTGAAATGTTAATGGCACTAGTATTATCACAGAATATAGTTACTGGCTCGGTAATTTTCTCATTTATGCCTTCCAATAGTTGTTTGATCCATGCTATATTGGTACAATTTGATGCTGCACCAACATATTCAGCTTCTGTTGTTGACTATGAAACACATCCTTGTTTCTTGCTAAGCCAACTTACTAGTCTTTCTCCCAAAAAGAAAGCTCCTCCACTTGTGCTTTTCCTATCATCAATGTTGCCTACCCAATCAGCATCAGTATACACTTTTAAATCAAAATCATTTATCTTTTCATATACTAAGCCATAATCTTCAGTGCCTCTCAAATATCTGAAAATTCTTTTGATTGCTATCATATGTGTTTCTTTGGGATCTGCAGAAAATCTTGCAACTATACCTACTACATGTGCTATATCTGGTCTGCTGTGAACAACATATTGTAACTTTCCAATCATGGATCAGTAAAGTGTCTCATCAACAGATGCAGATTCATCATTCTTTGATAATTTATAGTTGGTAGTCATAGGAGTACTTACTAGTTTTGAGTCGTCCATCCAAATTTCTTCAAGATTTCCTTTATGTACTTGGATTGAGTAATGAAAATCTCATCTTTAATTTGTAGTATCTGTAAACCTATAAAATACTTTATCTCATCGATTATTGACATCTCAAATTCTTTGCACATTTCATTACCAAAGTTTTTGCATAGAGAATCATTTCCACAAAATATAATGTCATCAACAAACATGGCTGAGATCAGTATTCCATTATCTTCATCATTCTTCATGTATATATTGTTGTTTTCACTTGTTCTTATAAAACCAATCTTGATCAAATAAGAGTGCAATCTCTCATACCATGCTCTAGGTGCTTGTTTCAAACCATATAAAGCTTTGTTCAATTTACATACTTGATCTTTATTCTTGTCTTCAACAAATCCTTCAGGTTGTTCAATATAAACTTCTTCTTCTAATATACCATTCAAAAATGTAGATTTGACATCCATTTGATATACTTTGAAATTTTTGAAAGTAGCATATGCCAATAATGTTCTTACTCCTTCAAGTCTTGCCATAGGTGCAAAGGTCTCACCATAATGAATTCCTTCTTCTTGAGCATATCCTTTGCAAACTAGTCTTGCTTTATTTCGAATGACCTCAACATTTTCATTTAGCTTGTTTCTGATAATCTACTTTGTACCGATTACATTTTTGTCCTTCAGTCTTGGGACCAATGTCCATGTGTCATTCTTCATGATTTGATCAATCTCTTCTATCATAGCATTTACCCAATCTTCACTATTAAATTCCTCTTTTACTATTCTCAGTTCAAATTCAGATATCAAACATGTGTTCTATCTCAGTTTGTTCCTTGTCATCACTGGATCATCCTTATCTCCTATAATTTGACTTGATGCATGATTCCTTCTGACATACTTGGCTAATATAGGCTCGGTAGGCTCTGTATGATCTTGTTCATCACTCAATAACTGGATATCCTCTTTATTTTCTTCAGTAACTCTCTCGGTAGGACTTGTCGGTTGAACATAGAAAAATTCTTCATAATCTTCTGGTTCCTTATAATTTCCTTCATCATTTCTTTCTGCAAATTCATCAATTTTCACATTTGCACTTTCTACTATTTTGTTAGATGATTTGATCAAACATTTAAATGTTTGCTTCTGTAAGAATAACCAAGAAATGGTCCTTCTTCACTTTTTTGATCAAACTTTCCATTTCTATCATCTTTGTGAACATTGCATCTACTTCCAAAGATTTTAAAGTAACTTACATTAGGTTTCTTGTCATACCAGATTTCATATGGTGTCTTCAAAGTTCCTTTCTTCAGTTGTACTCGGTTCAGGGTGTAAACTACTATGCTTATTTCTTCTCTCCAAAATGTTTGTGGCACTTTCTTTTCAATCATCAGGGTTCTGGCACAATCCATAATAGATCTGTTTCTTCTTTTAGCTATCCCATTTTGCTGTGGAATTCTCGGTGCAAAGACTTGTCTTTTTATACCATGATCATTGTAGAATAAGTTGAACTAATCAGAGGTGAACTCTCCTCCTCTATCAGATGTAAGACATTTCAGTTGTCTACCTATTTCATTTTCAACTCTTGCCTTGTACCATTTAAACATTTGAAAAGCTTCCGATTTTTCTTTTAAAAACATAACTGACATCATCCTTGAATAATCATCCACAAATAATATGAAATATTTGTCACCATAATAACTTTGAACTTTCATAGGACCACAAAGATCATTGTGCACAAGATCTAAAATTCTCTTAGAAGTGTAGGACTTACTTGTAAAGCTTGATCTTGTCATCTTACCCATCTGGCATCCTCGGCACATAGCATTCCTAGGTTTTTCCAAACTCGGTAGACCTCTTACTCGGTGCTTCCTACTTATTTTGATCAGATTATCAAAATTTCCATGACAAAACCTTTTATTCCACAACCAGGTATCATCTATCTTTGCATAAAGAGAATTATTCCAAGTTCAGTCAAGGTGAAATGTGTTACCTTTTGTTTGATTCCTAGTAGCTGCTAACTTTCCATGCTTGTCATGAACTTTGACAATCCCTTTCTAAAATTCTATTTGGTAACCTGTGTTGTTTAGTTGTGCTACACTCAACAAATTATATTTCAAACCTTTAACCCAATAAACATCATTGCATTTAGCATTGTCAAGAATTTTTATGGATCCTTTACCTTTTACGGACATGGTGCATCATTGCCAAACCTTACATAACCTCCATCATAATCTTCTAATTTAACAAACTTAAGTTTATCACCTATCATGTGATGTGAGCATCCACTATCTATGATCCAAGAATCATTAGTATTTATATGAGATATTAAATCTTTTTCTTCATACATTTCTTCATTTGATCCATCTTTGATAGCCACATAAACAACTTCCTCTCTATTAGTTTCATCAAATTTATCATCATTGGATTCCTCATCAGCAATTAGGCATGACTTTCTATCTCTTCTTTTGAAGTCTCGATATCCTTTGTAATGATTATCTTTTTGTCTATCATCTCGGTAATCTCTCTTTTTTAGTAGAATCTTTGTCAGGACAATTAGAAGCCATATGTCCTATCTTATCACAATTGAAACATTTCAGAGGTAGTTTTCCTTTATACTTACCTTTGCCTCTCGGTAACCTTCTGGCCAATAGTGCTTCAAACTCTTCTTGCTTTCTAATTTCCTCATACAGTTTGTGTACTTCCTCCATATTCTTATGAAATCTTTCACTTGCTCCACTATGATTCCCTTCAGAATACTTACTCATTCTATCATTGTAATCATTAGATTCACCAAGATGAAAAGAACTAAATGTAGATTCAACTTTATTTACCGAAGACCCACTGTTATCAAAATTACTTAACTCAAATGCATGTAGCTTACCAATAGTAGCATCTAAAGAAACTGGCATGTTAGGTACGAACCTTAATTCATTGATTGCAGAAACTCAGATTGCATAAGCAGGTAGAAGGGTTCTCAATAACTTACTTGTGACATCCTTTTCTTCAATAGTTCCTCCTGCTCCTTTGATTTGATTGACAATTTCCTTTAGTCTTGTACTATACTAAGTTATGTTCTCACCTTCATTAATCCTCATAGATTCAAGTTGTCCTCTTAGACTATCCACTTTTTCTCTTTGAACATGTTCATCTCCACCATACACAGATATGAGCTTGTCCCACATTGCTTGTACATCACTGCAGCCTTCTAGGTCATTAAACTCTAAGTCAATCAATGCTAATGATATTTCAATCATTGCTTGAGTGTGTTCTTGCTTTTCCTTTATCTCTTTCTTTGTCAATGGATAGGTGCTTGGTGTAATGAAATCATTCTCTAGATAATATGTTGCATATTCTCCAACTCCTAATAAGTGCACCTTCATCCTTTTTTGCCATGTAGAGAAACTAAACATGTTCAGCTTCGGTGCATCCCTCTTATACATCTTTGGATCTTTGCCTCAAGTACCTTTAAACTTTTTCTTTTGTGTCCAATGCTCTGATACCAATTGTTAAGTTTTGTTACTAAATGTAAAGTAGAAATGCCAAGATAACAAGATGAGAAGGGGGGGGGGGGGTGGGGGGTGAATCATACAAACTTAAACTTCCATAAAAACAACAGATTCAAACTCGGTAGCTTAACAGATACATGTAACCAAAACTGTAAAACATGCAAACTCATAAGCAGATAACATCACAACATTTATAACACCAGATTTAACATGGAAACCCAAATAGGGAAAAACCATTGTGGGATTTCAAACCCACTAAGAAATAAACTCTTCTAGAGTATGCTCGGTTAAAAGAAAATCCTATTAAAGATTACAAAACACATTGCTAGATGTGACCCAGTTAAGGGATTTTCCTCAGATCTGTTAGGATCTTCACTTTGTTAGAAGTGACCTTGTCAAAGGATTTCAAACACTCAACTAGAATGTTACCTTGCTAGAGGGTTTTATAAATAAGACTGTTAAGTCCACTCGACTAAGAGATTTTCTGTCACTTTACAAAATAATAGTAATAAGAATATATCTGCAACTTTACATCTAAAATGCTAAAGTAGATTCTTATTTGCTCAATACTTCCTAGTCATAGGACTTATCTTGTCCCTCTGCTGGGCTCTTTACTCTATTAGTCAAACAGGTCTTCAAGCTTTTGTGCTTGGTAATCACTATGTATCATCCCCGTGCTTACACTTTCCTGCATACATTGTTTATCAACAATTCCTTATTTATAAACAATTTGCTAACCATTGAATCTCCTTGATCACATTTCCCATGATCAATCATAGCCATTAGATCTTCAAACTTGACTAGGTTCAATGTATCCTTTGATCTGAAAATGTTTTACCTCACCTAGGAGCTTGCATACATTTCTTGGAACTTGTGCTAGGGTATTGCGGTTCAATCTAAGCTGTAGATCTTCCTGCTAATCTTCCATTGCCATAGATCCTTAACAAACTTCATGCATGAAATACCAATCATTTAATCAAATCCAGCTCATCAGCTTCCTTCATTAAATAATGCTTTTATTCATCTAATACATTATGTTACTACTCAGTTTTAACTCGGTAAATACTAAACTTCACTCAGTAGACATTCCTCCTTCATTAACCGATAGCGATAACCTTAGGGTTTACCGACTAAGTTCTTTTCTCGATGACCTAGTATAGTATTAACCTTACAATCAACAACATATGTAGGATATGAAAACAATCTAAACATCATGAAAAATAATCTAAACATCATGATCTCATCATTGTCTAACTCAGTAATAGTTTCCCATTGAATAACTTATTTCTCCCCTTATTCATCACATTCTTTCTATGTCTTTTATCAACATCTTTATATTCATCAAATCATACTTTTTAAGATATGGCAACATCATAATAAATTAGAAAATCAATTTCTTGAAATCAATGACAAAATAATGTTATTAAGACAATAAGCATCCTTAATCAGTTATATCCATAATCATTAACAACCTTCTCAATATTCTTATTGAAATGCCAACAATCTCTCATTGTAATTGGAATGCCAACAGAATCTACATTCAAAGATTTTGTCTCTAACCCATCTGTGAGAAAAAGTAGAGATACTAGTCATGTCTATGAATCCAGATCCAGTAGAGATGCTGATGATGAAGATAGATTAGTGGAGCTTGAAGCATTGTTGGCAAAACAACTGCCTAGAGGCACTAGCAAATACAGAGGTAAGCTACCTTTAAATTATTTTGCATACAAAAAGATTGGTCATATAGTAGCTAATTGCCCTAATGGTGAAAATGAACACAAGAGAGACAAATTCAAGAAGTATTAGGGTAAAGGCAAGAGAGATTGTCTTATAGCTATTGATATAGGTATCATAGATGAAGAATCTAATGATGATGCTAGTGAAGATATTGTGTTTGTAGCTATTGAGGAAGAGATATCAAACCAGAAGGCACTGGTGTCTAGGATGGATAACTCTAATGATTGGATCATTGATAGTGGTTGTTAACATCATATGATCAGTGATTGGAGAAAATTTCTTTCCTTAACGGAATTTGATGGTGGTGTTGTCAGATTTGGCAATTGTTAGGATTAATGATAGTCCCAAAGATACTAAGAGGGGGAAGGGTGAATCAGTATCTAACCGGTTAACAAAATTTTTGACCTTATTAAGTATTTTGCATTCCAAAACAATGTGCCAGTAAATATGAATTAATGTAGTAAATATGAACAATAAAGACTACATAGAAAGCACACCATAACACAAGATTTTTGGCAAGGAAACTTAGTGTGGGAAAAACCTTGGTGGGATTTGTGGCCCACAATATTCACTCACTAGCCAATGAATAGATATTACTTACAATGAGGTGCTTGCACATGCATGAAGGCCAACTGCCTAGAGCTCACTACTCAAATACAAAAAGGAAGTCTCATTGACTTACAAAATGGATTATGAGAATCCAATATAATGTACTACTACCAAGCAACATCTGTTATGCTAGGTTCAGTACCACTTTAAGTTCATACTATAATCATAAAACCTTATACAAATTTTACCTTAATATTCGCTTATCATTTTTGCCATATTCATCTTCTATCCATGTCCTATCATATCTCAAAATGATTTACAAGATCTCATACTTATATGAGTCTTATTACAATATGTCATGTCAGATTAATAAAATATATTTCAATTAAATAAAATAAACAAAAGTTTGTTCCTGTTGGCTGGGGTGTCAGTGAACATTGTTGCCGGTGAAGTGCTTGTTGGTGCTAGTGCCTATCAGTTCCTGTGTCTACTGGTGGTTGTGCCTTCCAGTGGTATACCAGATGAATGCCTCAAGGTCCACAAAGTTTCCATCAATGACAACACCTTCAATCACCTTCAATTCTCAATAGAGTGTGCAATGCCAACAACAATGAGTCACCCTATATGGTTTAAGGTAAGGGAGTTATTTCTCTTAATAGGAAGAGTAGTGCTAACAATGTCTATTGGGTTGAAGTTCTAAAGCACAATCTTCTGAGTGTGTCACAACATAATGACAAAGGATACTCACTAGAGTTTAGAAATGGTATGTGCAAAATCTTTGACAACCAAGGTGAATTGATTGCACTCGAGAAACAAACTAGAGCTAATATATTTCATCTTAATCCTAAAGTTAGCAACTATTTGATTGCAAAGATAGATGATAGCTAGCTTTGGAATAGCAGATTTTGTCATATAAACTTTGATAACATTGTTAAAGTGAGTAAGTCCAAGACAGTGAGAGGTCTGCCTTAGCTAGACAAACTGGTTAATGCTCTTTGCAAAGAATGTTAGTTAGGAAAGATGGCTTCTTCAACTTTCAAGACAAAATCCTCAGCAGAGAACATGTTAAATTTGGTTCATATAGATCCATGTGGACCAATAAGAACAAGAAGTATTCAAGGTGACATATATTTCATGTTCTTCACTGATGATTGTTCAAGGATGATGTGGGTCACATTCTTGAAGGATAAGTTTGAAGCTTTTGGTAAGTTCAAGGCATTCAGGGACTTAGCTAAGAAAGAGAGTGGTAAAAAGATTAAATGTCTGAGAACAAATCAAGGTGGTGAATTTACTTCTTAGGAGTTCACTAAGTAATGTGATGAGAACGGTATCAAATGACAGCTTTTAGCACCAAGGACACCACAACATAATGGTATCATAGAGAGGAACAACCGGTCAGTGGTTGAAGCTGCTAGGACAATATTGATACAAGGAGGTGTAGCGAAAATATTTTGGAGAGAAGCTATCAGTATGGCTATCTACACAATGATCCAAGTTCTAGTGAAAAGAGGTAAGGACAAGACCCCTTATGAATATTGGTATGGAAGATCACCTGATGTTAGCTATTTTAAGATATTTGGTAGCAAATACTTTATTAAAAGAGGTGATTACATTAGCAAGTTTCAAGCTAAGAGTGATGAAGGCATATTTCTTGGCTATTCCACCAAGAGTAAGGCCTACAAATATTTCAACAACCAAACACAAAAAATTGTTGAGAGTGCTGATGTTCAAGTAGATGAATGTCCTAAAGTCTCAGAAGGAACAAGTTCAGAGAAAAATGATGAAGATCCTTGCATTTTGCTTTTGGAACCTAAAACTCTAAAATCAAAAACTAGTAAAACAAATTTTGATACACTTGTTCAATCGAAATAGATAAATTCAGAAGAAGAAGATGATGAAGAAGCTGAGCCTAAAGGTAATGATCATTTTAGTCCTAGATATGTGAGACTGAATCACAGTCCTGAACAAATTATTGGGGATAAGGATGCTAGAGTACTAACTAGAAGGAGAATAAGAAAGAACTCTTACATGATCTCCACCATTGAACCAAGAAGTGATAAGGAGGCATTTAATAATAATCATTGGGTTAAAGCTATGGAGGAGGAATTGGATCAAATTGAGAAGAACAACACTTGGACCCTAGTACCCTGACTGGTAAATAAGAATGTCATAGGTACTAAATGGGTATTCAGAAACAAGTTAAATGAAGATGGTGTTGCAATTCACAATATGGCTAGGTTGGTTTGAAAGGGTTATGCACAAGAAGAAGGAAAAGATTATGGTGAAAATTTTACACCAGTAGCAAGACTGGAAGGTATCAGAACTTTACTTGCATTTGCAGCCCATAAGAAGTTCAAGGTATACCAAATGGATGTTAAGTCTGCATTTTTGAATGGGATATTGGAAGAAGTTTACATAGAGTAGCCAGATGGTTATGCTTTGACAAATGAGAAAGACATGGTATGTAGATTGCATAAGGCTTTATATGGATTAAATCGGGCACCCAGAGCATGGTATAAAAGGCTTCATATACATCCGATGAAGATAGGCTTTGCAAGAACCAGTGATGATAGCAACATTTATCTCAAGTTTGAAAGAGATGAAATAATGGTTAGTGAAGTATTTTTTGATGACATTATATTTGGAGGTAATGATGTCATGAGAAATAGTTTTGCAGATGAAATAAGAAATGAGTTTGAAATGTCTTTAGTAGGGGAAATAAAAATTTCATAGGCTTGCAGATACAACAAATGAAGAATGGTATTTTCATTACACAATCTAAGTATGTGAAAGAGGTTTTGAAGACTTTTAGCATGAGTGACTGTAAACTAGTTGGAACACCAATGGTTATAGGTTATAAATTGTCCAAGGAAGATGAATCTAAGTATGTTGATGAAAAGGAATACAGGTCAATGATTGGAAAATTACACAATGTTGTTCATAGAAAACTGGATATAGCCCATGTGATTGGTATAGTTGCTAGATTCCAAAAGAATCCAAAGGAAGCACATGTGATAGCAACCAAGAGAATTTTTAGGTATCTGAAAGGTACAATTGACTATGGATTATGGTATCCATATGGAGGAAATTTTGATTTGAAGGTGTACACAGATGTTGATTGGACAGGAAATGTTGATGACCGGAAAAGCACTACCAGTGGAGCATTCTTTCTAGGAGGAAGGCTCGTTTCATGGAGTAGTAAGTGTATACAACTAAAAATGATCTGGAGATAATTAATTAAATAAGTAATTATTTAATTAATACCCCTTCCTAATTTAATTGAATTCATTAGGCAATTCGATTAAATTTATCCCTTTCATCTACTTATTAATAAATATAAGGATTTATTTAATAGGTTCATTTCAATAATCCCCTTTGATTAATTAATTCAAATTAATTAATCTTTCCCTCATTTCAATCAATTCTTCTAATCCCCTAATTAATTAAAATAAATCAATTTATGAGTTGTTGAAAATTAATTATTCTTTTCCTATTATTTGAATTTTTAAATTCAAATTACCCACATGCCTCCTAACTTCCATCCACCTAACCTAACCATCCCTCTAACCTAACCCATTCCACCTAACCTAGGGTTTAACTAACCCTATCCTATCTTGCACATTCTAACCTCCTTATCCTAACCTCCTATAGTGTGGATATTTTCTTCTTGAGACACATGGCACTTTGGCCACATGTCTCCTCTCTTGGACACTTGTCCTTTTATGAGCTAAGCTCCTTGACACTTGTCACCACAAAGATGACAAGTGTCTCTTCCTCTAACCTCTTCTCCAACCTCCTCCAATTTCACCCTTGATATCTTCAGACTCAATCTTGATCATTGATTCCTACCACCTCACCCCTAGCTTTGGAAATCCTATAAATATTCCCCATTTTGGAGCAATAAGGATCCCATCTCATTTCATCTTATGTATTGTTATTATAGTCAGATCCCATCTCATTATCAATTTAGGCATTGTTACTATAGGCATATCAATTGAGCATTATTGTTATCGGCAATTGCATCTTAGATCTAGCTTAATTTGATCATTTTCTAGCATAATTGTTGAATCATGTAGCTTAATCAATATCTTTTCTAGCTTAATTGCATCATCATCATAGCTTAATAATGCATATCATTAGCTTAATCAATCTCTTGGATCAATATAGCATAATCAATCTCACCTTTGCATATCATTATCATTTCAAATCCTCCATCTAGGTGTAGTCAAGTTACTAGGATTGCTTATCTAGATCTGAGAGTAAAATTCATACTCGCATCTCTTAGGAGGTGATGGGTCACTTTGTCATGGTTCATCTTTGTTTGCTTATTATTTTCTAACCATGCTTGTAATGATCTATTGAGTGTTTTGTGTTCCAGCTGCAGGTATGACACTTCAGAGGCATGATAGTAAGAAGTAGAGTTGTGCTTCACAATCTACTACTCAAGCTGAGTATGTTGTAGCTTATATGAATTGCACATAGGCTATTTGGATGAGGCACATTTTGGAAGGTTTTAAGATGAAGATCTCTGAAACTATAAATATCTTATGTGATAATACAAGTACCATAAATATTTCTAAGAATCTTGTTCTGCACACATGAACCAAGCATGTTGAATTGAAGTATCATTTATTGAGGGAAAAATTTCAAAGCAAAGATTTTATCTTAGAGAATGTTTCTACAAAGGAGCAGCTTGTAGATATCTTTACCAAACCTCTTCCTAAGACTACATTTGAGTGTCTTAGAAGAAAACTAGGGGTTGTACCCCTTCATGAGGTCAATTGAGCATGATGTTGATTGCATCAGTCCTTGAAACACTTGTAGAATTTTACATAGATTGATGTAGAAGTGGATGTATTCCACAGGGGGAGCATCAAGTTGTAGTATGTTGTTGATGCACAGTGAATATTTGCAATTACATGTTTTATTTTCAATTTGGCATTTATGTCAAAGGGGGAGAAGAATTATGTGTGTTAGTCTCAAATTCTGATTTCCCTCCTATCCTCCTGTAAGAAAATGAATAACTTTGTCTGCATATGAAGAGATCAGGGAAAAATAACCTTAGAGTAATATATAACAAGGTTTGAGAACCTTCTACACTTTTAACTTATCCAAAGTTCAGGCGGGTGTACCTTTTGTGAATACTTTCACACTTTAAACTAAGATCCACAATAAACCAGTGTCAAAAACTAGTGGATTTCCTCACCTCAACATAAACTGAAATATTAGGATAAAAACTTGTATACTTCTTCAGTATTGATCTTCAAAAAAATTAGAAAGAATCCCACAACAAGTACCAATGCCTTATCCAGGCCATAGAGTCACCTAAATCAAGCAATAATTTTCAAAACTAAACATTTTGATACACCTCATCATCTCAACTTTCATAAACCTCATACATGCCTAACATATACATAAGTCCTCTCCCATTTAACTAAAATAATTCATCATATTCATAACAATAAACAATAGATTTGTTGACAAAAATATTCCTTGCACATTTAATCTCTCTCCTAAAGAGAAAAGCCAGAAATAACATCTATAAGATTGCCTTACAATCCATGCTCATTCGAACAACCCTAGATTATCCAAATGAAACCAACAAACTAAATAATGCACACTAGAAGACAAAAGAAATTTTAGGCCTAAAACTTTGAGTTGTATATTCATATTCATTCTTGAAATAATATTACATTACTCAAAGCAATCTCCTTGAAACCAGAAAAAACCCTAAATGTATTTTGCTAGAGTTTCTTTACAAAATTCTTGTGATCTTTTTTCACTAATCCTGGTATCCATTTATAACATCATGGATGCATACAAGCTTCGGACATTCCTAGAAAGGTTTGTTACAAACTGCAATATTCTCCAAGAAATAGTTACAAGTCTTTTTCAATATCAACGGCCTCTTCCATTTGTTGTTCTGCTGCAACTTCTTCTACATGTTCTGGAATATCTTCTTTTTGTCTGATATATTTGTCCTTCCACTCCTAGAACACGTCATCACTTGGCCAAACAAATCTAATAATCTTTTGTTTCATCCCTTCTAGCCTTTTCCAAGTGACCCTCAACTTCCTAATTTCTATATCTATGAAACCATAATGTGATTTCACCTTTTCAATCTCTTCAATTGTTTGGACAAATAAGGATGTGTCATTAGTGTTAATAATTTCATTAACCCTTTGGGACAATTTGTGGTCCCGCTCTTCTAGCCATTCCTTCTCCTCTTTTAACTGAATTGGACCAACAAAACCCCCTGGAAATAATTTATATTTGTGATTTGAATATTCTTTTCTATATAGTTGGGCTTTTCTTTTTACACTTGCCCTTTCTTCTAACAGTATATTCATTTCTTTTATGAACTCACTAGTGGACCTAAGATTGTCATTTGCCTCTGCATCTACATGGGATGAACACATGAGCTCTAACTCCTTACCTCTAGGCATCCACTTATTAAAAATTGGTTCCAAGGTGGTTTCATCCTCTCTTAATTCAATCAGAATATTCAAGATCCTCTTCATAGAAATGTGTACAACAGAGGCCTTGACCAAATTAGCAAACTTCAAAATTGTGGTTTTTACCTTTTCTTCATATTTGCTTGCAAACAGGGCTTGAGCCTATTTTAACTTCTCCAGCTCATGTTGAACAATTTTGGCTAACTGGAAACTAGAAGGCATAGGAGAAGGAGGATATTATATAATGGGACTTATAGGTGGAGGTCTTGTTGGAGAGGAGGCTATCATGAGAGTAGAGGATTCACCCTGATGGTGCTGACCTGCCAACTGACTCTGAAGTCTAGCAATAATATTGTCTCTGTTGGCTACTCCTTCTTTGGCCTCATTGTAAGCCTTTAAGATTGTTTCCAATTTTAATTGGAGATTAGCCTTCTCTTTTGCCTCCTTTTCTGCTACTGCTACACTGAAATTTGCAGTTTCCAAGACTATGCTTGCAGCTTCCACCACCCCTGTATCTTGGACTCTTTTTACAATCACGCCTCCTAGGAGACTAGAATCTGATACATCTTTCCTTCTTTTATTTTCATCCTTCTTCAGTGACCACATGACTAGAGAAGCATTATCTTTGTTGAAGGTCACTCCTTCCATGGGTTTAGAACCAGAGAATCAGCTATATCCCATTCAGAGAGGATTAAAACACCAACCTTAGATACCATCTCTCTTCCCTTCTTAGGAGTAATGGTCTTAAACTCTTCAATCATTTCTTGCTTCACCTCTTCCTCCACCTAAGTTACATCTCTATGAGGCTTCTCACTCTTCCTTTTCTCACATCTAGCTTTGAATTGTTCCATATTTTGCTTCCATACAAATTGCATGAAATCCCCTATTGTAAAAAAATTTCTGTTAGCTAGGAACTCCTCACTAGCTTGCATGATAGTTGGGTCTAATTCTTTACCTATAAGCTCACTTTCAGTCAATTTCATTTCAGCACTAGGAGGCTCTTCTGGCATCCCCTCTTGTGTCTCCTCATATGTATAGGCAATCTCCCCAAGACTCCCTAACTAAAACAACTGCTTGTCCACTGCTTGCTCATCTCCTATATGAATAGGGGATTGAGATGGAGAATAGAGAGGTTCACCAGTTTACACTTCCTTCCCCACTCTTTTCCTTTTAGGGGAATCTTGGATGTTAATGACATCTTCAATTACTCTTTTCCCTCTTGAAGTGGAAGGCTCACATGTCACTAGCATCATCACACTATACTTTGATTTCTTATGCATCACATAATCACCAGGTGGGATAGCCTTAGTAAAGGCAGGCTTAGCTAGAACCAATTTAACCCTGTCAGGATCATTTTTCATTATAGCCTCTCTTTTTTCTTTCAAGGTTTGCATGAGGTCTTCAAAATAAAGAATCAAGAATTTGATTTTGTCCTCAAAAGGATTGAAGCTTGAAAGAGGGTCATAACTACTATCAAATTGATGAATAAAGTCACCCACTTCTCTTTCCTCAGTTCCTTCTCATCCAAATTGAATTCATTCCTAATTAAATCTTGAGGGAACTGAAATTGGTGAGGCCTACCTTTACACACTGCTCTCTTTCTAAACATGTCATTGAAAAAGTCCTCAGGGTTTGCAAATCTTGAAACTGTAGTTGACAACCTATATGGTTTAAATATTTCCAGCCACCTTTAGTAATCACAAAGTGATGAGCCATGGTAATGGTTGGGAAAATAGTCCCTTTACCCCTATTTGTTAGCTCTACCTCTTGTACACCTGCAATTTGCCTCAAGACTTCTGCAATCCTTATCTTCAGTGGGACCTGATAGGGAAATAGATATGAAGTACCTCTAAAACCATATACTCTAAAAATGGTAGAAAAAGGGTACAAATACATATCTCCCCAATTATGAACAATCTTAATATCCTCAACAAACTCTTTAGGCCTAAGGAATTCCAAGAGAGCCTTAGGAATCCTAGGGTTCTCTGTGTACAAAAGAATCCTAATCTTAGATGCAAAGCATCTATAAAACTTTAGATAACTAGCATCCTCTCTATCCCAGGATAAAATGTTGCTCCAAAGTTGAACAAGCATCTCTTCTTTTTCTTTCACCTTAACCAAATCCATTTCCTTTACAAAATAGTCAGCACCCTTGAACAAAAACATGTGCATTAAAAGAGAGTACCATCCAAATGGTCTATCCACCTTACCATTTTTTATCCCTACCAGCCCGGTATGAATTGTATCAATTAGATAGGGTGCATAATCAAATGTTATTTCCAGAGAGGGGCTTAGAATCTGTGCAATCATCAACATGTAATGGGTTGGCATGTTTTTCTTAGCATCCTCTCCAAAAATCTAACAAAGTGCACAATACATGCCCTTAGCTCTTAGAGTAAATAGATTCAGGGAGAAAGGTTTCATGGTACTAGGGCCTACAACAGTTAACCCTCCTATCTTAACAAAGAACTCTTTCAATGGGCCACTCCTAAGGTGATCCCTTTGTGCATTATAAACCTGGGCCAATGATTCAAAATCAATAGGCTTTAACAAATTTGAAGCTTCACTGAGCTTAAACACACTTCTGAATTCATCATCATTAATTCCAATAAGGGCTGATCCCTTCACATTTCTGATACATCTAACTACAAGGTCATAATTCTGTGAAATCAAAGTCAATAGATCTACATCCATGAAGACCCCAAGGACTATAAGTTTCCCCACATCCAATTCCCATATACTATTTAAGGGGGCAAGGGAGTGTCTCTGACCAAAACCTACTTTGAACAATCCTAAACCTAGCATCCCTATTTGTGGATCCCTTAACCAATTACCTTTGTCATATAGGCCATCCCCAATTCTTAGATGAGGGTTCTTTGGTACCAATTCTTTAGCCTTGGCCCCGACATTGGTAGACATAGTTAATTGTTCCAAAAAATCATCACAAATATTCCTATCCTGGTAATTTAATTTTCCTATTAACTCCCTTCTCGATGCCATCTTGTTAATGCAACTATATCAATTGAAATTTGCACAGAACTCTAATGAAACAATTCATACAACAATCACTGACTTTTAGATTGGAATTAGCAAGAAAAAGCACAAAAACTTGTTATTCACCTGAAGAAATCTGCTCTGCACCAATTCCTCTACAAAAGACTCGTTGAAATGATGCAAACATTCAAGTTGATGTGGACCCTAATATGACAAGTTGACATTGAATTTTAGAAATTAATCTCGCATGCTTTGGCCATCACCTCAGAATTGAATTCACAAATCGAATTCAAAAACGGGCTCCAATGGATCATAAATTTTCTGAGTATTTCCTTTGTTTCGTTGTTTCGCTATTTCACAAAGCTTAAAACCTCTGCACTTTTCTTTCGCAAAGCAATGACAACCATTGGATCATGAGAACTTGCACTACCTTTACTCCATCCCATCTTTCTGTGTTAGTGATGGACCCTACCTTCTTTTCGCTACTTCGTGGGCCTTAAACCTTGTGCACTTTTCTTTCATGGAGCAATGCCAGCCATTAGATCATCATCTACCTACTTGGTCTTTATTTCCTACAATGACCATCAGTCTTATTAACTAACCGTGCACCACCTTGATAGCTAATGGTTTTTTGCCACTTCGTGAATGTTAGACTACAGGCATCTTTGGGCTGCAAAACAATGACAACCATTAGATCAATCTCAAGATGTACACTATTTAACATACTCACACCTTTAAGTGTGGGCCCTTTAACTCGGAGACCACTTTCTCTATCTAATCATCGATTATCAAATGCCACATGGCAGTCGACCATTTACTCTAGAAGTTCTCAACATAACTGCCACGTGCTTTACTTTACCATTCTCAACATAACTGCTGGTTGAACCAAGGCGGGCCCTCAACTACCCTCTAGAGCCATGTGCACTTGACAGGGCACCATTACATTCCACGGGACAACATCTATCCTGCCATGTCATCCATCATGTGATTGTGACATCATTTTGCTATTTCATGAACATTAATCTCTATTTGACTTGAGCTGTGAATCCTTGACAACCGTCCGATCAACTCTTACTTAATCAGCCTTTAAAACTTATGACCTGCCTATTGCTTGGGCCCACCACCTTTTCGCTATTTTAGAGAGCTTAAATCTCAGGTTACTTATCTTCGCGAAGTAGCGATATCTGTTGGATCTTAACAACTTGCTCATTAATTACCCTTGCCATGACCACCTTGCCTAGGCCCACCACCTTTTCGCTACTTCGCGAAAGGTAGAACGCATGCATCTTTCGGCTGTGAAACAACGCAAACCGTTGATCTTTTCTAAATTGATCATCCTTTAACCAAAGGATTTGCTCACCTCTGGGAACTGCCAACTCTTTCACAACTTTGCAGAAGGTAAACCACATGCATCATGGGCTAGCGAATCAATGCGAGCCATTGGATTCAAAACAAGATGCATTTTTTTAATCTAACAGTTGATCCTCTGGTCGGGCCCACCTAGCCTTTTCGCTATTTCATGAACATTAACCTGTCGACATTTCTGTCTAGTGAAGCAATGACAACCATAGGATTAACAATGAGTTGCACAATAATTAAGGGGCCCGACAAACATTAAAATGAGATATAGGTAAAGGCACATAGATTTAAAAAATTAAGGGACCACCTAATGGGGGGACACTTTCATGATAAACCGACCCTTCTTTAAGTGGCAAAAGTAACATAGAAATAGAACACAAGGGTTTTTTTTCGTAGCATAAGAAAAAGTTAAAACTCAAAAACCTTAAACCCTCTTCTAACCCAAGAAATTTAGAGGCAACAAGGCCATGCTAAACACTTTGTTTTGCAAACTTCTAGTCAACTATGAGACAAGAATACCCAATTTTGAACAGTGATAACAATGTGATTGGTAAGGTGAACTAGTATCAAGATGATGACAAATAGAGAATGATGAATACTTGGTATGTAAACCAGGATTTCTATTAACTAATCACAACAGTAATCAGAGGCATTGATATTTGTATTGCTGTCAATGCCAAAGGGGGAGATTGTTGGCATTTGCATGAAGATTGCATTAATGATATGTTATGTTGCCATCGATGTCAATTGAACCAGTAATGGTATTTATGATATTGATAATATTATTATTATTATTCATATTGTCTTATAACATGTAGGAAGAGCTTTGAGGAAGATGTTTTAAACCGGTATGTAAATATGTGAGTTGAACTGGTAACCAGTGTATGAGGATAAATCCTATCTATGCAATGTAACCGGTAAAACCTACCAGTTATTTTTGTTAAATCCTAACTGACTAAGTTTGTTGAAATGGTTATACTGGTTTAAGATCTGATGATGAGTGGTAATGATGGTGACACGTGTGGTCACTGTATGAAGATAAGTTTAAATTTTTTTGGCACGTTTGTTTGATTATCTGGGGAATGAGCAAAGTGGATTGCATCTAATGCAAAGTATGTGATGAGTTACAAAAACCGATGAAGTGGTGATCAAGGAGGGATTGGAATTTTCTTGAATAATGTGTACAGGTTTCTATGTAAATCCAACGGTCACACTTGAACCGATTTGTTTGTAATCTCTATGAGAGAATTAGGTTTTTGTTGTGTTACCAACCTAATTGATTTGTATTTAAGGTCAATGAAGTTGTTTTGTAAAAGGTGTTGGCAGAAATCAGCTGAGTGTGTGGTTTCCTAACCCGAGAATGAATATGCAGTTTGTGTAAAGGCAGATTGAAGCTTAAAAGGATCTAATGAAATAAATGTAGTTCTATTCAGACAGATCAAGAAAAACCTGTTGTCTTCTAACAATTACAATAGAATTGAAATCCTCTAATCGGGTAAGCTGTAACAAGCTTGGTTACTTCTTAAATCCTCTAACAAGGTGGTCCATTAGTTTGGATTCTCAAATCCTCTACCGAGGTTACTCCTAACAGGGTATTTTCTTTTTTTCAAGGCATTTGTAAATCCCTTAACTAGGTGATTCCTAATAGGATCCATTCTTAACAGGACTTATTGTAAAATATTTTACAGGCTTGGCTCCTAAGAGGGAAAACTTTAGAAGAGTTCAGATAGCTATCTTGTGAGTCTCATGTCACTGTGGTTTTTACCTATTTGGGTTTTCCAGGTATAAACATTTGTGTCATGTGGTGAATGTTTTTGTGGTTATGATCTTATTTGTTGATTTGATTAACTACTTAACTATTCCGATGAGGCATGTTAACTGGAAGCATTGAGAGATGAAGTATGTTGACATATTATTAAGCATTTGGATGTTTACAAGATTAAAGTTGTTTACTATTAAACAATCAACCGGTAATCTTATGAGTATTGATCTTGACAGTGGTATTTTATTGATAATGTTACTTTGTGTGATTAAGTTTGAGTTTGGGAAGTTTGTATCAGTTTTTTCAGTTTACTGATTCACCCCCTCCTCTCAGTAATCTACTAGATACTTATTTTTTCATCATACCATCACACTTAAGGTGTCATATGGTGTCTTTAGGGGTCTTATGGTTTCCTAACATATCATAGGACACAATATGACACCTTAGGATACCATATGAATCCTAACAACACCTAAGGTTTCATACATGGTTTTTGTATGGGTTGTATGGTGTCCTAAGAGGTCATAGGACACCATATGTCCCCTTAGGACACCATACAACCCCTAACAACACTATATGATCCCTTATGTGACCCCTTAGAACACCATATGACCCCTAACAACATTATATGGTGTTTGAAGGGTTCGTATGGAGTCCTAAGGGGTCATAGGACATCATATGACCCCTTAGGACACCATACAACCCCTAACAACACTGTATAGTCTCCTAAGGGGTCATAGGATACCTTATGACCCCTTAGGAAACAATATGACCCCTAGCAACACCTAAGGGGTCATATGGTGTCATTAGCAATCTTATGATGTCCTAAGGGGTCACGAGACACCATATGACCCTTTAGGACACCATACAACCCCTAACAACACCATATGGTGTCCTAAGGGCATATATGATGTCTTGAGGGGGCATAAGATACCGTATGACCCTTTAGGACAACATATGACCCCTAACAATACCTAAGATGTCATATGGCATTTTTAGGGGTCGTATGGTGTCTTAAGAGATCATAAGACACCATATGACACCTTAGCAAACCATACAATCCCTAACGACACCATATGGTATCCTTAGGGCTCATATGGTGTCCTAAATGGTCATAGGAGACCATATGACCCCTTAGGATACACTATGACCCCTAACGACACCTACGGGGTTATATGGTATCGTTAGAGGTTTTATAATGTCCTAAAGGGTCATAGGGCACCATATGACCCTTTAGGACACCATAAGACCCCTAACAACAACATATGGTGTCTTAAGGGTTCATATGGTGTCCTAAGGTGTCATAGGACACCATATGACCCCTAGCAACACTTAAGGGGTCATATGTTGTCTTTAGGGTTTGTATGGTGTCCTAAGGGGTCATAAGACACCATATGACCCCTTAGGACACCATACAACCCCTAATGACACCTAAGGTGTCATATGGTGTCATTAGGGGTTATATGATGTCCTAAGGGGTCATAAGACACAATGTGACCCCTTAGGATACCATATGACCCCTAATGACACCATATGGTGTCCTAAGGGGTCATAAGACACCATATGACCCCTTAGGACATGATACAACCCCTAAGAACACCAAAGGGATCATTGGGTACCATATGACCCCTTAGGACATAGTACGACCTCTAACAACACTTAAGGGGTCATATGGTATCCTGAGGGATTATAGGACACCATATGACCCCTTAAGACACCATACGACCCCTAACGACACCTAAGGTGTCATATGGTGTCATTAGGGGTCGTCTAGAGTCCTAAGGGGTCATAGGACACCATATCACCCCTAGGTGAACTCAAAAAGTTGGTTCCCACTTTTTCCAATGAAGGAAATTGGTGAAAGTGGAGAATTTCATTTAGAGGGGGTTCGAGCGAAGTGGGGGTGTTCAAACGGACTACCCTTTGGGGTTCGAGCGAAGCCTCCACTTCCCTCGAACCCACTCTTTCAAGAGAACCACCTTTAATGCTTCATTATGTCATTTTTAAATTATATAGGGGGGGTTCGATCGAACCCCCCTGAAAATGGGGGGTTTGCTCGAACCCCCTTTTGTTCGAACCCCTTTTTTAACACTTCTCTAGAGCTTTTTACATTTTTTTGCAGATTTTTGGCCTTCAAACCTTTGGTTGAAGGCTCAAATGGAATGATCTTGACAACCCAAAATGTAATATTGTAGTCCTTAAAGCAAGCTTTCCAATGAATATAATATTATTACATATTGAGTTTATTATGAACTTGTTTTTTTAATTTTACCAAACATAGGTTTTTCACCAAACATGAACTTCTCTGTTCAACACATTGGGAAAAATAGGAAACTAATTCAAAAAAATTCTGAAAAATATCTAAGCCCTAAGTATTGATGTCTTCTTTCCAACAAAAAAAAAATATTGAATTTTGATATATATAGAACAAGTTATGTGTTCAAACTTAAACCTATGTCGGAATTATGACTAGTCAGACTTCAAAACTTAATAAAATGAAAAATATTGAACATATCACTATCAAACCAACTCCAAGCCCTAGATATTGATGTTACAAACCAAAATTTGAAAGAATTGAGTTTTTATCATTTATAGAAAAAAAATTATGCATTTCGGGAGGCACAACACTCTTAAAAAATGTAGTTTGTTGTAAAAAACTACTTTTCGAGGGAGATGGAATTTTTTTTTAAAATTCCTTCAAAAAATTTTTTAAAAAATATATATAGAATCTAGAGACAAAATGCTAAAAATCACTAATTTACATCATCTTCAAATTATTTATATTTTAAAAGTTATAGTTGTCGTAAGTTGAAGATTATTTTAAAAGTGTTCATCTCAGTGTCAAAAGTGGCAAAAAAGTGGAAACTATTATTGTGAGTTCACCCCCCTTAGGACAACATATCACTGCTAAGGACACCAAAGGGGTCATATGGTGTCCTAAGGGGTTGTATGGTGTCCTAAGGGGTCATATTGTGTACTAAGGTGGGAAGATGAACCATTATTAAAATATAAAAAGTAGTGCCAATACTTCACAAAATAAGTTCAGATCACCCCATGAGAGAGAGCATGAGATTCAAAGATGAAAATAATAAAATAGTATATGCTCCCCTTCTCTCCCTTCCTCATCCCTTTCCCTTCCCCCGCATCCCACTCTCTCTCTCTCCCTCTCTCCTCCCTCACTATTCCTCTATCCCTTGCTCAGTCTCACTCTCTCTTTCCCTATGTCCTCTTATCTCTCCCCCTCTCCCTTCTCTATTCATCGTTTACTCTCCCTCTCTCTCCCTCTCTCCCCTTCTCCCTCTCCCTCTCTCTCTCCTACCCCCTTCTCTATCCCTTTATCTCACTCACATACTCTCTCTCTCTCTCTTCCCTTGCCCCCTTCTCTCTATCTCTCTATCCCTTTCCCCTTCCCCCTCTATCTCCCTTTCTCCTTCTCTCCCCCTCTATCTCTCTCTCTCCATCTCCCCTTCTCTGTCTTTCTCTCCCTCTCCTCTTCTCTCTCTCTCTCTCTCTCTCTCTCTCTCTCTCTCTCTCTCTCTGTCTCTCTCTGTCTCTGTCTCTCTCTCTCTCTCTCCCCATCCCTTTCCCCTTCCCCCCTCTATCTCCCTTTCTCCTTCGCTCTCCCCTCTATCTCTCTCTCTCTCTCCCCCTCTCCCCTTCTCTATCTTTCTCTCTCTCTCCCCTTCTCTCTCTCTCTCTCTCTCTCTCTCTCTCTCTCTCTCTCTCTCTCTCTCTCTCCCTTTCCCCTTCTACCCCCACATCTCTCTATCTTTCTCTTTCACTATTCCTCAAGTATCTCTCACTTTTCTTACATGTCAAGAAATTGAATATCGGATATAATTTGATATCTGATTTGTATGCATTAGCGCACCAGTGTTTAAAAAATGGGCGCCAATGATAATTTTTTGTAGGGCTAGAGAAAAATATGTAAAAAAATTGGATATCCCATTTTTGCACCATACAAAAATAGGCTTGTGGGTCATTTTGTGCATTCCAACAGCCAACACATTCTTTTTGCAGACGACATTCATGGGTTTTAGATAGAAAGTGCCAGATTAAAACTTTTAAGAGATTCTTATGAACAAATTTGATATTATCAATCATTTAGGAACATCTTTCTGGAGGTATAATGGGGAGAAATAGTCATTGAAAGCATAAACATAAAAGAAAGCTTTAAAATGACCAAATAGAAGTGTATAGACAAAGAGATAGAGAAGGTCATAGAAGGAGAAGATAAGGTATGTCAAATAGTGGTTAAGAATTTGAAAATGTTGAACAAGTTATTGAAAATGAAACTGAAAATGTAGATTTTGATATTGAAAATGTTGAACATGATATTCAAAGTGGGAATGACAATGTTGAAATAGATATTGAAAATGCTCAACATGATATTGAATTTACGAATGAAAATGTGGTAATTGACAATGAAGGTGAAAATGTGGCTATTGACATTGAAGGTGAAAATTTGGGAATTGACATTGGAGGTGACCATCTGGGAAATCTTGACATTGAAAGTGGAATTGTTCAACCAAGTGGTTTATATGTAGCACTGAATTACATGAGAAATGAAGACCCTCTCATGGATGAAAGAAAAATTTGAAATCCAAGACCTTCAAGGACCCCAAAATGGTTACTTGAAATTGATGAGAACATTATTGCCAATCTTGAATGCAAGAGGTCAACAAGAGCCATTTGATTGTGGGCTACACAACTTTTCAACCAATATTTTAGCAATAAGACATTGATTGAGCAATGCCAACTTTTTTTTCAATTGCTAAAGATGCAAAAGATGAAACCATTTCTAGCCAAATTAAAGATTTGTATGAACAAGAAGATGGAGAAAAATTCTCTTATTGTAAAAAATCCTTTTGATGCTCTCAAATCTATTGAAAACAATAAAAATGAATAAGATAAGGGAGTCATTTGAAGAGTGATTACAACCTCCTTAGTAATCCATCAGTTGAGGAAGGCTCTTTTTATGAGACAAACTTGTATTGATTTGAACATAAACCATAACACTTTGAATAGAGCACTTGCAAGAAGACAAAGACTCGATGATCCCCTTCAACATGATACATGAGCTTTTTATGGGAGGCTTCCACCTGTTGATAGAAACTTAACCGACAATGTGAAGGATTAAATTCAGCAATTTTGACACTCTAATTCTAGAGTATCCCCTAATGTAAAGGATGTTTTGAAATTAAGAATCAGTAATCAAGACTGTACACCACATCCCAAACATTTCTTAGAATCAAGCCAAACAATGTTGTACAATTTTGTTTTGTGAAGAACATCCAACTTTGCAAATATCACAAAGGGCCTTTGAATCTTTGAAGCCAATTTATTATCTACCCATTAAGATTAGTAATACTTGATGTTGCAAATACCATGTGGAGTTTTCAATGTACCATGAAATTTAATATTATATTCATTTTACGATGCATCCTAATGATATGTTGTAGGAGTGCAGTGCAATGCAATTTTTGAGATCATCAAGAGACTTGCTATTTTTGTGTCACGGAGATGATGGATTCTTTTTCTATAGAAATGATTGTTTGAATGAGAAGTGCTCACAATGTGGTGGGTTGTCAAAGTTTGTTTCATTTTTTCATGAGGGAAATGAACACAAGTTTGGAAATAATATTGTTGAGAAAAAAAGATATGAGATAGTGAAATATATGTTGAAGAGTGGAGGTGAAGGTTCTAGATGCGAGTTGGTCTCTAAAGAAGTTAATGTTGCTGATTTTATTTTGGATTTTAATGAAAATATTTTCTACAAGTATGCAAGGCACACCCATAGGTCTTATTAGTTGGATCAACAATTTAGGATGTGTGAGAACTCTTTCCTGATTGGCACTATTATATCGGTGGTTGATTTTGCTGAAAACTATACATTGCAACCAAAAAATGAGGTACAGTCTTAGTAATACAATTAAATCTAGATTGCTATTTTTTGCACATAACATATAGACATGCCTCTAATAGTACATAAAAGGACAGGAAGATAATTAGGGAGTGGAAGAACTCACAATGTCGGTTCACACTTTTTTGTACATCTTGATTTTTGCTCAAATCATACATTTTTTAGAAAATAAATGATTAAAGATTTAATAGGTCCCATTTGAACTAATTAATTGAAGAGAGTTAGATAAAAGGCTCTTAGATCAAAATTTATTGGATATAACCTCTCTACTTCTAAATCATACTTGTAATGGAGTCTCCTTTCCAGCTTTCAAATGTTGATAAAAAACCAATTTTACATTAGCTTTTGGGGGGTCAAATGAATCTATTTAGAAGTTTTATTTTTTTAAGTATTTAGCTCTTATTATAAGCTTTCCACATAGTATAATTTTTAATATATTTAATTGCATTGATATATTTATATTTTATTTATTATGAATGTAGGGTTTTCACCGTACATGAACTTCTTTGTTAAATGCTAATGGAAAAATAGTAAATGTCACCCAAAAAATTATGAAAAATATTTATGCACTAGGTATTGAATTCCTCTTTCCAACAAAAAAAAAAAGATTTGTGTTACATATACAAGTTATGTAATATCAAATTGACATATGTCAAAATTATAGTTTACTCGACTTCAAATCTTAATAAAATATGAAATATTGAAGATAATGTTACAAAAGCAATTGCAAACACTAGATATGTTACAAAACAAAATTTGAAAGAATGGCGCTCATACCTATTGTAGAAATTTTTTTTGCTATGTAGAATAAGTATCACTCTTTGAAAATGTTGTTTTTTTGAAAAAGAAACTAGTTTTCAAGGGAGATAGAAAAATGGAAGTAAACTGATTCCAAAAATTATCAAAAAAATATTTTTAGAGTCTACATCCAAAATGACATAAATCACTAGTTCATATCATCTACAAATTCCTTATGGTTTAGAAGTAATAGGTGTTTGAATCTAAAGTTGTTGTTTTTTTTAAAATGAATATTGCAGTGTCAAAGTTGGCAAAAAAGTGTAACCCACTATTGTGGGTTCACTTGAGTATCATTTTTATATGAGTGATGATATATCACACTCCTCCAAGTATGTGCAATATTTTTTTGAGAAATTTTTTAACTTCTTGTAGGAGAAAGGTATTGCAATTAATCGTCATTTTATATGGTCAGATAATTGCATGGGTCAATTCAAGATTTCTCACATGTTTGAAGAGAGATCTAGTTAAGGAGAAATTGACAATTTCAGATGCAAAATTCTTTGATGCACATTCTATTATTTATTGGTGTACTTCAACATTGTCATAGGGATGGAAACTTTATTCAGTAGTGCACAGATTGTTTTGATTGGTTGAGGAGAGCATGGTGTGAGATAGATTGGATTGTCAAACAATTAAAGATTCTTTTAAGATGCATTCATTTCATAGCTCATATACCAGTACATGGACCATTTGGACATGAGAATTGGCCTATTTTTGTCAAAGTTGTGTTCAGTATGATTAGGATCAGTGTGATTCAAGTGAGTGGGCTGATACGTGGTTTACACAATATCTTACTCCTTTATCCATCCATGTCAAATGATGATATGGAAAGTTCAGTTGAGTATGACCATCTTTCAGATCTTCTACAACCAGGACATTTTTTTGCAGTGGTTTCACCATAGGGGAATGAGGAGAGATCAAACTATTGGTTATCACAGTGTGTACAGGGAAAGAAGAAGCTAACACAGTTGGTGATAGATGATGATGGGTTCACATATCCTACAAGTTTGGTTGTTTTTGCAGGAACTTGGTTGCGAACATACATGATTAGAAAGAATGGCATCCCTGCATTTGAGGACTATGAGAGACACAAAACCATTCATGTATTCACACCTTATAGTAGTTACAAATGTCAAGTTGTTGAAGCATCAAGCAAGACCGAAGACCAAAGAGTTGTGGATACTGAGTAGTGTTGATCATAAAATAATACTGGATAGACTTAAGCAAAGAGATGACCCTTCAGGCACACTTGAGTAGTATATCTTTACTATCTCTTATTTTTACCATGCATTTCATATAAAATAATGATCATAAAATATTAATGTTCAATTTTTGTTATGTGTATATTAAGAATGTGTTAAAAATGTAGGTTTACTTTGATGAACATTACTATTGCATCATGACTTTTACATGCACGTAGTGGGTACACTCGATATAGTTTGCATAATCCTACCTCTTTGTTAATATGACATCTTCATTTATTATCATGCATTTAATTTCAAATAATGATCATAAAACTTTTATGCAAATGCAATTCTTTTTGAATCATTACAACACCATTGCAATACAGTTTTTGTATCAATGTAGTGGGTACACTCGATATAATCCCATCTCTCCATTTAACATTATGTTTTTTATGTGTTTATGAATAAGTCTTGAAAATTTAGGTCATTTTGATGTTCATGTTGCTTATGTAGGTTTTCATTTATATACAGGCATTGATCTACATAATCTTTGCTCTCAGAACATGAGGATGTCTGATGCATATGAAGTGGGATGTTGTATTTATATATGAGTACATTGATGTAACTTTGTTATGATGATATATGATGTATTTGGACATGAATACAAATATATACAATGTATTGACATATGAGCACATTGGTGTAGTTGTATTGTTGATATATAATGTATTGTACATGAGTAAACTGATTTAATTGTATTGATGATATACATTTCTATAGTTTTATTATTTTGTTCACCTCAATTTGGAGGGCTATCCATTATTAATTGAGAAAATAAATTCCTTGAATCTACAAATTCTTTATTATATTATGATAATGGGATTGTTCTTAACCTCTCACTTAAACCCCAACTCAACTCACTCTCCATTCATCTTCTCCGTATATCCTCGTCATTATTAATTCAATGTGATAGATTTGTATTTCAATTGTTGCTTCAAGAATATGGGGACACTAAAAGATGTGACATATTGTCTTTCATCTTCTCTATATATCCTTATCATGCTTAATTCAATGTGACAATTATTTTTCCCAACTAAAAAATTGCTATCCTAAAAATATCACTTTGAATCTTGTAAATGCAAGATAGGATTTTGTAGGAATCCCTCACAAGACCTCGTAGGTTCAAATAGACCACTCACAAGTACCACAAATTCTGGGATACGACCTATCAAATTTGGATATTTTTTCACACTTAAGGCACTCAAAGGATGATGCTGGTAGGGTATGGCCCTAAGCGTTTGACCGAGTGGCCGAGGTAAGACAGGAGCATGCCTAGGGTAAGAATACCTAAATGGATGTGTTGGGACTAGCAATTTTCACCCATGACATGCAGAATGAGAAATTAGCCCCCTAGCAACTTTTCATTGAATGAAACTGACAATTTTTTTGCCAACCGATAAAACACTACCCTAAGAAGACCGTTTCAAATCTTGAAAATCTCAAAGAGGATTTTGTAGGAAGCTATCACACAACCCTATAGGTTCAAATAGATCATTTGGAGGTGTCATGAATTCCAAGATATAATTTGTCAAAGTTTGATAATTTTTTGCACTTAGGGTGCTCATGAGATAGCGTCGGTAGGGTATGGCTCTGAGAATTCAAATGAGTGGGGGGGTAAAATAGGAGCATGACTAGGAAAATAATGCCTAACTAAACATACTGAGACTGATGATCCCAAGATGTGCAGAACAAGAAATTCTCCAAGTGGCAACATTTCATTGAATGAAACTGACAATTTTTTTCTCAACTAAAAAATCATTGTCCTAAAAATACTGCTCCAAATATTGTAAATACAAGATAGGATTTTGTAGACAACCCTCATGCGACCCTATAGGTGGAAATCTGCTTGTATGTTTAATATTGTACATCACTAAGAAAGTACTCGGTATTGGTAGAAAAGATTTTGGCTTTGATATACCGTTAGGAAAGAAACTATTGGATCTATTAAACAACATGGGAGAAAACAGAGAGAAGAATATAAATGAAAATTTTCAAGCACTAAAGGCTCGAATGAAGACAAGAATAAGACTGTCATAGGCAATTGTAGATAAATATTAGAAGGAATATGCTTTGTAATTAAAAGGATGAAATTTGGATGGAGGTAGTTGTCCCTAGGACTATCTGGGTAACTAAAATGGGATATGAAATAGATGATAACATTATTGAAACCTATGCAAAAGCCCTCCTTGAAGCACCAAAGGAACCCTCTGAGAAAGTCTTTGGTAGTGCAGAAACAATAGAAAGTGGAATTTAGTCTAGGAAAAGGGTTAAGAAAGTTGAACAAACAGTAAGGAAAGGAACTAGACAGGAAAAAGCACTTAAGAAAGATGTATTGAAGCAAACTAGTATCAAACAAAGTGAGTTGGAAGGACTTCAATCAGAAACTCATCTTTCACTCGTTGCAACTTCCTTTAAGATTGATATACTAGTGGTATTCAAAAGGGTAGAAAGGAAAAGAAAACCCTCACCGGTACCCTCAACCACTCCTAGAAAAACAAGACAAAAGCAACAGGAAGTGATGCCTCTAGTTAAGAAATTAACTCCTAAGAAGAAGAAGAAGGTAAAAAAAGACATTGCTCCACTAGATAAACTTCTTAGTGAAATAATAGAAGATGGAAAGCTGAAAAACATTAGAAAACTATACAACACACTCTCTGTTGATGACAAAGAAAGCATAGAAAATAGTGTAATTTTACACTTGGATATATCCAAGAAATTTTTTATGGAAATTGTTGATGAAATACCCAATGATTTGTATATAAGACTAGAAGCTAGAAGGGTAGCCATTGTTGAGATGGACAAGAAGATAAAAAAAAATTACTTGCAGTGCATCTAGTAAACTCACTTGATGAGATAGACAAATTAATCAGTGAGGCCAACCAGATATTATTTTCAACTGCTCACCGACATGTAGCACTGATGGCAGGGAGAGTGAATGAGATAATAGAAGAAATTGTAGACCAATGGGACATATTCTTTATCAAAAAAGAGAAACAAGAAGAGCTACTAAGACCTAAGACCATTAGGGTATACCAAAAGGACAAGGATAAGGGGAAAGGTAAGGTAGGTGGACCTCCAAGCCTAAAGATTACTAAAAACTTACCCCAACCTCCTTCAGATACTCCACTTGTAGAAACTACAAACAATTAACTGGCTATAGAGAGTATGGAGACTCATCAAGAGGATACAAATCCTGAGTCCAAAATTTTGTACACTATGAATATAGATACACAAGAGGTAAATGTTTTGGTTGATAGAGAAACCACTGAGGATAAAAGGAAAGATGTGGCTACTAAGCCACTCACTATAGATGTTGAGGTTAATCACACTATAAACATAAGCACAAAAAACCCTACCCAAATAGAGCAATCGGTAGAGGATACCACTGGTAAAACATTAGAAGAACCAGTAGATAAAACTAAAACATAATCAGGAGAACTGGCAATGGATAGTATAGAGGTACAAACAGAGAAACCAGAAGTGCATATAGAGAATACACCTAAGAAACTGGCTGTTGAGAGCTGAGAGAAACCTTCTGAGACACAGATGGAGAAACTAGAACAGAAACAAGTTGAGACACAAATTCAGATAGAGATAGTGCCTCTGGCTAAAATTGAAAAGCCCAAACCTTTGCTAATAGAAATGCAAACACAAAATGACCTACCAGAGGTCGAGATAAGCAAAGTTATTACTACAACCAGTAGCATGGAGATTGGGCAAATAGTTGGGCAGACATCTGGTACTTCTATAGCAGAATTCTAGCCTACAAATGTAACAGAAGTCCTACTAGACTCAATTAAGACAATCACAGAGTATAATACACAAGCCTATAAGGCTATTGATGATACAGTCCCCATTCTTAAATTAATTTCACCCAAGTGCATTGTGGATAATAAAGATTCTTTAGGTCAACTAGGCAAATTGTCTAAATACATCACCAACAACATTTTGACAGTTGATTGAATAAATGAGGACATATTTAAGGAGAAAATAAATAAGGAGAAAGAGAAATTATTTGATGAAACAATAAATAAGTGCATGGGACACATTGGCATCCTTTTACTGGCACTAAGAAAAACAATAATGAAGTTTAAGGAACTCTATAGAGATACATGCAAGACAAATGTTCTAACAATAGATATAGATAAGGAAATAAGTAAGGTACAAAAGGAGATCAACAATATAGCTGATAACCTGATTGGTTCATCTGAACCATTATCTGATACAAAGAAGAAGTTACATAGTCTTGAGGAAAAACTTGAGAAATTTGAAAAAGAGAAAGATAAAATAAAAGGGAAGGCAAAAGACCTTAAATGTAAACTCAACCCCAAATTGGACTACCTCATCTCTTTGAGAAAATAGATCTATGAGGCACTTGTTCAAGGACTGAAGACACCGGAGGAACAAATGCATCACCTCACTAATACTATTCAAAGGACAAAGGCTGCACTAAAAGATAGTAAAAAGTTCACTAAAAGACTAAATTTGGTATTAGAAGAACTCTTTCAGATTGTAACCCACAATATACAAGGATCCAGGCAGGAAACACACTCCACTAACACTGAATGACCACCTTTGTCATTGATGTCAAATGGGGAGTAGTGTGATGAGAAAAATGATTAGAACAAGACATCATCAGCTCAAGGGGAGCATACATTTTTGGCACATAGTTTGGGTAAGACAATTTTGGTAGATTCTTTTTGGACATCATTTTGGACACTTTTTGATCTTTCTCATGAGTGTTGTCATCAATGTCAAAGGGGGAGATTGTTGGCAAATGCACACTCCAATGAGAAATTGTAGCTGATCAAGTTATTGTCATTGATGGCAACCTTACAATCATGTGATACTGACAAGCTGACCTAGGCATCGACATCGACAAACTCTACACCGACACACAGATCACTGGCACCAAAAAAGAAGATTACCAGCTCCATGACCAACAAGAATTTTGTATAAATATATTTTATAATTAATTGTAAAATCTTTTGAAAGCCGACATGGCAAATTGTAATATGACGCATATATGTATAAGATCATTTTGTAGTGAAATATGAAAGGAATGTAAGATACCTAATGTGTGAACTACTAGGATAAGGGTGTATGTATATTGCAAAGCTTAAACTGGTACTGAATCTAGCATAGTAGATGCTAATCTGAAGTAGTAGAAGACATTGGATTTGCATAATCCAATTTTGTAAGTCAGTGTGACTTCTTTTGTATCTGAGCAGTGAGCTCTAGGCACTTGGCCTTCCTGCATGTGTAGGCCCCTATTGTAAATAGTAATATTCTCTTATTGGCCAGTAAGTGAATATTGTGGGTCACAAATCCCACCAAGGTTTTTCCCCCACCAGGTTTCCTTGTTTAAATATTATGTTATGGCAAGATTTTTATGTTGTGGTTGTTCTTATTTGCTGCATTATTTCTGGTTTAGCAGTACAGAGTTTTGATATGCTTTTCATGTTATAAGTTAAGAAAATTAACATACCAGTAAGATACTGATTCACCCCCCCCCTCTGAGTATCTTTGGGAATCCTAACAGTGGCAACTTTTCATTGAATGGAACTGATAATTTTTTTGCCAACTAACAAAATGTTGCCCTTAGAAGACTATTAAGAATCTTGAAAATATAAGAGAGGATTTTATAGGTATTTCTCACATGACCTTGTGGGTTCAAATGGATCATTCACAGGTGTCACGGATTCCAAGATAGAACTTGTCAAAGTTTAACAATTTTTTGCACTTAGGGACTCAAGGGACAATGTTTGTAGGGTATGGCCCTCAGCATTCAAATGGTTGGGGGGACAAAATAGGATAATTCCTAGGGTAATAATGCCTAAATGGACGTGCTAGGACTGACAGTTCATGCTCATGATGTGCAGTATGAGAAATTATCCCCGTGGCAACATTTCATTGAATGAACCTGATGAATTTTTCACCAATTAAAAAATTGTTGTCCTAAAAATACTACTCCAAATCTTGTAAATTCGAGAAAGAATTTTGTAGGAAGCCCTCATGCAACCCTATAGGTTCAAATAGATCATTCATAGTATTCATGTATTCCAAGATATGACCTGTCAAATTTTAACAACATTTTACAGTTAGGGTGCTCAAGGGACGATGCCAGTAGGGTATGGCCCTGAGTTTTCATGAGAATGCTTATTGTAAGACTTCTTAACTAGACATAATGTGACCAATGGTTCATGCCCACAACATGAAGAATGCGAAATTCTCCCCATGGCAACATTTCATTGAATGAAACTGACAATTTTTTCACCAACTGAAAAAATTGCTATCCTAAAAAGACCACTTTGAATCTTGTAAATCTGAGACAGGATTTTGTAGGCATCCCTCATGCGACCCTATAGGTTCAAAAAAATCAACAGAAGGTGGCATGGATTTTGGGATATGGCTCTCAAATTTTGACAATTTTTTACACTTAGGGCGCTTAAGGGACAAGACCGGTAGGGTATGGCCCTGAGCGTTCGATTGAGGGGGGAGGGGTAAAATATGTTAGGAACTAGGAAGGAGAATTGAGAGGGGGGGGTGAATCAGTTGTCAATAAATTATAACCCAAAACAAATTATTCCAACTTAAAACTCAGTGTCGGTAAAATAGATTAACAATTACAGTATTACTAGTACAACATAATGCATGAAACAGAAATAGAAACAACATACACAATGCATGACACAAAGGTTTTGATGTGGAAACCCTATAAGGGAAAAAAATATGGTGGTAAACCTTACCCACAATCAGATGATACTACTGCAGATAGTAAATGAATACAATAATGGGGTTTGCACATGCAGAAAGGCCAACCACCTAGAGCTCACTGCTTAATCACAAAATAGGAGTCACACTAACTACACAGTTGGATGGTTAAATCCAATAATTTAATTTAATTTAATTTAAATCCAAAAATATGAGTCACAATGACTGTTGCTTCAATTTAGCATCTTCAATGCTGGATTCAGTACCGGTTTAAGCTTTGCACATGAGGACCAAACACCTTCATAACCTTTAACAACCTTCCTTCAACCTTTAGATGATATCTGTGTGATTCACACAAGGATCTACTTGTTTTTGCTCTTCACAATGATCTTCAATATTTGCACACACTTACACATCTCTTCCAAATAAGATCCTACAATTATTTATACAAAACCTAAGACCTAAGCATTAGGTCAACTCCCAAAAGATATTACATTTAAATCAATAATAAGTCTTGGTGTAATACAATACGTTGGCCTCAATACATTTACACATTATCCAATCAATAAATCATTTCCAAATCATGCCATGCAGACCTGGAACATGTTTTCCTATGCCGATTCATAACCTAGACCTATCTACTGGTTAAGGCAAATATGTGAACCTGATTAGACCAATATGAAAATTGCCAAATGCAAACTTCCAATCCATGTCTTCAACATAACCAAATGATCTCCAGATGATAACAAGTCATTACCAACTTCTTGAGTTGCTGGTGACACATATACCGGTAACTGTGCATAAGCCAATATCCATGTCGGGACCACAATGTGTCAGTTTATCAACAAACCAATATAACCAGAGTGCCAAATCAACAATATAGACCTCTAGAAAGATAAGTGTTGACATCAATTAAAAAACCAATGCAACACAAGACGAAGTCATCCATAATACCAACAAAATAGGAGCATTCCTAGGGTAAGAATGCCTAACAAAATGTTCCAGGATTGACGGTTCACACGCATGATGTGCAGAATGAGAAATTCTCCCCGTGGTAACATTTCATTGAATGAAACTGATAATTTTTTTTCCAACTGAAAAATCATTGTCCTAAAAATACCGCTCCAAATCTTGTAAATCCGAGAAAGGATTTTGTAGGCAGCCCTCACTCAAACCTATAGGCTCAAACAAATCATTCATAGGTACCATGGATTCTGGGATACAGTTTGTTAAATTTTGACAATTTTTCACACTTAGGGTGCTCAAGGTATGACATTGGTAGGGTGTGGCCCTGAGTGTTCACCTGAGTCAGGGGGGGGTTAAAAAAGAGCATGCCTAGGGTAATAATACCTAACTGTATGTACAAGAACCAACTATTTGTGGTCACGATGGAAAAAATGAGAAATTGGCCTCGTGGAAACTTTTCATTGAATGAAACTGACAATTTTTTCACCAACTGACAAAACGCTGCCCTAAGAAGACCACTAAGAATCTTGAAAATTTGAGAGAGGCTTTTGTAGGAAGCTCTCACATGACCCTGTAGGTTCAAAAAATTCATTCGCACGTTTCATGGATTTTGAGATACAACTTGTCAAAGTTTGACAATTTTTCACACTTAGCATGCTCAAGGGATGATGTTGGTAAGGTATGGCCCTAAGCATTCAAATGAGTGGGGGGTAAAAAAGGAGATAGTGTATCTTTTAGTAGCTAAATGACAATCAAAACAAGTTGAATTTTAGAGTTCATATATTCAAATCTTAAATATAATGGGCAATATGTGGAAGTGGACCTCTTCATAGTATCTCCCTGTTGAGACAAATTTAATGATGGCAGATTGTTGCTAAATGTAACTGATCGATTATGGAAAAATTGCATTCCACTGTAGAAGATTCTTTGCTACTTTTTATTTTTCATTACTAAGTACATCCATATTATCATTATTAAAAAAACTAATATGGTCATTAAATTTGGTGACGTTTCCAAAGGCAACCAAATTTAACACTTCGGATTTAGATGAAATAAATTATATACAATATCAAGGCTATACAAACAAGAAATGTGCATGCCCAGTCTGCCTAGGGCATCAAATATCTTCCAAAATAGAAATCCATTTGATATGAAATAAAATCCATATGAAAGCCCCTTTAATCTACTCTCAAAATAACTAAGATTTATATTTTTCCCATGGTTAAAAGTTGCAATATGGTCAAACCCTTGCGCACACCTCTATAAATGAGGGTTTACAAACTGTTTTTACAAAAACTAACATAACTCATTCATTGCTTCATAAAAAAACACCAAACCAAAGCCAAAAGAAAGTTAACTCATTGCCCTAACTTTTCATAATAATTATACACCATTTCCAGGTCTTACATGGTCATGCAAGGCCTGGAAAGAGAGAAGATAACTATTTTATGACTGCAAAACAAAGGTTTTTGAATTCCCAATTTCAATCAAAATATACTCCTTCTTTCTCTTCAGTTTGGATCAACATTACATCATTTAAATAGTGATTCCCATCCTTGGGAACTCTCATAACTACCCTTTAACCAATTTAGAACTCCTCATTTATGCATTTTACATCCTTATTACCCTTATTTGGGTCTTTCAACACATTTTGGAACATTTCAACCTCACGAGGACCTTTTTGGATAATTTATGAAAAATGGCTTACATAGCCTTACAATATGATTTACAATGACTCAAATAGACCTTATAAGCTCAAAAATTATTTAAATTACTCATGAAATCACTTTTGACCTCATGGAACCTCTTGAAACTAGGTGCTCTTGCACCATACTGCTGACCTTGAAATCTTTCCAAGTCCCTTGGAAACAACCTGCAAGAAAATTTTGTATCTTGGACTGAAACTTTGTCTTTATCTTCATCTTTATCTCTGCCTCTTCCTTTCATCATTCTCTCATTATCCTCATGCTGCTGCTACCAACTTCAAAAAGGTAATCGTCCTCTTAACTACTCACATCCATGGAGTATCCCATCACTACTCAAAGAGTGAATAACTGATATGTATATGATGTTGCCTCAACAATGATATCTGGATGTTGCACTAGAGGTGGGGGACCAATAGGAGGAGGGTGGACATATGGGCCCTATACTACTCAAACTACCTTAGGTCTATATTAAGGAAACCCTAAACCCACACCCTGGAAAAAGGCTTGATGCTAGAGTAGTTGACATGCTTGCCCAAAATAAACTCAACATACAATTTTTTAATGAAATAAAAAGGGACATTGAGATTGTTGTTGGGTGGTTTATCAGAAACCATCCACCAATGATCCCAAAATTTATTCACCATATCATCATTTGTACACCATTTTATGGAAAGTTTTATTTTTTTCACATCTATGAGTTCTCCAGTGCGAGGATTGACAAACAATGCTACAATATCAACTTTCAAAATCACAAGCTCCTTGACCTGATCATAGGTCAAGTCACTCCCATATCTAGCCCTCATGGAGTCTCACCACAAAAGAGTGACATTGTTCTCCTCAATGATGGTTTGTACATTGTTTATTATAGCTTTGAGAGGATCTAACATTAGGACTAGACTAGGTATATTACTATAAACATCTGCAATACCTCTCAATTGGTTCAAATTTTGGGCAATTAAATCTTGAATTGAAGGGGGGTTTGCTACAAGAGGTTTTGGTGGTTGTGGCAGTTTTGGTTGTTCACGATTTTCATTGTTATCCCCCAATTAACCTAATTGAATTTTAAAATTTTAATTTAATCAACAAATTTGAAATAAAATTGTATTTCAATTTAAAAAACCTAGTTTCAATGAAAAAAATAAAAAATAAATAAAAAATGTGAAAAAATTGATAAAAAACAACAAAATGGCATGAGATCATACCTAAGATGAGAAAATCACAATTTTTTATGCCCAAAACTAGATATCCACTATTATCTGATATCAAATTTCTCTCCTTTGGCGCATCCCATGGGTGAAAATGACCCATGGGTTGTCACATTGGGTATAAAAATACCCACAAAAATCAGATATCCAATTTTTTTTGGTTTTTGCATTTTAAATATTATATAATATATAATATAAAATATATTATATTATATATTATGTCATATATAATATAATATTTATATATTTAATATAATATCCCATTACTATTAGATATCTAATATTATCGGATATCCGATTTGCTTGGGTTTTTGCCATGGCAAGATGTACTGACATCCAAGCCAACCAAAAAGTCAACATGGATTTTTTGCATTTTTAGGTGAGTGGAGAAGGATAATTTTTTTCATATCACCATTTTTTGGCACACCATGATCATTCACATACCCACCTTAACTCCTGTCTTAGTCTCAACTTTTGCTTTGAATATCTTGAATTTATCTAATGGTTCTCATTTTTCCTTCAAAAAGACAACCCACGTCATTATAGAATAATCATCAATCAGTAACATAAACTATTTGTCACCTTGCACACTTCTAACGTTTGTGGGTCCACATAGGTCAGTATGCATAAGATCTAGCCATCCACCATATGTATACTACTTACTCTTGAAAGAAATTCTTGTTCGCTTACCCATTTGACATTCCTTGCATACTGGATTAGTAGGCTTAACAATGTTAGGCAAATCTCTAACAGTTTGAGTAGAACCGATCTTAATCATTTAATCAAAATTAACATGACACATTCTCCTATGACACAACCAAATTTCATCAATATGAGCAATCAAACAACTTTTCTCACCAACATTTAAATGAAAGATATTAACTTCAGTCTTAGTTCCAGATGCAATCTCTATACCAGAGGTGTTGGCATTATGGATGAATTGATTATGTGTTGCCTTGATGTTTTCTCATTGATGTCAACACTAGCTATTATGGTTACTGGTAGAAGATCTAGTGTGTTACTGCATCATTTATTCCTCATGGTAAGAGTGAGTCATCCTTTCAATTTTTCTGTTGGAATCCTAATTCTTGCTATAATACCTTGGTTCAAGTTCTTAGTGCATCTATAAATCCTTTTTCTTGTCATTTAAGTCAGGTTTAGATAATTGGTTGAACTCTATGAACATGTCAAACTATTTTGAACTGGGTTCAACTGGTTCATTTAGGTTCCATAGGTTCCAAGGTGTTTGGGAAAGGTTTTTCATACTAATGTTTTCTCTGAAGTGTCTTGCAGTGGCTCTTCTAAAAAGTTCCTTGTTCGATGATATAACACTTTATTTTTCATCGGGTGTTGAACTTATTGAACTAAGTTCAAGGGGTTCAAATATGTTCAACATGTTCATTGTAGCTCAAGTGGTTGGCAGTTTGGAGCAGCGTACATCTTGAACCATTTGAACACTCATGAAGTTTGTTCAGGATGTTCATATGTGTTCAATATTGGTGAGTCCTGTGGGTTTTAATGATTTGATAATGCATTCATTGCCAAATATGAAGAGGCAGAATGATATCTTAAGTGATCTCACTCCATGGTTTTTTGAAGTAAGTAATCATTTTGGGAATTGGCAGTTACTTCAAAAATGCTGCCATGCATTCAATGCATGCGTGCGAGGTCTAATCCACAAACTTGCCACACTCAGACTGAAAATTTGAAATTATTGCATTTAATGTATTCATATCATTGCCTTCCCTAATAAGTTGTGAAGAATAGTTAGTATTTCGCATTTGTTCCTTGCTATTGTATCTTTGTGTGTTTTTCCTGGATAGGAGTCTTTCTTGCTGCTAACCATCGTCTGATTGTTCAACTGTGAAGGTGAGTCTTTCCTTTTTCTCCACAGTTGTTTTCCTTGCATTTTCCCTCGTACAGAAGGTTTTTCTTTAATCAATTTAGGTTTATTGTTTGAAATTATGAAGTCCACACTGCATTTGGTTCGAAACATTTTTAGTCTGGCATCCACAGAACCCATAGTTAGTGATATTGATCTAAAAGGGGAAAACCTTGAAGTGTTGAAAGAAAGGGTGTTCAAGGGGATTGATAAGTCTTTTGGTGTGAAGATTCTGAGTAGTGGTCTTGTAAAAGCCACAGCCTTTCCCCCAACAATTCCTTGTCCAAAGTTGATTCAAGAATGTATTGCTAGATATGACCCAGTGTCTGAAACCATTAGGAGATATAATGGCGAAACCCTTCTTGCCATTAATCATGAGGTAATTTCTTTAGTCTTTAAGATACCCGAGTACCAGTTCTCCAACTTTTCTCCCGCTCAGTCAATCACCGAGTTCAATGCTGACAGAGTCGGGCATTGAAACAATGTAGCAAAATTCTAGTTGAAGGTTCCTCAAAGAGGTGGTTCAAGGTTACCCAAGAATCCTAATAAGAACCACATGTTGCCACATATTCATGACGTGATGATTTTGTTGTATCGAGCCAGAGGTTCTGCTGAGGCTTATAGCTTCGATGACTAGATTTATTGTTATGTGCAACTGGTTCTAGAAGGGAAGCAATATTTGGATCGGGCTAAATTGATCACTGATTCAATGAGAGAGTAGCTGAGTCTGGCTAAGCAATTCCAACAAAACTTCTTTATGTCCTCATATCTCTTGTATTGTTTGGCTTGTGTTAAAGAGTTAATTGGTATACCAAAACAACTCACTGAGGAAGATGTCCCCGTATATGAGTTTTATCCTATGCTGCAGAAAGATAAAACTTTACAAGATTTCAGAAGGGTACACAATGTTTTCCTGGGTGATATGTGTCATGAATTGAAGAGTACAAAATCTAAAAGGATTTATGATGACGCACAAACTTTGATAAAGAGGTTTGGTAGTTTTTACATCTAGTTCTCACACTTTTTTTATATATGGGTAGGAGGTTTTGAAGAGGAACCCTTCAAGCTTCCTCACTTCTGTTTTGATTGTTTTGTTCTAGCAGAAGTGTGCAGGCAACTAACCTCTGTAATCAAAATGGCACAGCCTAAGGACAAATGGGAAGGTCATTTTCCAGTACAATTGGGTGTGTTGTCTTGCAGTTCAATGTCTGATGCCCTGAGTATAGGAGCAGACCTCAGGAATTTTAATTTTTCTCTATATTCTGAAAGAAAAGGTTTTGATAACAAAGGATTTTCCCAAAGCCTTGGCCTAATGCATTATCTCCCCATGCCATAGAAGATTTCTAGGAAGATTGTATAGATGAACTTGAAATTTTTAAGAGTGAAAACATGAGATTAGTGTTAGAACAAGTTGTCTCTTTGTAGATAAAGTTAGATATAAAAGGGGTCAAAGAGGATTATCTTGAATAATTTGAGCTAGTGTATTTGGCTCTTTCAGAGACTGAAATGCCTCCAATTAACTGGGATGAGGAGGAGAATGATGATATACAATTGAGGACCAAAGGAGTTCTAGAAAGAACCACAACATGGGTGGCTAATAAGAAAGAAATGAAGTCAGGCATTAAGTCTCATTCTGCAAGAAGTAATAAGGATCCTGTATCTTCACCAAAGTGTCTTTTGAATAGTGCTCCTATTCGTGTAGGTAAGGATAATAAGTCTCCCCAGCTTAGACATAGGTCTAGTCTAACTTTGGATTTTCGTACTCCTCGGCATACTTGGTCATGAAGTGCCACCCAAAAGAAAGATGGATCAGACAAAGGATATGGGTGTAAAGGATGCTGTGCTCAATGCTCAAATATTTGAAATTGAAGATTTGGATAGCGAAGTTGCTAGTCCTCTGGATTCTCAAACAGTGACTATGGCTATGACCCCACCTTCAAAGATGATCAAAGGAACTACTATTCCAGTGTAACCCCTAAGTGGTTGACTACCTCAGTGAACAAGAAAAGGAGTTTTCTTCCTATGACCATTCCAATTCAAGAAATGGTTGTTAAATACATAGAGAAGAATCCAAAGCTGAAAAGGTTCAAGACTATCGCTCACCTAAACGATGATGAGGAAACTAGAAAATGGGTTGCTGAGATCGCCTCATATAAACCTAAGGATGAAAACAAGGTGGTTGGCCCTAATGATTTTGAGATCACAAAGGTGGAGTTGGGAAAAATGAGCAGAGATATAGACAACCACTTTTTCCAAGTGTCGGCAAAGAAAATGCTTACTAGGTCAGAGAAGGATGGGCGAGAGAAGAGAGAACTAAAGCAACACATAAGTGTTTTAGCTCAGTTCATCGATAGTATTGGTTGCCTTGGGGCACTTCCAATATCTCATGCTAATGAGAATTTCAACCCAACTTCATCGGAAAACAAAAGGTTAATGAACCAAGTTCAAAGGGCCAAGAGCATTACTGAAGCTATGGAGAAATGGATTGAACGAATAATCAAAGATGGCGAGAAGTACATTACTAACTCCTAGAGATTATGTGATGAAATACAGGGTCTTATTTTTGAGGTTCAAAACCAGCTTGTGTCATGGGAGAAGGAAGAGCACAAATGGTAGAATGTCCTACCTCTATTTGCCAAAATAGAAGAATATGGAACTACTAGGTTTTTGACAGAAGACTCAATTAAGCTGGTGGCTAATGAATGTCAAATTTTTGTGCTAAATAAAACCATAATGTGGCAAGTTCTTACCTTCAAATCTGTGATCACCGATGAAAAGACCTCTATTTACAAACTCCAAGATCTTCAAAGTAGCATAGTCAATGATAATAAGGTGGTTAATCTTAAGCATGACTAGCAGTTGGGAATTTGCGGTTTGAGCACACAAGATGCAATCAGATCCTTCTGGATGAACATGGAGAAGATCAGAGCCAAGGGTAGTTTCACGCCAGAAGATATAACCAGGGTAGCTAGGATTGAATCTATGACTTTCATTGGGAATGATCAATTGCCGAAACATTCTGAGAAGATGGTGCAACACGGGTGGAACAAAGAGGTGGTGAAGGTGAAGCTCAATGCAATGAAAGTTCCGATCCAATCCATGGTTCAAGAACTTACAACTGCTCACAACGCCCATGAAAGTGGAGAGGATGATGATGATGGAAATATGCAATAATGTAGTAATTTAGGGCTAGTTTCCTTTATTTTTGTAAATTCTCATGGTTATGCAAAGGCTTCGGGACATCTATCCCAAAATACTTCTTGTTGGTTTCGTAACTGTTTACGGGGGGTCGTCGAGTTTTCAGGGAGACCTCCCCTATTTTAAACTATAAATTAAGTAAAAGTAGGGGGTAAAGGGGTTAGATTTAGTGACTAATTCTGGGAGTTTTTCGCTCCATTTTTTGGATATTTTTATGTTTTATCAAAGGAAGAATCAGACTATTAGAACGTGCAATGGAAGAAGATTTGTAGATGTATTTTTGTGTCTTTGTCGCATAAGGATATATATATATATATGAAATCTGATCATATTGTTTTTGGGAGAAGGAAAATCTATGTATTTTGAATCCGAATAGATGCATGTCTTTGCATATGTTTATCTAATCAAATAACAGTAATGATCTTTCCATTACAGTAACTTATTATTCCTCTGATGTTCTTTCCTTTGAATGTTTTGTTTATTTTAGAAAAGATTCATGATCGAGAGCAGATTTATTTTTCTTTAAATCTGTTCATCCTTTATTAGATCTGCAAAAGAAGTATATTGATCTTTGTTTTAGTTATTGTGGTTACATACATTGAAAAGTTAGGAAAATGGTTTTTTTTTGTCTTTTTGAAACATGTGAAGAATTTCAGCCTTTCATCCAAGAATGAAATAGGCGGCCTTACATGCTTTCGGGTTAAAAGCTTCTATTTAGAAATAAAAAGTTTAGCACATTCCTTGAAAAACTAAGATAGGGAGTTGTACCTATGTAAAATTTTAGAGGGAAGTGATTGGAACAACACTTACCCAACTATTTAGTGAAACACTTGTTCTTAGAATAAGGTAACAAAGTTCAAGATTAATCATCTAAAAAAAAAGAGCAAATTTGTTCACTAATAGTTATTGGCAACTCTACTGGGGAAATTGAAACAAAGAGAAAACCAAGTTCCTAGTAGACTGGTATGCCGTAGACATAAGAAAATTAAGCCCGTAATTGGCAGAATTGTTCAGAGTTCACTTTGTAGAAGAAATAGTTTAATAATTCAAGAAACTGTTGAGATTGAGTCTCACTTGAAAGATCTTAGTATTCCTAAGAGTGATAACACTGGATTCTCATCCATATACTAGAGCACAAAGGAGAGAAGGAATAGTTGATAATTGTTTTGAAGAATTACAAGGCCTACCATTTGCCACAAACTTTACTCCTAAAAGTAAAGGAAAGAGCAGACCTTCTTCTCCTATCAGAGTTAATCCTATACCTTCTTCTTCTCCTTGGCAAGCACTAACGCTTACTAGAGTTCAAGCTCCTCCTCTTGTAACCATTTACCCTATGTTCATTATGGCTCAAACCTGGGGTGCAGCTGTTGGACCTCTTGCCCTTGCAGCTCATAATCCACTTCCAAAAGGTGCAAGGGATGTTTTACCCAAATATAATGGGGACAAAAAAGTCTCAATTGAAGAGCACTTGAATTCTTTTAATGTGGCCACTGGAATCCTAGTAGTCCAATATGAGAATGTGGCTGTTAGGCTTTTTGACCAAACTCTCACTGAAGGGGTAGCAGAATGGTTTAGCCATCTACGAGCAGGATCCATAACTGACTGGCAAACAATGAAAATCACTTTTGAGAAAAGGTTCAAAAGTGTTGATGATGAACATTTGCTACTAGCTCAACTCACACAAATGAAAAAGGAGATTCATGAACCAATGAGGGATTATGTAGCAAGGTATAATAAAATTATCCATAGAATTCCTCAAGCCAAAAGACTGACTGTAGATAATCAACAATGTTTCTTCATAAATTCCATGCCACCTGACGTGGGTTTTCACCTTAGAAGAAGTAGCCCGACTGATCTAGAGACTGCACAAAATGAGGCTATAAAGCTTGAGGACGATCTAATAATAGCTAGAAAATGGAGGAAAGATATACAAACTCCTCAGGGCCAATCTTAGGCTTCTACATCTTCCACTGATCCAGTTGTTCAGCGGCTTGTCAATGATATAATTGCTCTGAAGAGGTAGATACCTAAGCCTAGAAGCTCTTATCCACAATCTTATCAGGCTATAAGAAGGAAAACTTCAAATCAATATAATTATGGATTACCGTTGCAATTGTCTACTGTTCCACAAACATTACAAATAGAGGCACCTCTTGACAGAGGTGTCATGTCTTCATTCCATCTTGCCACTGATCATGATGGGGTTTCTTGTCCTGATATGATAAGACACGTTCAGATGCAAAACACAAAAGATGAATTAGGAGAGTTCATTGAAGCAGAAAGAATTCAAGAGGTACCAGGCGACTCTGGAACATTCTACCTTGAGTATGAGTCAAATTCGGAAAAAAGGTAGTAACATTTTGGAAACTCTTGAAGGTCCTTCATGTGCGATTCTAACAAGGAATCAACAAACTTCCTAGGCTTCTTCTTTTGTGAATCCTTCTGGAAGCAATTTCAAAGGCAAAGATCTCCCAAGTAATAGTTTTTCAAAGGTCCCTAAAGTTAGGATTTTGCAAAGGAACCATGAAGATAATAATAGCAATTCCTCTTCCTCCTCCTTTAATATCATTGAGTTCTGTAAGGCCTCTACTGTTCAACTTCCTACCACTAAGTATTTGAATTTGAACCCAAAAGAATTGGATAAACTGGTCAAATATGTTAAGGGAGATTCCTCTTCGGAGTCCCAGGTACACGGATGTGTGGAGAATAGTGATTTAGCTGTTGCAGAAAGGTCTTCATCTACCCCATGCTCATTAGCTAACCTGGCTGATCCCTGTGCTTTTCATGATGTAAAATTTGGGCTTGAGGTTGAGATTTCGAAGCCTGAACCTTTCTATATATTCCTTCTCTTGAATGGTTAGAAACTTAGCAATTGCATAATAGATTCAGGGGCATCAGACAACATAATGCCTTCGCCTATGGCTAAATCTCTAGGTTTGACCCTCACTAAAACATTTGGGAGATGTTTTTCAATGGATGGAAAATAGGTTCCTCTTATTGGATAGGTAAAAAATGTCTAGGCAGTGTTGGCAGCATGCCCTAAAAAGAGAGTAAGATTAACTATTCTAGTTGCTGATATTCCAGCAAGTTACATAATTCTTTTGAGTAGAATGTTTTGCAAGGACCTTGGAGGTGAAATCAAAATGGATTGGTCTGAGGCCATCATTCCCCTTGGAAAATAGAAAATCAAGCTTGAACCTGAGCCTAAAAATAAGTACACTATTTTTCCTTCAAATAACCCCAAAGCCCAGATTTTGTTTCAAGAATGTGAGTTTGGAAACTATCTCATTCTTGCACCTAGTGAAAGGGAACCAGTCGAGGTTGTTGATGAACTTGATGGGCTATGGCAGATGGAATTTGATGGAAGTTGCACCAATTCCGGTTCAGAGTAGGCATGGTTTTGCTGTCACCCACTAGTAAAATTTTCCCATTTTCTTTCAAGTTAGATTTTAAGAATACTAATAATATTGTAGAGTATGAGGCATTATTATTAGGATTAAGTGAAGCTAGATGTAAAGGTATCAAATTTCTTAAAGCTAAAGGTGATGTAGAGTTGATTGTCAGATAGGTGAGAAATGTTTATACAGTTAAGAATGATAGGTTGAGACATTACAGGAATAGGGTTTGGGATGAGTTAGAATTATTTGATGCTTTCTTGATTGAAGCCATTTTGAGGGAGCAAAATAGTAGGGCAGATTCATTGGCCATTTCAGCCTCACTTTTATTACCACATCCAAACTTTAAAGATAACTCATATAGGATTGAAATGATCTATAGGCCCAGTGTCCCTGATAATGTAAATCATTGGCAAGTTTTTGATGCGGATGCATAGATCAGAGATTTCCTAGAATATGCTCAATCATTTTCTTAGTCATATTTTGAAGGTTCTGAGAATGTCTGCAAAGAGTTTAGTCCAGACCCAGAGGTAGATCCTACAAATAGTTTTATTCAGCTCAAAGGTAACAAAATTCCAAAGGGACTAGTGACTCTAGAGAGGTTTTTTCATCAAAGATGATGCATTCATAGGTAAGAAAGTTCCCAAGGATGACGGAAGAGGAAATTGTGAGAAAATAAATCTGGGTAATGAATCCGACCCAAAAGAAGTAACAATTGGCAAGTGTTGTTCTATGGAGGAAAAGTGAGCACTTGGCACACTGCTTAAAGAATACATTGATGTCTTTTCTTGGTCCTATGATGACCTGAAGGAGTTTAGAAATGGGCATTTCCAGCATCAGATTCTGTTGAAGCCAGGTGCTTCTCCATTTAGACAAAAATTGAAGAATTTTAACCCCATTATGGTAGATGCAATTTTTAAGGAAGTTGATAAAATGCTTAAGGCCAGAATCATATATCCAATTCATCATTCTACCTGGGTAGCCAACATTGTGCCCATAAGAAAGAAGAATGGGGAAATTTGTATTTGTGTTGATTTTCAAAATTTGAATCAGGCGAGTCTGAAGGACAACTACGCTTTACTTAATATGGACCACATTTTGCAGATGGTGTCCTGGTCAGAGATGATGTCAATGTTGGATGATTTTTCTGGTTACAATTAGATTAGTGTAGCAGAGCATGAACAACACAAGACAACATTTATTACTCCATGGGGAACATTTGCATATAACCACATGCCATTTGGTTTAATAAATGCTAGGGCCACTTTTCAAAGGGCTATGGATTCCTCTTTTAAGGATTTTCGAGATAGAATTATTGTTGTTTACCTAGATGATCTCATAGTGTTTTCAAAAGAAAGGAAAAATCATTTTAGAGACTTGAGTGCAGTACTGCAACGTTGTCGTGAGCACGAAGTCTCTTCAAATCCAAAGAAATTAGTTTTCTGTGTCACAGAGGGCAAATTGTTAGGACACATTGTCTCAAAGGAAGGAGTCAAGATCGATCCCGAGAGGGTTAATGCAATTCAACGTCTTAGTTTACCTTCTAACCAGACGGGAGTAAGATCGTTCTTTGGTCAAGTGAATTTCTTAAGAAGATTTGTTCCAGAGTTTGCAGAGACCAAAAAACACATCATTAGCTTGTTAAGTGAGCAACATCCTTTCAAGTGGACTGAAGAGGCCAAAGATGCTTTCGAAAGAATTAAAGGTTTAGTTGCAAATGCACCTACTCTTATCAATTCAGATTTCACAAAGGACTTCATTTTGTATTGTTATGCATCAGAGCATATGATGTCAGGGATTCTATTATAGTTGGATGAAAATGGAGCTGAAGCACCTATAGCGTTCATGAGTAGTCCGCTCTAGAAGCATGAGCTTAAGTATTCACTTTTGGAGAAACATGCCTATGCTGTAGTAAAAGCCATGAAATAGCTTCGGTACTATATTTTGCATTCTCACTCTTTAGTTTTTGTCCCAGATTCGGCAGTAAAAAGCATTTTAACTCAACAAGAGGTTGGACTAAATAAGAGAGAAACTTGGGTAACAAAAATTTAGGATTATGACTTAGATATTCACCCTACGAAGAAAGTCAAAGGACAAGGCTTATGCATGTTGATAGTGGAAAATAAGGTGGAAACTGAAGCCGAGTTTCCATTAACTCTTTTTGTTGGATTGTCGGATACTTGGTTCTCTGATGTGGCCTATTATTTAACTTATGGTAGCTGCCCAAGCCATTTGTCAGCAAAAGAACAAAGGAATTTAAAGTTAAAAGCTGCTAAGTATGTAATTTGGTGGGATGTTTTATACAAAAAGGGTTTAGATGGAACATATTTAAGGTGTGTAGATAAACCTCAACAACAAAAGCTCCTGGAGGCCTATCATGGTGAAGCTTGTGGTGGACACTTCTCATCATCTGTTACTACTTTCAAAATTCCGAGGAATTGTTTTTATTGGCCCAACATGTTTAGAGATGCATATATTTATGTTAAAGAGTGTGAGAAATGTCAACTCTTTTCTGGAAAGCCACATTTGGTAGCTTTGCCTCTAAGGCCCATAGTAATAGATGAACATTTCAAGTAATGGGGCATTGATTTCATAGGCCCAATAAACCCTCATTCTAGTGCTAGTCATACGTATATTTTGATAGTAACTAACTACTTTACCAAGCGGGTAGAAGCCATTCCTACTAAAAAGGCGAACTTAGAGGTTTTGTGTAGTTTTCTCAAGGATTACATCCTAGTTCATTTTGGGGTTCCCCAAAAGATTGTGGCAGATAATGCATCATATTTCTCCTCTAAAGAGTTGACTATGTTTTGCTATGATCATCAGATTACTATCTCGCATTCCTCTGATTACTTTCCACAGGGTAATGGGTTGGTAGAATCTAGCATCAAGAACTTGATAGCCATCATTAAGAAGTTAGTTGATGAAAGTGCTCGGAATTGGCATAAGAAGATATATGAGGCTTTGTGGGTAGATAGAACCATGCCCAAGAGGGCCATTGGAATGGCACCTTTTGAACTTGTGTATGGCATAGGAGCAAAACTTTCTTTGCCTCTGGAATTATCAGCAGCCAAGCTGCAAATAGTAGTGGAAGATTCCTTCTTTCAAAATGCTTTGGAGATAAGAATTATGTATCTAACGAAGTTGGAAGAGGAGAGAGAGCTGCTGGTAGATAGAATTTTAGAACATTAGAACCGAGTGAAGAGGATTTTTGACATGTGAGCTTGACCAAGAGGTTTCCTAATAGGGGATGAGGTGCTGTTATGGGATAAAAGGAGAGAGCCAAAAGGTGCTCACAACAAGTTTGATTCATTATGGAAAGGCCCTTTCAAGATCTATGAAGCAGTTGGGACAAAATGCTTTCAGACTTAGCTACACTAACAAAATGATTATGCCCTATACCTACAATGGGCAAGATCTCAAGCTCTACAAATTGTAAATCCTATGATCAAGATTTTTGTATATAGTAGCTTAGGTGTTCTTGGTTGTGTGTCCCCTTTTTGTTTTAGTCTTGTAAAACCAGAGTCTATGAGTTCTTTGCATTTTCCTTTGAAAAATACAATCCCCACTCAGAGCCAATGTTACTGCGTCATTTATTCCTCATGGTAAGAGTGAGTCATCCTTTCAATTTTTCTATTGGAATCCTAATTCATGCTATAATACCTTGGTTCAAGTTCTTAATGCATCTATAAATCCTTTTTCTTGTCATTTAAGTTAGGTTCAGATAATTGGTTGAACTCTATGAACACGTTGAACCATTTTGAACTGGGTTTGAACCATTTTGAACTGGGTTCAACAGGTTCATTTAGGTTCCATAGGTTCCAAGGTGTTCGAGAAAGGTTTTTCATACTAATGTTTTCTCTAAAGTGTCTTGCAGTGGCTCTTCTAAAAAGTTCCTTATTCGGTGATATAACACTTTATTTTTCATCGGGTGTTGAACTTACTGAAATAAGTTCAAGGGGTTCAAATATGTTCAACATGTTCATTGTAACTCAAGTGGTTAGCAGTTTGGAGTGGTGTACATCTTAAACCATTCGAACACTCATGAAGTTTGTTCAGGATGTTCATATGTGTTCAATATTGGTGAGTCCCATGGGTTTTAATTATTTGATAGTACATTCATTGCCAAATACGAAGAGGCAGAACCATATCTTAAGTGATGTCACTCCTTGATTTTTTGAAGTAAGTAATCATTTTGGGAACTAGCAGTTACTTAAAAAATGTCGCCATGCATTCAATGCATGCATGCAAGGTCTAATCCACAAACTTGCCACACTCAGACTAAAATTTTGAAATTATTGCATTTAATGTATTTGTATCATTGCTTTCCCTAATAAGGTGTGAAGAATTGTTAGTATTCGGCTTTTGTTCCTTGCTACTGTATCTTTGTGTGTTTTTCCTAGATAGGAGTCTTTCTTGCTGCTAGTCATCGTCTGATTGTTCAACTATGAAGGTGAGTCTTTCCTTTTTCTCCCCAGTGGTTTTCCTTGCATTTTCCCTCATACAAAAGGTTTTTCTATAATCAATTTAGGTTTATTGTTTGAAATTATGAAGTCCACAATGCATTTGTTTGGAAATGTTTTTAGCCTGGCATCCACAAAACCCATAGTTAGTGATACTGATCTAAAAGGGGAAAACCTTGAAGTGTTGAAAGAAAGGGTGTTCAAGAGGATTGATAAGTCTTTTGGTGTGGAGATTTTGAGTAGTGGTCTTGTAGAAGCCGCAACCGTTCCCCCAACAATTCCTTGTCTAGAGTTGATTCGAGAATGTATTTCTAGATATGACACAGTGTCTGAAACCATTAGGAGAGATAATGGAAAAACCCTTCTTGCCATTAATCGTGAGGTAATTTCTTCAGTCTTTAAGATACCTAAGTACTAGTTCTCCAACTTTTCTCCCACTCAATCAATCACCGAGTTCAATGCTGACAGAGTCGGGCATTGAAACAATGTAGTGAAATTCTGGTTGAAGGTTCCTCAAAGAGGTGGTTCAAGGTTACCCAAGAATCCTAATAAGAACCACATGCTACCATATATTCATGATGTGATGCTTTTGTTGCACCGAGCCAGAGGTTCTACTAAGGCTTATAGCTTCAATGACTGGATTTATTGTTATGTGCAACTGGTTCTAGAAGGGAAGCAATATTTGGATTGGGCTGAATTGATTGCCAATTCAATGAGAGAGCACATGAGTCTGGCTAAGTAGTTCCAACAAAACTTCTTTATTTCCTCATATCTCTTGTATTGTTTGGCTTGTGTTGAAGAGTTAACTGGTATACCAGAACAACTCACTGAGGAAGATGTCCTTGTATATGAGTTTTATCCTTTGTTGCAAAAAGATAAATCTTTGCAAGATTTCAGAAGGGTAAACAATGTTTTCCTGGGTGATACGTGTCATGAATTGAAGAGTGCAAAAGCTAAAAGGATTTTTGATGATGCACAAACTTTGATAAAGAGGTTTGGTAGTTTCTACATCCAGTTCTCATGCTTTTGTTATATACGGGTAGGAGGTTTTGAAGAGGAACCCTTCAAGCTTCCTCACTTTTATTCTGATTGTTTTTTTCTAGGAGAAGTGTGCAGGTAACTAACCTCTATAATCAAAATGGCACAGCCTAAGGACAAATGGGAAGGTCATTTTCCAATACAATTAGGTGTGTTGTCTTGCAGTTCAATGTCTGATGCCCTGAGTATAGGAGCAGACCTCAAGAATTTTAATTTTTCTCTATATTCTGAAAGAAAAGGTTTTGATAACAAAGGATTTTCCCGAAGCCTTGGCCTAATGCCTTATCTCCGCATGCCACTATTAGAAGATTTCTGGGAAGATTGTATAGATGAACTTGAAGTTTTTAAGAGGGAAAACATGAGATTGGTGTTAGAACAAGTTGTCTCTTTGCAAATAAAGTTAGATACTAAAGGGATCGAAGAGGATTATCTTGAATTATTCAAGCCAAGGTATTTGGTTCATGCAGAGACTGAAATGTCTCCAATTAACTGGGATGAGGAGGAGAATGATGATATACAATTGAGGACCAAAGGAGTTCTAGAAAGAACCATGACATGGGTGGCTAATAAGAAAGCAATGAAGTCAACCATTAAGTCTCATTCTACAAGAAGTAATAAGGATCATCTATCTTCACCAAAGTGTCTTTCTAACAGTGCTCCTATTCGTGCAGGTAAGGATAACAAGTCACCCCAGCTTAGACACAGGTCTAGTTCAACTTTGGATTTTCGTACTCCTCGGCATACTCGGTCATGAAGTGCCGTCCAAAGAAAGATGGATCAGACAAAGGATATGGGGGTAAAGGATGCTATGCTCGATGCTCAGATATTTGAAATTGAAGATTTGGACGGTGAAGTTGCTAGTGCTCTGGATTCTCAAATAGTGACTGTGGCTATGACCCCACCTTCAGAGATGATCAAAGGAACTACTCATTCCGGTGCAACCCCTAAGTGGTTGACTACCTCAGTGAACAACAAAAGGAGTTTTCTTCCTATGAGCATTCCAATTCAGGAAATGGTTGTTAAATACATAGAGAAGAATCCAAAGCCGAAAAGGTTCAAGACTGTCACTCACCTAAATGATGATGAGGAAACTGGAAAATGGGTTGCTGAGATCGCCTCATATAAACCTAAGGATAAAAACAAGGTGGTTGGCCCTAATGATTTTGAGATCACAAAGGTGGAGTTGGGAAAAATGAGCAGAGATATAGACAACCACTTTTTCCAAGTGTCGGCAAAGAAAATGCTTACTAGGTCAGAGAAGGATGGGCGAGAGAAGAGAGAACTAAAGCGACACATAAGTGTTTTAGCTCAGTTCATCGATAGTATTGGTTGCCTTGGGGCATTTCCAATATCTCATGCTAATGAGAATTTCGACCCAACTTCATCGAAAAACAAAAGGTTAATGAACCAAGTTCAAAGGGCCAAGAGCATTGCTGAATCTATGGAGAAATGGATTGAACGGATAATCAAAGATGGCGAGAAGTACATTACTAACTCCCAAAGATTATGTGATGAAATACAGGGTCTTATTTCTGAGGTTCAAAACTAGCATGTGTCATGGGAGAAGGAAGAGCACAAATGGCAGAATGTCCTGCCTCTGTTTGCCAAAATAGAAGAATATGGAGCTACCAGGTTTTTGACAAGACACTCAATTAAGCTGGTGGCCGATGAATGTCATCTTTTTGTGCTGAAGAAAACCATAATGTGGCAAGTGCTTAGCTTCAAATTTGTGATTACCGATGCAAAGACCTCTGTTTATGAACTCTAGGATCTTCAAAGTAGCATAGTCAATGATAATAAGGTGGTTAATCCTGATCATGATTGGTAGTTGGGAATTTGCGGTTTGAGCACACAAGATGCAATCAAATCCTTTTGGATGAACATGGAGAAGATCAGAGCCAAGGGTAGTTTCACGCCAGAAGATATAACCAGGGTGGATTGGATTGAATCTATGACTTTCATTGGGAATGAGCAATTACCGAAACATTCTGAGAAGATGGTGCAACACAGGTGGAACAAAGAGGTGGCGAAGGCAAAGCTCAATGAAATGAAAGTTCTGAGCCAATCCATGGTTCAAGAACTTACAACTGCTCACGATGCCCATGAAAGTGGAGAGGATGATGATGATGGAAATATGGCATAATGCATTAATTTAGGGCTAGTTTCCTTTATTTTTGTAAATTCTCATGGTTATGCAAAGACTTTGGGACATCTGTCCCAAAATACTTCTTTTTGGTTTCGTAACTATTTATGGGGGGTGGTCGAGTTTTTAGGGAGACCTCCCCTATTTTAAACTATAAATTAAGTAAAGGTAGGGGATAAAGGGGTTAGATTTAGTGACTAATTCTAGGAGTTTTTTGCTCCATTTTTTGGATATTTTTCTATTTTATCAAAGGAAGAATTAGACTGTTAGAACCTGGAATGGAAGAAGATTTGTAGATGTATTTTTGTGTCTTTGTCACATAAGGATATATATATATGAAATCTGATCATATTATTTTTGGGAGAAGGAAAATCTGTGTATTTTGAATCTGAATAGATGCATGTCTTTGCATATGTTTATCTGATGAAGTAATAGTAATGATCTTTGCATATGTTTATCTGATGAAGTAACAGTAATGATCTTTCCATTATAGTAACTTATTATTCCTCTAATGTTCTTTCCTTTGAATGTTTTGTTTATTTTAGAAAAGATTCATGATCAGGAGCAGATTTATTTTTCTTTAAATCTGTTCATCCTTTATTAGATCTGCGAAAGAAGTATATTGAACTTTGTTTCAGTTGTTGTGGTTACATACATTGAAAAGTCAAGAAAATGGTTTTTTTTTTTTGTCTTTTTTAAACATGTGAAGAATTTCAGCCTTTCATCCAAGAATGAAATAGGTGGCCTTACATGCTTTTGGGTTAAGAGCTTCTATTTAGAAATAAAAAGTTTAGCACATTCCTTGAAAAACTAAGATAGGGAGCTGTACCTATGCAAAAATTCAGAGGGAAGTGATTTGAACAACACTTACCCAACTATTTGGTGAAACACTTGTTCTTAGAATAAGGTAACAGAGTTCAAGATTAATCATCTAAAAAAAAGAGCAAATTTTTTCACTAACATAGTGTTAACAACAAAAGACACTATCTGTTGGACACTTTCGGCATGTTTGGATCAATGAAGAATGTTTGATTTTATGTGTTACATGCTCTTGGGACATGTTTTGGTTAGTTGGTATTGACTTGGTAATCGGATGCTATCATACACTCTTGTAAACCTTTACCGACATTGGTTTAAGGTTTTACTGGCAGAGCTTTCACTAAGGAATCTTGATAGGATGCATAAGTGGTGTTGGTGTGGCTTCTAGATGGATTTCAAGATGTTGAAGATGTTCTTTGTTCATGCTTCAACTACTTGAAGACATTTCTTTGGCATGGTGGACCTAGGATAGGTCCAGTGCCTATCTAGGTTATGGACCGATATTATGTTAACGTGTACTCTACACGTTACTGAGATTTTTTGGGATGTTTTATGGATTGGTTATTCTTGTTTTGGTGTTAATCCGACATGGCATATCATTGTAATATGGATTTATGTAATGATCTTATTGTAATATCTTTTAGGTCACCGACCTAATTGGTTTAGGCCTTATGGTTGATATAAAATAATGTAAGATCTCATTGTACATCAATGGTATGGAATGTAATGTGCTAATATTGTAATATCATTCAGGAAGAGGATTAGATCGATCATAGGTGATCAAATTGGGATTAAGGAAGAGGTCAAAGGCCTTTGTTATTGAGCTTAATCGGGACTATAATCAGGCATGGTAGATTCTATCTCTCACAGTTCATTATTCTAGATTATTGTCCATTTATCTTGAGATGGTTGTTGCCTCTCTATAGTCAATGACACTCTTTTGTAATGAGGAGTACACTCTAGGAAGTGTGCCTTCCTGCATGTGTAGGCCCCTCATTATATCACATGCTTTCTGTAGAAGTATCATCTGACTGTGGGTAGGCTTCCCACCATGGTTTTTCCCTTTCTGAGTTTTTCGCATACAAATCATGGTGTTATGTGGTATGGTTTCTTTTCATTGATTATCTGTTTAATTGTTAAGTTGTATTGTTTTCCAATATCTATTTTTTCTTTACCGATACTTAATCTGGCTAAAGGTTATTAAGTGGATTAAATGTTATAATCTATTAAAAACTAATTCACCCCCCCCACCCCTCTTAGTTGTTCACCAGTTATCCTAACAATTGGTATCAGAGCCTTGGTCCTCTTTTGTAGAAGCTTAACCTCTTGAGGTAGATCCTATGGTAGCTAACACTTCAAATCCACAGACAACTATTTTCAGAAGAGAAATCCCTAAGCTTGATGAAACAAATTATGAGATATGGAAAATTCAAATGGAGACTCATCTTAGATGTCTTGGCAAGGATATTTGGGAGATTACTAAGAAAGGATACACACCTTATGATCTGGCATCTGGCTATCCTGCTCCTCTAGACTTGGATAAAAATATTGAGAATGATTGTAGAGCTAGAGAAGCCCTCTTGTGTGCACTTACTGATCAGAAGATCAGGGGATTGACTGATAAGTCATCAACAAAGGCTATGTGGGACAAATTGAAAACTTTGAATGAAGGTGATCCTATTGTAAAAATTGCTAAACTTGATGGTTACCGGGTAAGATATGAAAACTTGAAAGTGTAAGATAATGAAAGAGTAAATGAGATTGTGATGGGAATTCAATGTTATGGAGGATTTTTGAGTGAAGATGAAATAGTTTCCAAAGTATTGAGATCCCTTCCACCGACTTAAAAGATGAAGGCAAATGCAATTAATGAGTTGAGAACAATGGAAAACACTTCAGTTAATAGAGACATTCTGATTGAGAAATTATCTGCCTTTGAGCTTGAAGAATTTGGATCTTCTGGAGCTGTAAAGTTTGAAACAACTTTTCATGCATCATCATCATCATCATCTACCAGAAAAATTAATTGGAAAGTTCTATATGCATAAGAATTGAAAGAAATGAGGATAAAGGATGAAGAATTTGAGTAACTTGAAGCCTTATTTGCTAGAAGATTACCTAAAGGTTCGACAGGAAGTAAGTAAGAAGGAAAATCACCTTTTAAATGTTTTGCATGTAATAAGATTAGTCATTTTGCATTTAGATGTGTTGAAAGGAATGCAAGGTTTGAGAAAAGAGTTAAGAAATGATTTAAGCCTAACAAAAATAAATATAGATTCAAGAAAAGTAAACAATTCTACATAGCAGATGAGGAAGGAGTAATTGATGACTCTGGAGATGAACCAACAGAAGACTCTACTAGTGGATCCGACAATGGAAAGGAATGGGTGTTCTATTCTTTAAAGGAAGATGAACTGAAACGAGCTATCAAAATGAAGAAAAGGACCTGGCAGAAAAAATTTAAGATAAGGATGAATGGGTAATTGATAGTGGATGCTCACATCATATGACTGGAGATAAAAGGAAATTTATGTCCATGCAAGAATACAATGGTGGTCAAGTTAGATTTGGAGATGATAAAGCATGTATGATCAAAGGTAGAGGTATTATTTCTCTGGATGGTAAACATAATACTAATAATATCTATTATGTAGAAGGTTTAAAGCATAATCTTTTGAGTGCTGATCAATTGGTGGATAAGGGTTTCCAACTTTAGTTCAAAGATAGAAAATGCAAAATCATTAACAAGACTGGTTTGGAGATTGCAACTGGTATTTAGACTAGAGTTAATATATTTCACTTGAACACTGGTAATAAGATATGTTTGATTTCTCATATTGATGAGTGTTGGTTATGGCATAAGACGTTGTGTCATGTTGATTTTGATTGTATTGTTAAGATCAGTTGAACTAAGGCAATTAGAGATATACCTAAGATTTTGATGCCTCATAATTTGGTATGTAAGGAATGTTAATTGGGAAAGAAAGTTATAAGTTCTTTTAAGAGAATACATGATAAATCTAATGATGTACTTGATTTGATTCACATTGACTTATGTGGTCCAACAAGGACTAGAAGATTTCAAGGTGATGGATATTTCATGCTGATTATTGATGACTATTCTAGGATGATGTGGGTGACTTTTCTAAGGCAGAAGTTTGAAGCCTACGATAAATTCAAGATCTTTAAAGAAAAAGTAGAAACTGAAACTGGATTGAAAATAAAATGTCTAAGATCAGATCAAGGCGGTGAGTTCACTTCTGATGAATTTAATAGTTATTGTGAGACAAATGGAATTAGGAGACAAATATTTGCACTTAGGACTCCTCAATAGAATGGAGTAATGGAAAGAAAGAACAGAACCATTTTGGATGTAGCAAGATCTAGGATGATGGAAGCCAAATTGCCTCATATCTACTAGAGAGAAGCAATGAGTACAACAATATACACATTCAATAGAGTTCACATCAAAGGTGAAACTAGTAAGACCCCTTATGAACTATGGTTTGGACATACACCTACTGTTAAGTATTTTAGAATTTTTGAAAGTACATGCTATATCAAAAGAAATGATTCAATTGGAAAGTTTGATCCTAGATGTGATGAAGGGATATTTCCTGGTTACTCAATTCAAAGAAAAGCATATAGATGTTATAACAAAATATTGTAGAGAAATTGTGGAGAATGCTAATGTGAAAGTGGATGAGTAGTACAAAAATTATTGTATATCATATGATAGGGAACCGATAGTGGAAATAATCATAACTAAACTGGGAATGCTTCAACCGGTATAGGAAGTTGAGACAGTTACACCGACACAATAAAAAAAATCAACTATGACTGATGATCAGAGTAGTGAACTTGAAGTTCAGAAGACACCAAGGTATGTAAGATTAAATTATTCTAAAGATCAAATCATTAGAGATAGGAACAAGGGAGTTATGACTAGAAGAATGTTGGCATTTTGATGATGTTGTGATTGTCATTGATGGACACACACTTGCTTTGAGATCACTTTTTGTATGTATGAGTTATGCTCAACCGGTATTTGTTCCAACTGGTATTATGAATTATAGTCTTTAGACTATCTGTGTTTTGCAAAAGGTTTTTACCAGTCACAAAGCAGTATGAAGACCCAAAGTGGTATGAAGACCTCAAGCGGTTTGAGGATCCCAAAGCGGTTGTTAACATTTTTCCAATCTTCATTTTGACAATCGGTGATCAGTTAAATGTATCAATCGGTATTACTCTGTGATGAGTTATCATCCACCAACACTTTGGCAGTCATTTTGTGTCATGTTACCAAATGTGTCTAGATACACTGAAGTTAGGAACTTGCAATGTAATCCTATTGGACCGACATGAAATTAGATTCCTTTATAAGGACATCATGTCTAGGGTCTTAGTAGTTGATAGAGTTTTAGAAGTGCATAAGGTTTTTGTATGTGCGATCATAGAAGAGAATATTAGGTCTGTGTGAAGAAACATAGTGTGGAGATACTGAAGACTGAAGTAATGTTAAATGTGCATTAACAATGATCTACCAAGGATCTGACCAAGCATACTGTGCTAGTATATAGATCACTCACTTGTTGATTGCTCACACCTTCGACAAGTCTGAAACCCTTAACCGGGTAGGCCTGACAAAGCCTTTGTAAATCCTCTAACAAGGTGGTTCACAACTGTGGATCAGAAAGCCTCTCGCAAGATAGTCTTTAATAGGACTTATCTCCTAACAGAGATCTAGATTCCTAATAGGATCTGTTCTAGTGAAGAACATTGTATGACCTTAATCAGACTGACCTTAATAGGTCTAGTTACTATTCTGCAGATAGTTACTTGTGAGTTTCATCTCATCGTGGTTTTTCCTATTTGGGCTTCCATGTCAAAACCTCTTGTGTTATGGTGATTGTGCTCTTGTGGGTGAATGCTTTATTTGTTGTTTGGTTTGCATTTGTCTTAACCGGTTTGTTAGTAAATCTATTATACCAGTTAATTGCTAAACTGTTTAAGAGTTTAAGTTTAGTAATTTTTGGTATACTAATTCACCCCCCTCTTAGTATTCATCAATTGGTATCAGAGCCAACCTTCTTATAAGTTTAACCACTTGGAAGGAGATATGGGTGAAAACACTGTGAGGGAGCTTACTCATCGTCTCACTCAGATTGAGAAAGCCTTTGATGAACTTAAAGTCAAGTATAAAGCCTATCTAGCAAAGAGAAGAGAGCATGCTAAGAAACTGATGGAACTTACTGAAAATAGTTCTTCTGATGAAGCAGACATGGAAGCCCTAGTTGAAGAAGTTGAAAAACTGAATGAATCTAATGCTAACCTAAGAAGGGAACTGGAAGGACTGACTAGCAGAATGTGCCAAGAGCTTGAGAACTAGAGGGAAGCTGAAGACCTGGTAAAAGACAAAGATGATGAGATCTCCAAGATGAAGCAAGAAATCAGTGCCCTTACAGCTTATCTCCAAGTGAGTAAAGTGGAAAAAGAAGAAATGTAAGGTGAACTAAACATGGCTATTTCTTAGAATGCAACCTTGAAGGAATCCAATGCTGCTATTTCCAAGGAACTCACTCAGTCAAAGGAAATACTTGCCAAATTCAATAAGAGCACTATTAAGCTAGAACAAAAGCTTGAACCAGCAAAATTGGTAAAGTGTTGATTAAGATGAGAGGGGGGGGGGTGAATCATAAAAAACTCACTAAGTAATATATTTATTAGATTCAACCTTGGTAGCCTTTACTGATATGCAACTATGATTATAAATCATTCAAATAGATAAACATGAAACATCAAAACACATTTAACACCATATTTAACATGTAAACCCAAATAGGGAAAAACCACTATAGGATTTCAGACCCACTAAGAAATATACCTTTCTAGAGTATGCTCGGTTAAAAGCTAATCCAGTTATAGATTACAAACACATTGCTAGATGTGACCCAGTTAAGGGATTTTCCTTAGACTTGTTAGAGTCTTGCACTTTGTTAGAAGTGACCTTGTCAAAGGATTTCAAACACTCATTTAGAATGTTACCTTGCTAGAGGGTTTACAAATAAGACTGTTAAGTCCACTCTGTTAAGAGATTTCCTGTCACTTATAAGATAAACAACAATAATAAAAATATATCTACAACTTCACATCTAAAATGCTAAAGCAGATTCTATTTGCTCAAAACAATCTTGTCATTCTTGTCCCTTGTTGGGCTTGCTAGGCTTCTCAATCTATTCTTCAATCAGATCTTCAAGCTTCTGTCCTAGGTAAACATTATTGTAGCATCATTGTGCATACATTTTCCCACTTCCATTGTTCATCAACAATTCCTTATTTATAAACAGTTCCCAACCGCTTAATCTCCTTCATCACATTTCCCATGATCAATCTTAGCAATCAGATTTTCAAACTTGACTAGGTTCATTGTATCCTTCAATCTAAAAATATTTTACCATGTCTTGGAACTTGCATTCCTTCCTTGGAACTTGTGCAAGGTTATTGTGGTTCAATCTGTGTTGTAGATCTTCCTCTTGATTTTCCATGTCGACGATCCTCAACAAACTTCATGCAAGGCATACCAATCATTTATTCTTCTCCAGCTCATCAGCATCCTTCATTAAATCATGCTTTTATCCATCCAATGGGATCTATTATAACTCAGTTGTTACTCGGTAAATATTGAACCTTACTTGGTTTACATTCTACATTCTTTAACCGATAGCAATAACCTTAGGGTTTACTGACTAGGTTCTTAGCTCGGTTACAATGTACAATATTTAAACTTATAATCAACAACATATGTAGGATATCAAAGCAATCAAAACAATATGATCTCATCATTGTCTAACTCGGTAATAGTTTCCCATTGAATAACTTATTATTCCCCTTCTTTATCACATTCTTTCTATGTCACTTACCAACCTCTTAATACTCATCAAAATATTCTTCTCAAGATATGGCAACATCATAATGAATCAGAAAATCAATTGGTTGACATCAATGACAAAATAATATAATTAAGATAGAAATCATCCTTCTTCAGTTATATCAATGATCTCCAACAACCTTCTCAATATCCTCTTGGAATGCTAACAATCTCCTTTCCATTGTAATGCCAACAATCTCCCCCTTTGGCATTGATGGAAAAACCAACTTGATTTGTTTCAATTGATTTGGATTCTAATTGTTGTATCAACTTCGACAGTTGTGTAGATTCCTTCCTGAAGTCTTCTCTATTTAGTCTTCTGTCCCATTCATTAGTCTTCTCCCCCTTTGACAACAATGCCAAAAAAAGAAAAAAACTAATTCATGATTTCTTCCTTTGAAGTAATTTCCTTGCAATCTCATTCACGATCAGATCATCTTTGTCTTCAATCACCTGTAATTGTAAAACTTTAGGCGGCCTCCTAAATTGTAAAGCAGCATCAACTTCATAGATAGTTATTCTTTTAGATTCATAGAATTGATGCTTTCACTGAACTCTAATAGTGAGTACTAGAAAGGGGTAGGACCCCTAACTGACTTCTGAGATACTCAAAAGTGTCCCTTGGCAGTGGCTTTGTGAAGATGTCTGCTATTTGTTCCTTTGAACTGATATATTCTAGCATAAATTTCTTCTCTTGAACTTCTTCTTTGAGATAATGATACTTTATAGAGATATGCTTTGTCTTAGAGTGCATTACTGGATTTTTTGAAATGTTAATGGCACTAGTATTATCACAGAATATAGTTACTGGCTTGGTTACTTTCTCATTCATACCTTCCAACAGTTGTTTGATCCATGCTATATTGGTACAATTTAATGCTTCTGTGACATATTCAACTTCAACTGTTGACTGTCAAATGCATCCTTGTTTCTTGCTAAGCCAACTTACTAGTCTGTTTCCCAAAAAGAAAGCTCCACCCCTTGTGCTTTTCCTATCATCAATTTTTCCTACCATATCGGCATCACTATTGACTTTTAAGTCAAAAACATTCCCTTTTTGATATACTAAGCCATAATCTTCAATGCCTTTCAGGTATCTAAAAATTCTTTTGATTGCTATCATATGGGTTTCCTTGGGATCTGCAGAAAATCTTGCAACTATACCTACTGCATGTGCTATATCCAGCCTACTATGAACCACATATTACAACTTTCCAATCATAGATCAGTAAAGTGTCTCATCAATAGATGCAGATTCATCATTCTTTGATAGTTTACAGTTGGTAGTCATAGGAGTACTTACAAGTCTAGAATCCTCCATTCCAAATTTCTTTAGGATTTCCTTTATATATATGGATTGAGTAATGAAAATCTCATTTTTCATTTGCAGTATCTGTAAACCTATAAAATACTTTGTTTCACCGATTAATGACATCTCAAATTCTTTGCAAATTTCATTTCCAAAGTTCTTGCATAGGGAGTCAAATCCACAAAAAATAATATCATCAACAAATATGGCTGAAAGCAGTATACCATTGTTCTCATCATTCTTCATATACATGTTGTTGTTTTCACTTGTCCTTATAAATCCAATTTTGATCAAATGAGAGTGCAGTCTTTCATACCATGCTCTAGGTGCTTGCTTTAGACCATATAATGCTTTGTTCAACTTACATACCTGATCTTTATTCTTGTCTTCAATAAATCCTTAAGGCTATTCAATATAAACTTCCTCTTCTAATATACCATTTAAAAATGCAGATTTAATATTCATTTGATATATCTTGAAATTTTTGTAAGTAGCACATGCCAACAATGTTCTCACTCCTTCAAGTCTTGCCACAGGTGAAAAAGTCTCACCATAATCAATTCCTTCTTCTTGAGCATAACCTTTGTAAACTAGTCTTGCTTTATTTCGAACGACCTGTCATTTTTCATTTAGCTTGTTTCTGAAAATCCACTTTGTACCGATTATATTTTTCTCTTTTGGTCTTGGGACCAGTGTCCATGTTTCATTATTCTTGATTTGTTTAATTTCTTATGTCATAGCCTTTATCCAATCTTCATTACTAAATGCCTCTTTTACTATTCTCAGTTCAAATTCAGATATTAGACATGTGCTCTATCTCAGGTTGTTTCTTGTCATTACTGGATCATCCTTATCTCCTATAATTTGACTTGAAGCATGATTTCTTCTGACATATTTGGCTAATATAGGCTCGGTAGGCTCTGTATGATCTTCTTCATCACTTGGTAACTGAGTGTTCTCTTCATTTTCTTCATGAACTTTCTTGGTAGAATTTCTCTGTTGAACATAAACAAACTCTTCATAATCTTCTAGTTCTTTAGAATCTCCTTCATCATTTCTGTCTGCAAATTGATCAATTTTCACATTTGCACTTCCCACTATTTTGTTAGATGATTTGATCAAACATTTAAATGCTTTACTTCTAGAAGAATAACCAAGAAATGTTCCTTCTTCACTTTTCTGATCAAACTTTCCATTTCTGTCATCTTTATGAACATAACATCTACTCCCAAATATTTTAAAATAGCTTATATTGGGTTTCTTATCATACAATATTTTATATGGTGTCTTCAAAGTTCTTTTCTGCAGTTGTACTCGGTTCAGGGTGTAAACTATGTGCTGATTGCTTCTCTCCAAAATGTTTGAGGTACCCTCTTTTCTATCATCAGGGTTATGGCACAATCTACAATTTATCTATTTCTTCTTTCCACTATTCCATTTTGCTGAGGTGTTCTCAGTGCAGACACTTGTCTCTTTATACCATGATCATTGCAAAATAGGTTAAATTCATCAGAGATGAATTCTCCTCCTCTATCAGATCTTAGACATTTCAACTATCTTCCTGTTTCCTTTTCAACTCTAGCCTTCTGCCATTTGAACATTTGAAAGGCTTCTAATTTCTCTTTTAAAAACATAGCTAACATCATTCTTGAGTAATCATCCACAAATAATATGAAGTATCTATCTCCATAATAACTTTGAACTTTCATAGGACCACAAAGATTAGTGTGTACAAGATCTAAGATTCTTTTAGAAGTGTAGGACTTACTTGTAAAGCTTGACCTTGTCATCTTGCCCATCTGGCATGCTTGACATATTGCATTCTCAAGTTTTTCCAAGCTCGCTAGACCTCTTACTCAGTGCTTCTTGCTTATTTTGATTAGGTTATCAAAATTTACATGACAAAACCTTTTGTGCCATAACCAGGTATCTTCTATTTTAGGATACAGACAATTGTTTGTAGTTGAGTCAAGATGAAATGTATTACCCTTTTTTTGTGTCCCGGTAGCAGCCATCTTTTCATGTTAGTCATGAACTTTGACACATCCCTTCTAAAATTCTATTCGGTATCCTATATTGTTTATCTGTGCTACACCAAACAAATTGTATTTCAGACCTTCAACCTAGTATACATAATCACATTTAGCATTGTCAAGAATTTTAATGGATCCTTTACATTTTAATGGACATGGAGCATCATTACCAAATCTTACATAACCTCCATTGTAATCTTCTAATCTCACAAACTTGTGTTTATCACCTATCATGTGATGTGAGCATCCACTATCTATGATCCAAGAATCATTTTTATTTATATGAGATATTAGGGCTTTTTCCACATACCTTTCTTCATCTGATCTATATTTGATACCCACATAAACAACTTCCTCAGTCTCAGCCTCATCAAATTTATCATCGTTGGATTCCTCATAAGCTATTAGGCATGTCTTTCTATCTCTCCTTCTAAAGTCTCAGTGTCCTCTGTATTGGTTGTCTTTCTGTCTATCATCTCGGTAGTCTCTCTTTTCAGTAGATTCCTTGTCAAGATAGTTAGAGGCCATATGTCCTATTCTATCACAGTTAAAACATTTTAAAGGTAACTTTCCTTTGTACTTACCTTTTCCTCTCGGTAACCTTCTGGCTAATAATGCTTCAAACTCTTATTGCTTACTAATTTCCTCATATAGTTTGTGTACCTCTTCCATGTTTTTGTGAAATCTTTCACTTGCTCCATCGTAATTTCCTGCACTATACTTATACATTCTATCATTGCAATCATCAGATTCACCAATATGTAAAGAACTGAATGCAAATTAAACTTTATTAACTAAAGACCCACTGTTATCAAAATTACTTAACTCAAATGCATGTAGCTTATCGATAGTAGCATCTAAAGAAAATGGTATATTTGGTACAAACCTTAGTTCATTGATTGTAGAGACTCGAATGGCATAAGCAGGTAGAAGTGTTCTAAGCAACTTACTTGTTACATCCTTTTCTTCAATAGTTCCTCCTACTCCTTTGATTTAATTGATAGTCTCCTTTAACCTTGTACTATATTGGGTTATGTTCTCACCTTCATTCATTCTCATGGATTCAAGTTGACCTCTTAGACTATCTACTTTTTCTCTCTAAACATGTTCATCACCACCATACATAGATATGAGCTTGGTCCACATCGCTTTGGCATCATTGCAGCCTTCTAGGTCATTAAACTGTGAGATGGTTAATGCTAATGTTATTTCAATCATTGCTTGAATATGTTCTTGCTTTGCCTTTATCTCTTCAATTGTGATTGGGTAGGTGGTAGGTGCAATGTAATCATTCTCTAGATAATATGTTGCATATTCTCCAATTTCTGATAAGTGCAGCTTCATCCTTTTCTGCCATGTGGAGAAACTTGACTTGTTCAGCTTTGGTGTATCCCTTTTATACATCTTTGGATACTTTCCTCAAGTGCCTTTAAATTTTTCTTCCGGAGTCCAAAGCTCTGATACCAATTGTTGATTAAGATGAGAGGCGGGGGGTGAATCATAAAAACACACTAAGTAATATATTTATGAGATTCAACCTTGGTAGCCTTTACTGCTATGCAACTATGACTATAAATCATTCAAACAAATAAACATGAAACATCAAAATACACTTAACACTAGATTTAACGTGGAAAACCAAATAAGGAAAAACCACTATGGGATTTCAAACCCACTAAGAAATATACCCTTCTAGAGTATGCTCGGTTAAAAGCTAATCTAGTTATAGATTACAAACACATTGCTAGATGTGACCCCGTTAAGGGATTTCCCTCAGACTTGTTAGAGTCTTGCACTTTGTTAGAAGTGACCTTGTGAAAGGATTTCAAACACTCATTTAGAATGTTACCTTGCTAGAGGATTAACAAATAAGACTATTAAGTCCACTCTGTTAAGAGATTTCCTATCACTTAAAAGATAAACAATAGTAATAAAAATATATTTGCAACTTCACATCTGAAATGCTAAAGCATATTCTATTTTCTCAAAACAATCTTGTCATACGACTTATCTTGTCCCTTGTTGGGCTTGCTGGGCTTCTCAATTTGTTCTTCAATCAGACCTTCAAGATTATGTGCTCGATAAACATTACTGTAGCATCATTGTGCATACATTTGCCCACATCCATTATTCATCAACAATTCTTTATTTATAAACAGTTCCCAACCGCTTAATCTCCTTGATCACATTTCCCATGATCAATCTTAGCCATCAGATCTTCAAACTTGACTAGGATCATTGTATCATTCAATTTGTAAACATTTTACCTCACCTTGGAACTTGCATTCCTTCCTTGAAACTTGTGCAAGGTTATTGCGGTTCAATCTACACTGTAGATCTTCCTCTTGATTTTCCATATCGACGATCCTCAACAAACTTCATGCACGACATATCAATTATTTATTCTTCTTCAGCTCATTAGCATCCTTCATTAAATAATTCTTTTATCCATCCAATGCAATCTATTATAACTCAGTTGTTACTCGGTAAATACTGAATCTTACTCAGTTTACATTCTGCCTTCTTTAACCGATAGCGATAACCTTAGGGTTTACCGACTAGGTTCTTAGCTCAGTTACAATGTACAATATTTAAACTTATAATCAACAACATATGTAGAATATCAAAACAATAAAAACAACATGATCTCATCATTGTCTAGCTCGGTAATAGTTGCCCATTGAATAACTTATTATTCCCCTTCTTTATCACATTCTTTCTGTGTCACTTACCGACCTCTTAATACTCATCAAAATATTCTTCTCAAGATATGGCAACATCATACTGAATCAGAAAATCAATTGGTTGAAATCAATGACAAAATAATATTATTAAGATAGAAATCATCCTTCTTCAGTTATATCAATGATCTCCAACAACCTTCTCAATATCCTCTTGGAATGCTAACAATCTCCTTTCCATTGTAATGCCAACAATCTCCCCCTTTGGCATTGATGGCAAAACCAACTTTATTTTTTTCAATTGATTTGGATTCTGATTGTTGTATCAACTTTGACAGTTTTGTAGATTCCTTCCTGAAGTCTTCTCTATTTAGTCTTCTCCCCCTTTGACAACAATGCCAAGAAAAGAAAAAAACTAATTCATGATTTCTTCCTTTGAACTAATTTCCTTCCAGTCTCATTCACAGTCTTGTAATTGTACAACTTTAGGCAGCCTCCTAAATTGTAAAGCAACATCAACTTCATAGATAGTTATTCTTTTAGATTCATATAATTGATGCTTTCACTAAACTCTGACAGTGAGTACTAGATAGGGGTAGGACCCCTAACTGACTTCTGAGATACTCAAAAGTGTCCCTTGGCAGTGGCTTTGTGAAGATGTCTGCTGTTTGTTCCTTTGAACTGATATATTCCAGCATAACATTCTTTCTTAAACTTCTTCTTTGAGATAATGATACTTTATAGAGATATGCTCTGTCTTAGAGTGCATTTCTGAATTTTTTGAAATGTTAATGGCACTAGTATTATCACAGAATATAGTTACTTTCTCGGTTACTTTCTCATTCATACCTTCCAATAGTTGTTTGATCCATGGTATATTGGTGCAATTTAATGTTGTTGTGACATATTCAGCTTTAGCTGTTGACTATGAAATGCATCCTTGTTTCTTGCTAAGCCAACTTACTAGTCTGTCTCCCAAAAGAAAGCTCCACCCCTTGTGCTTTTCGTATCATCAATGTTTCTTGCCCAATCGACATTAGTATATACTTTTAAGTAAAAAACATTCCCTTTTTGATATACTAAGCCATAATCTTCAGTGCCTTTCAGGTATCTGAAAATTCTTTTGATTGCTGTCATATGGGTTTCCTTGGGATCTGCAGAAAATCTTGCAACTATACCTACTGCATGTGCTATATCCAGCCTACTATGAACCATATATTGCAACTTTCCAATCATAGATCGGTAAAGTGTCTCATCAACAGATGCAGATTCATCATTCTTTGATAGTTTATAGTTGGTAGTCATAGGAGTACTTACAGGTTTAGAATCCTCCATTCCAAATTTCTTCAAGATTTCCTTTATATATTTGGATTGATTAATGAAAATGTCATTTTTCATTTGCAGTATCTGTAAACCTATAAAATATTTAATCTCACAGATTAATGACATCTCAAATTCTTTTCAAATTTCATTTCCAAAGTTCTTGCATAGGGAGTCATTTCCACAAAAAATAATATCATCAACAAAATGGCTGAAAGCAATATACCATTGTTGTCATCATTCTTCATATACATGTTGTTGTTTTCACTTGTCCTTATAGATCCAATTTTGATCAAATGAGAGTGCAGTCTTTCATACCATGCTCTAGGTGCTTGCTTTAGACCAGATAATGCTTTGTTCAACTTACATACCTGATCTTTATTCTTGTCTTCAATAAATCCTTAAGGTTGTTCAATATGAACTTCCTCTTCTAATATAACATTTAAAAATGTAGATTTAACATCCATTTGATATACCTTGAAATATTTGTAAGCAGCATATGCCAACAATGTTCTCACTCCTTCAAGTCTTGCCACAGGTGCAAAAGTCTCACCATACTCAATTCCTTCTTCTTGAGCATAACCTTTGCAAACTAGTCTCTCTTTATTCCGAATGACCTCTCCTTTTTCATTTAGCTTGTTTCTGAAAATCCACTTTGTACTGATTTCATTTTTCTCTTTTGGTCTTGGGACCAGTGTCCATGTTTCATTCTTCTTGATTTGTTCAATTTCTTCTGCCATAGCATTTATCCAATCTTCATTACTAAATGCCTCTTTTACTATTCTTGGTTCAAATTCAGATATCAGACATGTGTTTTGTCTCAGTTTGTTTCTTCACATTACTGGATCATCCTTATCTCCTATAATTTGACTTGAAGCATGATTTCTTCTAACATATTTGGCTAATATAGGCTTGTTAGGCTCTGTATGATCTTCTTCATCACTTGTTAACTGAGTATTCTCTTCATTTTCTTCATGAACTTTCTTGGTAGAATTTCTTAGTTGAACATAAACAAACTCTTCATAATCTTCTGGTTCTTTGGAATCTCCATCATTTCTTTCTGCAAATTCTTCAATTTTCACACTTGCACTTTCCACTATTTTGTTAGATGATTCGATAAAACATTTAAATGCTTTACTTCTAGAAGAATAACTAAGAAATGTTTCTTCTTCACTTTTCTAATCAAACTTTCCATTTCTGTCATCTTTGTGAACATAACATCTTGAAGAGGGGAAAATAGATTTGAAGGTGAAATGATCAAAACATAATGAAATAAACATGCAGAATGCTAAAATATCATTAAAAGACCATTTCACCTTGCTATTTTTTCTTCTCCTTCGGATTGAGCTTGATGAAGTGAAGGTGCCCCTTGATAATGCTCCGCTTGATGTGCTCCTTTGATTGCTGGATGTGGATGGCTCTCCAATATTGTGCACAAATGGAATGGATCTGAAAAATGATAAGGATGAGATGATCAAGTTGCCAAGATGATTTCCTGGGCTCAAAAGGGCAACATAAGCTTACTCGATTTCAAGATGTTTTGAATGAAGGGATGGAGCCCTATTTTATAGGAAGAGGAGAGGAAAACGGATGACTAGGATGAATTCGAGATGAAGGGCTAAGATTTACTTGTGAGCTGACACAAGGTCCAAGAGAGGGTGTGGAGACCAAGAAATATGCCTTAAAGCATTTTGTATCTCCACACTCCACAAGATGCATCAGAGGAATTAAAAATTCTTCAAAAAAGGATATCATGGGGACTGGAGGAATAAAAAAGAATTAAAAATTCCTTGGGAGAGGGGATGCCTAGAGGAATGTGTGATTTCAAAAAATTTACATTCACCTAGGAAAAGAGCATTTAAAGCTAGTGGCTGGATGAAAAGGACAAAGAGTTGACTTTGTGGCTAATCATGATGATTAACCATTAACGACTCATTAGGAGGGGGATTAGAGGAAATGTTAGGTGGGATTAATATTTGTGGGAGAATTTGACTAGGAGAGAGAATGAGTGGAGGAAATAAAAAATTAGAAGAATAATGTTAAGTGAGTTTAGGAAGTTTCTAGAAGAATGAATTAAGAAGATGATTTGTAGGAATCATGTAGGTTAACTAATTAATTGAAATTAATTAGCTAAGAGGAAGATTTGTGAGGATTTGATTTTTTTAGAAGAATAAAGAAAGGGATTGATTTATTAAATAAATAAATCATATGCTATAGTGACAATATTAATTATATTTAATTAATATTGAGAGGAATTTGAATTAACATAATTAATTAATTAATTATGTGAGGAATTAAAAATAATTAAAATAATTATTTTTAAGTGTCTACATTTTGCCCCTCTTTGAAGCGAGGTGTGATGACACATTGATTCAAAGAATAATCTTGTTTTGATGTTGATATTGGTTTGATAGGATGCCCCGGCTCTTGATTGATAGATCATGGTATGGTGATTCCCCCTCGGGAGATCAATTGAGGTATTTGATCTTTGGTGATTTGCAAAATTGATATCCCGATAGATTTGATTTGATTCGATTGATAAGATCTAGATTAAGTCTGGTTTCAAGAAGAGTTCATCCTATATAAGAGAAAGATGATCAAAGTGTCTGGTTTCAGGAAAGATTCATCCTGTATAAGACATGATTGATCACAATATCTGGTTTCAGGAAGGATTCATCCTATATAAGACATGATCGGAGTGTTTGGTTTCAGGAAGGATACATCCTATATAAGTTATGATCAGATCACAATGTCTGGTTTCAGGAAGGATTCATCCTATATAAGACATGATTGATCACAACATCTAGTTTCAGGAAGAAATCATCCTATATAAGACATGATCAGATCACAATGTCTAGTTTCAAGAAGGATTCATCATGTATAAGACATGATTTATCACAACATCTAGTTTCAAGAAGGATTCATCCTATATAAGACATGATCGAAGTGTCTGGTTTCAAGAAGGATACATCCTGTATAAGACATAATTGATCACAATGTCTGGTTTCAGAAAGGAATCATCCTGTATAAGACATGATCAGACCACAACATCTAGTTTCAAGAAGGATTCATCCTATATAAGACATGATCAGAGCATCTGGTTTCAGGAAGGATACATCTTGTATAAGACATGAATCAGAATTAGAATTGATTATGTGAGGAAAAAATAAAAAATAAAGGAAGAAAAATTAGGGTGGAAGGGATAAATGAGGAAGATATATGAAGTAGTTGTGAGGTATTTGGAAAGAAGAATAAGAGATGGAAGACCGCAGAGGAAAATGGGGGTAGTTGAGAACTCCATGGGATTATTGAGTTTAGGATTTGATAGAATGATGGTGAGATTTTGTGCACAACAAATGTGGAGAGCCAACCTAGTTTGATGTTTCTATGAGTGACTTGCACCATTGATTATAGAAATCAGGATGCCATGAGAAACCTAGGGCATGGACTGACTCTGTAGACAAACGGGAATTGCTTGCACACAATAATGCAAGTGTTAAGAAACACTAATACAAAATTGTGGGTTCATGCAAGGAAACCCTCAAACACATCGATACCTCTTGTACACGAGAAGGTAAGTGTTGATAAACACTAGTACTAGGTCACCGATTTATACAAGAAGGATCCAAAACATGCCATACTATGAAATATGCCCTAGTCTGTACCTATCATAACATACCCGGATATGGAAGAACCCAGGCAGTCATAAATAGTGGCAGTCATAGGGCAAAAGATGCAAGCCTATATGAAAAGATCTAACAAAATCTAACAAGTCTCTTCCTTGCGACCACATGATACCTCTTGTCATAAGAGGGATAGCCTCTACCCACTTGGTGAAGTATTCGGTGGTGATGATAATAAATTTATGTCTGTTGGAAGATGAAGGGTGGATTTTCCTAATGAGATTGAGCCCCCACTACGAGAAGGGCCATGGTGTAATGAATGGCTGCAATTCTTGTGATGGTGCATGAATCTTGTCACCATGCTACTGGCAAGGGATTCATTTCTTCACATAATTTTATGCATCTTCTTTCATTTTAGGCCAATAGTATCTTGTTCTCAAAAGTTTTTTAGCCAACGTGAGTCCACTTGAGTGTGCCCCATAGATACCCTCGTGTACTTTGCGTAATGCCCATTCTACTTCTTGTTTATCTAAACACCTTAGGAGGGAACCATCAAAATGCCTTCTAAACAAGGTGCCTTCAAGGATGGTGTAACGGGCACATCGGCGGATGAAGGTTTGCTGTTGGGCTTTGGTGAGGTGTGGGGGAATGGTGTTGTCTTTGAGGAAAGTGAAGGTTTCTTGGTACCAAGGGGACTCAAGACCAATGAGAACACACACCATTTCGGACTTTGGTTGGCCATATGCTAGTATAAATAATTGCTCGACCAAGAACTCACATTTTTGATTGTGTGTTGGCATTTGAAGGAGGGAGCCAATGGTGGCCATTGCATCTACAACCCTGTTGTTTGTTCATGGGATTTGGTCAAATTTGATTGCCATGAAATGTTTCTTAAGATCTTCAACCATGGTATGGTAGGGAAGGAGTTTATCATCTTTTGTCTGGTATTCATCATTGACTTGTTTTATGATGAGTTGGGAATCGCCATAGACATGTAATTCCTTTATTTTCCAATGGATAGCCAAGTGTAAACTTTTGATGAGGGCCTCGTATTCTGCTATGTTATTGGTACATGCAAAGGCTATCTTGTATGATTTGGGGATGCCATCTCCTTGAGGTATGACCAATAATATTTCTGCCCCCGATCCATTTTGAGTGTAGTAGCCATCAAAATACAATTTCCATGTGGAGGATATGGTAATAGTCATAATGAACTCATCTGGTAATTCCGTGAGAATAGGATGGTCGCCTGGAAGTGGAGCTTCAACCAACTGATCTGCAATGACTTGTCCCTTGATTGCCTTTCTATCCACATATTCAATGTCAAACTCGCTTAAGAGCATGACCCATTTAGCCGTTCGCCCAGTGAGAGAAGGCTTGGACAAGAGATATTTAAGTGGATCGATTTTAGCAATTTGTTTTGTTTTGTTGTTTAGCATATAATGTCAGAGTTTTTGTGTGCGAAACACCAATGCCAAGCATTCTCTTTGAATGGGGGTGTAATTGAGTTCATATCCTACCAATGTCCGACTGATGTAGTAAATGGTGTGTTCCTTCCCTTGATCATCTGTTTGCACCAGTAATGCCCCCAATGCCACTGTAGTATCACATATATACAAAATAAGGGGTTTTCCAGGAGCAGGAGGCATCAATACAAGAGGTGATGCTAGATATTCTTTTAATTTCTCAAAGACCTTTTGACATAGGCAATCCCATTTAAATTTTGTGTCTTTATGCAATAGGTGTGCAAATGGATGGCACTTGTCTGCTAGCTGTGAAATGAAACACCTGATAGACTGGAGTTTTCCCTGGAGACTGCTTAGTTGTCTGAGAGTTTTTGGTAGGGGCATTTCCATAATATCTTTTACCTTTGCAGGATCAACCTCGATGCCTCTGCGGGAAACAATGAATCCTAGTAGTTCTCCCGATGTGATGCCAAACACACACTTTTTGGGATTTAGGTGCAACTTGTATTTTTCCAATCTTTCGAAGATCTGTTTTAGAAAGGGGATGTGATCTTGTCTTGTCTTAGTTTTTCCTAGCAGATCATCCACGTAGTCCTCCATAATTTTGTGCAAGAGGTCATGAAAAATTGTTGTCATTGCCCGTTGATACGTAGCTCTAGCATTTTTAAGGCCAAAAGGCATGACCCGATAACAGAAGGTACCCCATGGTGTTGTGAATGTAGTTTTATGCTGATCCTCATTTGCTATCCTGATTTGGTTGTATCTAGAAAACCCATCCATTAGCGATAACATTTCATGTCTTGCTGTAAGGTCCACAATTATGTATATATTGGGGAGCGGGAAATCATCTTTAGGACAAGCTATATTTAGATCTTGAAAATCTATGTAGATGTGGATGCCCCCAATAGGTTTGCCGATAGGTACAATGTTGGAGACCCATTCAGCACAATCTAATGGTTTGATAAATTCTACATCTAACAACTTTTGGAGTTCTACCTTGACTAGGAGTGCAATATGTGGGTGCATTTTGTACAATTTTTGTTTTACAGGTTTTGCATCTGGGTGGATGGCGAGATTGTGAACCACCAAGGCAGGGTCCAACCCTAGCATATCAAAATAGGACCATGCAAAATTGATTTTTACCTCTGTCAGGAAGTTGATGAAGTCTTGTTTCTCGATTTCTGTGAGGGATTTGGCAATGAGCACATTTTTCGGAATGACCTCAGTGCCCATGTTGATGTTGTCTATTTCTTCTATCAACAAATTTGATTTGTCCTGTGGAAGGTAACCAATGGTAGGGAGGTTAAATCCCTTATCGTCAAGTGCCTTTTCTAGGTTTTCACTTTTAGATATGCCCTTTGTTTTTATTTTGTGTTCATCTAAAGGCGCCTCAGGGAGGTTTTCACCTAGGGAATCATATCTTTTTCTTTTATTATCTTTTTTGTGGCTAAGGGCATTGACTTGACTACCAAAGTATCCCCTTTTAGTGTAGTTGAATACCCTCGATTCTGTAACAATCTTCCATATTTTGCGTTGTTAGGAGAGCAATGAGAGCATTATCGTTGGTGCAGATATCTAAAGTGGGTTTGTCTCATTGGCCCCAATCAATGAGTTCAGGATGGACAAGATGTAGCTCATGTGAAGTGGGAGGGGTTACGGGGGTGATGTTATTGATGTAAGCGTCCAAGAAGATATCTTTCTCATATTCATAAGGCATTTCATGGAATTCCTCTTCGTTAGCGCTTTTGATATCTGAAGAAGGACTAGAAGGGGCACCAACAATAGTAATCTTAGGCACCGGGGTGTACCCCAAGCCTCTATTGTATCTGTAGGAGATAGGATTTATGGGTGTTTTTCTTCCTTTCTCCTCTAGTCCCAGGCTGTGTCCTTTGTAACCCATTTTTTCAACTATGGCAGATGCTTTTGGGTACATTTCTTTGGATATTCTTGTTGGATCTTCATTTTCTTCCTAGTACAGCCATGAAGAGATATCTACTTCGAGGCTCTCATTATCAAGTGGGCCCCATTGTTGGAAGGTAGTGTTTTGGCATTGCATGACTGATTTTGGGTCCTTTTTTATCTCTTTTGGTTTGCCAAATGACTTAGGAGAGAGAGGGAGGTTGCCTATTAATAAGACGTCCTCCAATTTTTACTCTCCATAGCCATTGTCCAGGATCTTGATTTGATTATCTGGTTGGGATGATGTGGAGAAAACATTTGATGTGTCAGATGGAGGCGTTGGCGAGGGTCTATTTAGTGGGCAATGATACGAATGCTTCCCTTCTAATAGTTTGCAATATTGAAAAGGTTGGGGATCACCTTTGATAGTGATCACTCTTCCATTATAGGGGAATTTGATGCATTGGTGATAGGTGTAGGGTACGACCTACAAGGAATGAATCCATGGCCTCCCGAGGAGAATGTTGTAGGGGAGATCAAGATCTAGTACTTGGCAAGGGGTTTCAATTGTAATGGGGCCCACTTGAAGAGGTAAGGTGATCATGCCCTTTGAAATTCTTTCTGCATCATCATATGCCTTTATTGTGATCCTTCCTGATGTGTCTATCAGATCCTCAAAAAGTACCCAATTGTTTTATTAATTTGTATGTACACAGATTAAGCTTGGATCCACCATCTATCAGGATACATTTGACCTTGTGTTTGTAGATGAGAGCTTCGATGTGCAAAGGTTTGTTATGGTCTTCATCTGTGGGAGCATCTTTGGAGTTAAATACAATGTGCTACTGGGCAGCAAGGTTTCCAATGAGGGCTTGGAATTGGGTGGCGTTGATGTTATCTAGAACACATGATTGGAGAAGGGTTTGTTCCAAAATTTCTTTATGGATTGGGGAGGTCTTGAGAAGTTCCAAAATGGAGATCTGTGCAGGTGTCTTCCCAAGTTGATCAAGGAGGTCATATCGGCGGGTGGAAGACATGGGTGGGGGAATTGGTTGGGGAGGAACTCCCTGGATGGTGACTTTTCCTTGGCATGTAGTTGCATTGCAGTCATTCTAGAAATGGGAAGTGGAAGGCGTGGCACCTTGAATGACTATCCTAGCAGGATTTGGTCTGCTTTGGGAAGAAGGAGAATTGACTCCTTGGATGGTTATGACATTGACATGATTGTCTGTAGGTTCAATGCGACCTACTAAAAAATCAAAACCGGTTATGTGATTAGCGTAGTCATAATCCATTGTGTTAGATGATGAGCCTTTTCCTTTATCATGATTCAGGAAGGGTTCCTAGTACATTTTGAGTTTGTGATTGTTATTACCAGGTTTTGCATTTGCTACTTCAATCTCACCTCTATCAATGAGATCTTGTATGTAGATCTTCAGTTTCATACACTTTCATGTATCATGTCCCTTGATACGATGGTATTCAGAATACTCATTTTCATTATACCATCTCGGTTTAGGTTGATTGGGGTCAAATGGGCGAGTGATTGGAAAAACCACTACACCTGCTTGGACAAGTTTTTGAAACACTACTTCAATAGGCTCAGCCAGAGGAGTGAAATCTCTTGGAGTCCTATTATTCTATCGGGGTGGTCGTCCCTGGATTGAGACATTGTTGTAAGGTTTTTTGGATTGATTTGGATTGTCTCGATTATTTAATTGATGATTATTGGTGGTGGATTTTGGGGGAGCGGCCACGGTTTGGACTTGCTTTCCATCAGTTATACCATCATTGACCATAATTTTATTTTTGGACCAGAATTTTGGCTTGTCGTTATAATAAGAGGAAGAACCTTGTGTTGATTTTTGGTAATGTTTCAAGGTTCCTTCCTCCAACAAGACACGTTTGAGGGCGAGGCCCTTATCTATCAATTTTTGGAAGGATTTGATACATTGAGATATTAAAGGTCTTGAAAGTTCAGGCACCAAGTTCTTTTGGAATAGTTCAATTTGATGTTGTTCTGGCATGTCCCACTAGAATTTCTTGATAAGATGTCACCATCTTTGTAGGAAATTGGTGAAGGTTTCTTCGAGCCTTTGTTTTGTATTACATAATTCCATCATAGAAACATCATTACCCATGTTGTATGCATAGTGGGCCACAAATGTTTTTGCCAAGTCTGGAAAAGAGACAATGGAACCTCATGGTAAAGATGAGAACCATGCCAAGGCATCTCCCGTGAGACTCTTGGGAAAGAGTCTCTGAAGATAAAGGTCACTATAGGAGACTTCTTGGCATAAGATGTGGAATTCTCGAACATGATCGCGGGGGTCTCCTTTGCCTTCATACTTGGTGAATTTAGGAATCTCAAATCCCAGGGGATATGGTGCAACTGATATAGACGGATCATAAGGACAAGGGAAAAACTCTTCGAATGAGTAAATTTTCCTTTTATTAGTCCCCTATTTCATGTCCTTGATGATATTCTTCTTGTCTTGAATTTCCTTGATGAGATCTTGTTGGGGACTTTGATATTGATGAATTGTATTTGCCCCAAGAATTGGATGAACCAAAGAAGGTACACCACCACCAATATATTGATATGATGAGGAGGTGGGAATGTGGGATGTGATGACCGATGTCACTGGGGTTAGAGGGACAGTTGGTTGTGGTCCACCAACTGTTGTGATGGGATTGAATACGGCCCGGATAAAATTTGCGACATTGTTGGGAGGAAGGTAAGTTTGTGGAATAGAAATTTGTGGTTGAATAGAAGGAGGTGGTATAGAAGTTTTTTAGAGAATGGATGAGATTAGATTTGATAGTGGTATGGATGGTAAGGGGGAAGAAGGTGGGATGGAGACCACAGTGGGAGGTATCACGGGTGGCATTGATTGAACCTGGATGATTGATGGGGCTACAATTGATTGAGTTTGAATAGTAGGTGCAACACTTTGTGTGGGAGCGAGGTCTCCTTGTGGTTGTTGGGTGAGAGTGGATCTATTAAATTCAGGCAGAAGTTGAGCTCCATGTTCAAGGAGAGTTTTCAAAAGTGTAGTAGGATTGTGTTTAATAAACTTTTCCATCATCTCTTGGTTATACGAATCCGCTAGGAAAGTTTGCACTTCTGGACAAAGTTCATCTTGGTTAACCATGTCAAGATTTTGACTTTGATCTTGATCGCTAGGTTGCCCACTTTATGTATGATCTTGCATGGGATCTTCATATAGGACACCAATGTCTGGCATGCCATATTGTTGTTTATCCATCTTTTTCTTTTGGGATTGAGTTGTGACCATACACGATATTTGTGATGAAAAGACTTAGGAAAAATGTGATGAAAGGACTTAAGAAATTTCTAATGAAAGGATTTAAGAAATTTGTGATGAAAGGATTTTAGAAATTTGAGGATGAAAAGATTTGAGAAATTTGTGATGAAAGGATTTAAGAAATTTTGAGGATGAAAAGACTTGAGAAATTTGTGATGAAAGGATTTGAGAAATTTTAGGATGAAAAGACTTGAGAAATTTGTGATGAAAGGATTTAAGAAATTTGTGATGAAAGGACTTAAGAAATTTGTGATGAAAGGATTTAAGAAAATTGAGGATGAAAGGATTTAAGAAATTTGACGATGATTGATGGAGGAGTTATAGTAGTGATGGTTTAGAAGAATTTTGATGACTAGGTTGTCTTTGGTATGAACATGAAGGATCGATTCAAATGGCAAGTTGTATGAAGGGATACAACCACCCTGATTTGGACAATAGTTGGTGTTTTAAAGGACAAACTTGAATGTTGATGGAGATGACGGACTCTTAGCTTCTCTCTTAGGCTTATGAAAAATGGGACGGACAAAGTTTTGATGCAATTTTGGACTTTGTGTGGGTAATGACTTGGACAATTGTTTGTGTCTTGACAAGTATTTTTGCAAGGTGTTTGGGGATAGTGATGTGTTTTTAGTCTTCTCTTGGCAAGTATGTATCAAACAAAGCAAACACAATGATAAAATGCATATTATCTCAAAGACACTAATGCTCATATACAACATTCTAAGGCTAGCAAGGACAGTAGTCATTGAATCCCAACTGGTTTCCTATCTATGCTTACCTAGAGTGGACACTTAGATGCTTGACCCCACTGGCTCCCCTCCATGACACTCACTTCTCGGGGAAGCCAAGCATCAATTCCCATGAAAACTCCTCATGGTGAACTTTGTGTCTCTACTAAGGGTCATAAGAATATGGGCTGCTTTAGAGGTCTGACCTCCTACACCAATGACTAGAAGGTTTTTGGCCACTATGAACAAGGTGTTTAGTAAGTCTTCCCATTAGGAGCTACCCTACGAAGTTGCGCAAGTGCAATTGAGGCCTATAGCCCAATGAAGCACCAAGAACTTAGTAGTCACACAAGCATGATTGAGATCTCTAGGATCCTACTAAGCAAATGTGAAAGTGAACTCTCATATAGCCCCAACCATTAACCGTTTTGTAGTCAATAGCCTATTTATTATAGTGAGTTGGGAACCCCAGGTCCGGGTGTACTCACTTGGGTCATTCCCCTCTTACCTTCTCAAAGAGCAAGTTGGGAGGACAGGCCCGCTAAGGGTAAACACACAATCAAACAAGAAAAGGTTGGAGGGTCTGGATTTCTGATCGTCTAGTAAGACGAGAGCATACTTTCCTACCTTTACGCTTTTCTTAAAGACACATAAGACAATGGTTCATTCCATTTTAATTAATATCTAGGTGCCTAGTTTAAATAAATGCATAATATTTGGTTGAATCAGCTAGGCAACCTACAAAACCACTTGATTAGTAGTTTGAAAAATGGAGTCTTCAAAAAGTGTCCTACAAAACAACTTGATTAGTAGTTTGGAAAAACAAAGTCTTCAACAAGCGTCCTACAAAAAACAACAAAATGACAAAAATATTAATTTTTTTGATTTTTTGGGAATGAATGACAAATGTGGATTTGAAGAAAGCTTTGATGGGTAAATGGGGTTTGACTAGGTTTTTGCCACTTTCCAAGGGATAGGCAAGCGAAAAATGGGGATTTTGGAGGAGAGATGAAGGAATGGAAAAATTTGTCCAAGAGGGACAAAGAAGCAAAAGTTGGAGATGGATAATATGAGAAAAATTTGGAGGTGATTGGATAAAAGGGGAAGGAGTTATGACAAACCCTAAAAATAGAAAAATATGGGATTTTGGGCTTCAAAAAGTGGATTTTTGGGATAAGGCCTCCAAGGAAGGAAATGTGGAAAATGGCAATGCGAAGAATCTAGTGAAGTTTGGAGGAAAATGGAGTCGAGATAAAGAAGATATGGCAAAAAAAAAGAAAAAATTTAACCTTCAATTTAATAGAGTAGATAGAAACCCTAGATTTAACAGAGCAGAAACCCTAAAATTAACAGAATAAAAAAAATGTCAAAGGTCCAGATTTCTGATTGTCTAGATAGACAAGAGTATAATCTCCTACTTTCACACTTTCCAGCGGTCAGACAGATTATCTTTAAACAGAGTAGATAATAGGAAATGAAAAAAAAAAAATGCAGACTACAGTTAGCGCCTAAAAATTTCAGACAGATTAACAGAGTAGATAGTAGCACTAAACAGATAGAAAAGTGTCAAAGGTCTAGATTTTTGATTGTCTAGATAGACAAGAGCATACTCTCCTATTTTTACACTTTCCTATGGTCAGAGCATACAGTCGTGCTAAACAAAATAGAAAAGTGAAAGGTCTAGATTTTTGATTGTCTATATAGACAAGAGCATACTCTCCTACTTTCACATAGATTATAATTAAATAGAGCAGATAACAGAGCAAATAACAGATCGGATAATAGGAATTCAAATTCCCACAAAAACGCTCATGCTAATCTCAAAGCTATCGTGCTGAAAATGAAATAGAAATAGAAAAAGAACAAAAACAAAAATGAAACAGAAACAGAAAAGAAGTTGTTGCGCAGAAATACAAAGCCTCTATTTTGGAACCTGTAAAAATGATTTTTTTTTTTCTGCAGTCATGCTATTCTAGAACCTGCGTCTCACAACTCACAAAAACCTAAAAAAAAAAACATTAGTTCTTAGGAATGTGGGTCCCACCGGACGTGCCAAAATGAAGAGAGGAAAATAGATTTGAAGGTGAAATGGTCCAAAAATATTGAAATAAACATGTAGAATGCTAAAATATCATTAAAAGACCATTTTGCTTTGCTATTTTACCTTCTCCTTTGGATTGAGCTTGATGAAGTGAAGGCGCCCCTTGATAATGCTCCACTTGATGTGCTCCTTTGATTGCTAGATGTGGATGGCTCTCCAATGTTGTGCACAAATGGAATGGATTTGAAAAATTATAAGGATGAGATGATCAAGTTGCCAAGATGATTTCCAGGGCTCAAAAGGGCAGCATAAGCTTACTGGATTTCAAGATGTTTTGAATGAAGGGATGGAGCCCTATTTTATAGGAAGAGCAGAGGAAAATGGATGGCTAGGATGAATTTGAGATGAAGGGCTAAGATTTACTTGTGAGCTGACACAAGGTCCAAGAGAGGGTGTGGAGACCAAGAAATATGCCTTAAAGGCATTTCGTATCTCCACACTCCTTAAGATGTATCGGAGGAATTAAAAATTCTCCAAAAAAGATATCATGGGGATTGGAGGAATAAAAAAGAATTAAAAATTCCTTGGGAGAGGGGATGCCTAGAGGAATGTGTGATTTCAAAATCTTACATTCACCTAGAAAAAGAGAATTTAAAGCTAGTGGCTAGATGAAAAGGACAAAGAGTTGACTTTGTGGCTAATCATGATGATTAACCATTAATGACTCATTAGGAGGGGGATTAGAGGAAATGTTAGGTGGGATTAATATTTGTGGGAGAATTTGACTAGGAGAGAGAATGAGTGGAGGAAATAAAAAATTAGAAGAGTAATGTTAAGTGAGTTTAGGAAGTTTCTAGAAGAATGAATTAAGAAGATGATTTGTAGGAATCATGTAGGTTAACTAATTAATTGAACTTAATTATCTAAGAGGAAGATTTGTGAGGATTTGACATTTTTAGAAGAATAAAGAAAGGGATTGATTTATTAAATAAATCAATCATATGCTATAGTGACAATATTAATTATATTTAATTAATATTGAGAGGAATTTGAATTAACATAATTAATTAATTAATTATGTGAGAAATTAAAAATAATTAAAATAATTATTTTTACGTGTCTACACATCTACTCCCAAATATTTTAAAATAGCTTACATTGGGTTTCTTATCATACAATATCTTATATGGTGTCTTCAATGTTCTTTTCTTCAGTTGTACTCGGTTCAGGGTGTAAACTGTGTGCTGATTGTTTCTCTCCAAAATGTTTGAGGTACCCTCTTTTCTATCATCAGGGTTCTGGCACAATCTACAATTGATATGTTTCTTCTTTCAGCTATTTCATTTTGCTGAGGTGTTCTCAGTGCATACAATTGTCTCCTTATACCATGATCATTGCAAAATAGGTTAAATTCATCAGAGATGAATTCTCCTCCTCTATTAGATCTTAGACATTTCAATTGTCTTCCTATTTATATTTCAACTCTAGCCTTATGCCATTTGAACATTTGAAAGGCTTCTAATTTCTCTTTTAAAAACATAACTGACATCATTCTTGAGTAATCATCCACAAATAATATGATGTATCTATCTCCATAATAACTTTGAACTTTCATAGGACTACAAAGATCAGTGTGTACAAGATCTAAAATTCCTTTAGAAGTGTAGGACTTACTTGTAAAGCTTGACCTTGTCATCTTACCCATCTAGCATCCTCGACATATTGCATTCTCAAATTTTTCCAAGCTTGATAGACCTCTTACTCGGTGCTTCTTGCTTATTTTGATCAGGTTATCAAAATTCACATGACAAAACGTTTTATGCCATAACCAGGTATCTTCTATTTTAGCATATAGATAATTGTTCCTAGTTGAGTCAAGATGAAATGTATAACCTTTTTTTGTGTCCTGATAGGAGCCAACTTTTCATGTTTGTCATGAACTTTGACACATCCCTTCTGAAATTCTATTTGGTATCTTGTATTGTTTAGCTGTGCTACACCAAACAAATTGTATTTCAAACCTTCAACCCAGTATACATCATCACATTTAGCATTGTCAAGAAGTGTTATGGATCCTTTACCTTTTACTGGACATGGAGCATCATTACCGAATCTTACATAACCTCCATCATAATCTTCTACTCTCACAGAATTGTGTTTATCACCTGTCATGTGATGTGAGCATCCACTATCTATGAGCCAAGAATCATTTTTATTTATATGAGATATTAGGGCTTTTTCCACATACCTTTCTTCATCTGATCCATCTTTGATAGCCACATAAACAACTTCCTCAGTCTCAGTCTCATCAGATTTATCATCATTGGATTCCGCATCAGCTATTAGGCATGTCTTTCTATCTCTCCTTCTAAAGTCTCAATGTCCTCTATATTGGTTGTCTTTCTCTTTGTCATCTCGGTAGTCTCTCTTTTCACTAGATTCCTTGTCAGGACAGTTAGAGGCCATATGTCATATTCCATCATAGTTAAAACAATTTAAAGGTAACTTTCCTTTGTACTTACCTTTGCCTCTTGGTAACCTTCTGGCTAGTAATGCTTCAAACTCTTCTTGCTTTCTAATTTCCTCATATAGTTTGTGTACCTGTTCCATGTTTTTGCAAAATATTTCACTTGTTCCAATGTGATTTCCTTCAGTATACTTATACATTCTATCATTGTAATCATCAAATTCAGAAATACGTAAAGAAATGAATGCAGATTCAAATTTATTAACTGAAGACCCACTGTTATGAAAATTACTTAACTCAAATGCATGTAGCTTACCGATAGTAGCATCCAAAGAAACTAGCATATTTGGTACAAACCTTAGTTCATTGATTGCAGAGACTCGAATGGCATAAGCAGGTAGAAGTGTTCTAAGCAACTTACTTGTTACATCCTTTTCTTCAATAGTTCCTCCTACTCCTTTGATTTGATTGACAGTCTCCTTTAACCTTATAATATATTGGGTTATGTTCTCACCTTCATTCATTCTCATGGATTTGAGTTTATCTCTTAGACTATCTACTTTTTCTATTTGAACATGTTCATCACCACCATACACAGATATGAGCTTGGTCCACATCTCTTTGGCATCATTGTAGCCTTCTAGGTCATTAAACTCTAAGTTGGTTAATGCTGATGTTATTTCAATCATTGCTTGAATATGGTCTTTCTTTGCCTTTATCTCTTCCATTGTCATTGGGTTGGTGCTAGGTGCAATGTAATCATTCTCCAGATAATATATTACATATTCTCCAATTCCTAATTAGTGCAGCTTCATCCTTTTCTGCCATGTGGAGAAACTTGACTTGTTCAGCTTTGGTGCATCCCTTTTATACATCTTTGGATCTTTGCCTCAAGTGCCTTTAAAATTTTCTTCTAGAGTCCAAAGCTCTGATACCAGTTGTTGATTAAGATGAGAAGGGGGGGGGTGAATCATAAAAACTCACTAAGTAATATATTTATGAGATTCAACCTCGATAGCCTTTACTGCTATGCAACTATGACTATAAATCATTCAAACAGATAAACATGAAACATCAAAACACATTTAACACCAGATTTAATGTCAAAACCCAAATAGGGAAAAATCACTGTGGGATTTCGAACCCACTAAGAAATATACCCTTTTAGAGTATGCTCGGTTAAAGGCTAATCCAGTTATAGATTACAAACACATTGCTAGATGTGACCTAGTTAAGGGATTTCCTCAGACTTTTTAGAGTCTTCCACTTTGTTAGAAGTGACCTTGTCAAAGGATTTCAAACACTCATTTAGAATATTACCTTGCTAGAGGGTTTACAAATAAGACTCTTAAGTCCTCTCTGTTAAGAGATTTCTTGTCACTTAAAAGAGAAACACTAGTAATAAAAATATATCTGCAACTTCACATCTGAAATGCTAAAGCAGATTCTATTTCCTCAAAACAATCTTGTCATATGACTTATCTTGTCCCTTGTTGGGCTTGCTAGGCTTCTCAATTTGTTCTTGAATCAGATCTGCAAGCTTCTATGCCCGGTAAACATTACTGTAGCATCATTGTGCATACATTTGTCCACATCCATTGTTCATCAACAATTCCTTATTTATAGACAGTTCCCAACCGCTTAATCTCCTTGATCACATTTCCCATGATCAATCTTAGCCATCAGATCTTCAAACTTGACTAGGTTCATTGTATCCTTCAATCTGAAAATGTTTTACCTCGCCTTGGAACTTGCATTCCTTCCTTGGAACTAGTGCAAGGTTATTGTGGTTCAATCTACACTGTAGATCTTCCTCTTGATTTTCCATGTCGATGATCCTCAGCAAATTTCATGCATGGCATACCAATCATTTATTCTTCTCCAGCTCATCAACATCCTTCATTAAATAATGCTTTTATCCATCCAATGCAATCTATTAACTTTGTTGTTACTCGGTAAATATTGGACCTTACTCAATTTACATTCTGCCTTCTTTAACCGATAGCAATAACCTTAGGGTTTACCAACTAGGTTCTTAGCTCGATTACAACATACAATATTTAAACTTCTAATCAACAACATATGTAGGATATCAAAACAATCAAAACAACATGATCTCATCACTGTCTAACTTGGTAATAGTTGCCCATTGAATAACTTATTATTCCCCTTCTTTATCATATTCTTTCTGTGTCACTTACCGACCTCTTAATACTCATCAAAATATTCTTCTCAAGATATGACAACATCATACTAAATCAGAAAATCAATTGCTTGACATAAATGACAAAAAAATATTATTAAAATAGAAATCATCCTTCTTCAGTTATATCAATGATCTCCAACAACCTTCTCAATATCCTCTTGGAATGCTAACAATCTCCTTTCCATTGTAATGCCAACAATCTCCCCCTTTGGCATTGATAGCAAAACCAACTTGATTTGTTTCAATTGATTTGGATTCTGATTGTTGCATCAACTTCTCCAATTGTGTAGATTCCTTCCTGAAGTCTTCTCTATTTAGTCTTCTCCCCCTTTGACAACAATGCCAAAAAAAGAAAAAAACTAATTCATGATTTCTTCCTTTGAAGTAATTTCCTTGCAGTCTCATTCACGGTCAGATCATCTTTGTCTTCAATCACTTGTAATTGTACAACTTTAGGCAGCCTCCTAAATTGTAAAGTAGCATCAACTTGACAGATAGTTATTCTTTTAGATTCATATAATTGATGCTTTCACTAAACTCTGACAGTGAGTACTAGATAGGGGTAGGACCCCTAATTGACTTCTGAGATACTTAAAAGTGTCCCTTGGCAATGGTTTTGTGAAGATGTCTGCTGTTTGTTCCTTTGAACTGATATATTTCAGCATAACTTTCTTCTCTTGAACTTCTTCTTTGAGATAATGATACTTTATAGAGATATGCTTTGTCTTAGAGTGCATTACCGGATTTTTTGAAATGTTAATGGCACTAGTATTATCACAGAATATAGTTACTAGCTTGGTTACTTTCTCATTCATACCTTCCAATAGTTGTTTGATCCATGCTATATTGCTACAATTTAATGCTGCTGCGACATATTCAGCTTCAACTGTTGACTATGAAATGTATCCTTGTTTCTTGCCAAGCCAACTTACTAGTCTGTCTCCCAAAAAGAAAGCTCCACCCCTTGTGCTTTTCATATCATCAATGTTTCTTGCCCAATTGTCATCAGTATAGACTTTTAAGTCAAAAACATTCCCTTTTTGATATACTAAGCCATAATCTTCAGTGCCTTTTACGTATCTGAAAATTATTTTGATTGCTATTATATGGGTTTCATTGGGATCTACAAAAAATCTTGCAACTATACCTACTGCATGTGCTATATCCAACCTGCTATGAACCACATATTGCAACTTTTCAATCATAGATCGGTAAAGTGTCTCATCAACAAATGCAGATTCATCATTCTTTGATAGTTTACAATTGGTAGTCATAGGAGTACTTATAGGTTTAGAATCCTTCATTCCAAATTTCTTCAAGATTTCTTTTATATATTTGGATTGAGTAATGAAAATCTCATTTTTCATTTGCAGTATCTGTAAACCTATAAAATACTTTATTGTACTAATTAATGACATCTCAAATTCTTTGCAAATTTCATTTCCAAAGTTCTTGCATAGGGAGTCATTTCCACAAAAAATAATATCATCAACAAATATGACTGAAAGTAGTATACCATTGTTCTCATCATTCTTCATATACATGTTGTTGTTTTCACTTGTCCTTATAAATCCAATTTTGATCAAATGAGAGTGCATTCTTTCATACCATGCTCTAGATGCTTGTTTTAGACCATATAATGCTTTGTTCTAATTAATAGGAAAAACAGGTTTTAAGGACCCGAAAACATTAACAAAGGAGATTAAATAGGATCATCAAAGAGAATCCAAACCAAGAAAGAACAACTAACACAATGACTGGAAATAAAGCCAGTAAATAGAAAGGACAACAGTGGACAAAATCAACAAAATGAAGAAACCAGAGAAAACACTGCACAATTATAAAGCCTTCAGGAGGTCCTCCTCCTTAATCATCAGCTAGTCGTAATTGGCCAGAGCTGCTTTAAGTTCATCCAAGTCCTTATTTGGCTTATTATCATTCTTTTTTCCACTAGTTCTTGTTCTGGGTCCTTGAAAATCTCCCGTTCCTTCAGTGTCAGGGTTAATTTCTAGGGTATCCTTCTCCTCCTCCAAATTGCTGATGAGGGTTTTGCTTTTTCCAGCAGAGGCTTTCAAAATGTTTAAGCTTTTCTCTATGATAATTTTAAGCCATTCCTCAATTTTGGTAACTTTATTGACAGTTTCCACCATTGTTTGATCCATAGCATTGGCATTTGCTTTCCTCTCAATCAGGTCTTTCTCAATTTGCTCAAGTCTGGGGTTGAAGGAGTCTCTCATATTTTTAGCTCTAGCAATAGTTTTGGTCAAATCCTCCACATAATCTACTGTTGACTTCCCTTCGCCAATGCTGATAGTTTCCAGAATTTGAATTTTGTTGATAATTTCCAGAATCTGGATTCTGCTGATAGTTTCCAGAAACTGGGTTCTGCTGATAGTTTCCAGAATCTAGAAACTAGTGCTGACAATATTAGAAAATATTGAAGCACTCCTATTAATTTGTTTCATTGTTATTTTGTCTATTAATGATCTTTGGGGTGCTATTGTATCGATCCTTAAAAATGATTAATCTGGCATCTTCTTGGAGGCCCTGTTCTCCCTTTCAAGTAATCATTTCATCTTGATTGATAGCCACATTGGCTACCCAATCAGTAGAACCATTAGCTTCATGGTAAATATGAGATATGAAACTTTTCTCAAAAGTGTTAATGAGGTCTCTATCAGCTGTTATACAGTTATTGATAGACCATGAGGGCTTAGAGGTCCCCTTGAGGCATTTAATGATGTTGTTAGAGTCCCTTTCAATCCATAGGTAGGGGAAATTCCATATTTTTGTGAGGAGAATGCCTTGGAGAGCTGCCATTACTTCTACCTTGTGGTTTGTTTGGCTTCCTATTGGAATAGCAATCATTTCCTTACATATACCTTTATCATCTCTAACAATAGCTCCACATCCCGTAGGGCCCGGATTACCTTTTGCAGCACTGTCAAAATTGACTTTGAACCAACCATGAGAGGGAGTTTGCCATCTCGCTTCTAATCTTTTGTTTTGTTTGGGATCAAAACTGTCAGCATTCTTAAAACTCCAGGAACTTAAAATGTGAGATTCTAAAGGTCTGGCCAAAAAGTAGGGGGCCCCAATGATCCCAATGTTCTCCACAATAGCCCATTTTATTTTCTAGAAAACAATATCCTGAGTAAGAGAACTGTCCCTGAAAATATGATTGTTTCTTTCTTTCCATAACCCCCATAGAATGTGAGGGAGAGATAGCTGCCATAGGGTTCTCAAAAAGGAGTTAGACCAATGATAATTCTAGGAGTAAAACAAATCACTGATAGTGTTAGGAAACACCCAATCAATGCAAAAACTCTTAATAAATCTTTCCTAGATAGAAGCAAAATAGGAATAGTGGATTGCCAGATGGTCTACAGACTCTTCCTCCTCAAGACACAGAGCACATCTATTAGGGAAAGCAAAACCTCTGCCCTTGAGATTATCTAAGGTCAAGATTTTATTTTGAAGAATAGTCCAATAGAAAAAAATGATTTTAGGGATCAGTCCCTTTATCCAAGCTTTAGACCATAAAGGATTTTCAGAAGGGGCAGTGGAGAGAACACCATACATAGAAGAGACAGTAATATTGCCTTTAAGTTCATATTTCCAAATGAGGGAGTCTTCGTCTTCATTCAACCAGACCGATGAAAGATGGTTTTTAAGCTTAATAAGGTTTGGGTGGATACTTTCAATGTTCTGCCATTTATTACCTATCCAATACCCTTCAACTAAAGGACCAAAAGTTCTAATATAGGAGGAGGCATAAGGGGCCCATTCTGGGATATTAGTCAAAGATTTATCAAAAACCCAGGGATCTTCCTAGAATTTAATTTTCCTACCATTGCCAACTTTCCATATAACCCCTTTAGCAATGTTGTCTCTACACTTAGAGGCATGATTCCAGATATGGGACCCATTCATACTAATATTAGAATTGATAAAAGAGGAAAGAGAAGAGGACAGAAGAGAATACTTACTTCTCCAGATTTTACACCATTCACTATCTGAGTGGAACATTCTCCAAACCTGTTTAGACAAAAGAGCTTCATTTAGGGTCTGGATTCTTCTCAGGCCCAGACCACCTTTACTTTTCGGTCTGCATACCTAATCCCAAGCCACAAGAGACATTCTTTTCTTTTCCTCAACCCCTGACTAGAGAAAATTTCTTTGAATTTTCTCAATAGCATCAGCATACTTTACTGGAATTTTGAAAAGGCTGAGGGCATAGATAGGTATGCTTTGAAGAGAAGCCTTTAGAAGTTGAAGCTTTCCAGCCTGACTTAAAAGGGCTCCTTTCCATCCATCTAGCTTTTTATGAAATTTGTCCACCAAAGAGCTCCAAAAATAATCAGGAGGTGCAATGCCCAATGGGAGGCCAAGATAAGTGGCAGGAAGATCAGCAATCTGACATTCCAGAATTCTGCTAATTCTATGTTGTCTTCTCTCTGGAGTATTAATGAAAAAAACTTTTCTTTTGACCCAATTAATGAGCTGACCAGATGCAGAGGAAAACTTACAAAGAGTGTCCTTCAGGGTTCTAGCTTCTGAGATACTTGATTCCCCCATGACAATGGTATCGTCCACAAATTGTTGGTGAGAACATGTATGATCAGCTCAAGAAGGTTGAAGTCCCTTAAAAGATCCTTGCATCACCATGCTTTCCATATACCTACCAAAACATTTAGCCATAATAATGAAGAGGATAGGGGAAATGGGATCCCCTTGCCTCAATCCTCTTGATGCTTGGAAGAAGGGGGATGGTGATCCATTGACAAGAATAGCAAAAGAGGCTGAGGTAATAAGATGACTAAAGAGGTCAACACATTTGGAGGAGAAGCCATAAGCCACAAGAACCTTCACAAGAAAAGACCAATCAACCCCGTCATAGGCCTTAGAGAGATCAAGCTTAAGGATGAGACCCTACTTCTTGCCCCTTATGAGAGAATGAATATTCCCATGGATAGTAATAATGGAGTCAAGAATTTGTCTTCCTGGGACAAAACCATTTTGCTGATGATTAATCAAAGAGGGAAGGATAGTCAGGATTCTGGTAGTAAGAACCTTGGAGATAATCTTATAAAAAGAGTTACATAAGCTTATTGGTCTGAACTTGTCCATGGAGTTAGCACATTGGATTTTGGGAATAAGTGCAATGTAAGTGCCATTAATTTCTTTCAAAAGTCTTCTAGCCCCAAAAAATTCCTTGACCCCATTGGAAACATCTTGACCTACAATGTCCCAGAAATCTTGGAAGAAGAACATGGGGAAGCCATCTAGATCGGGAGCTTTATTACCATCAAAAGAACCATATAATGCTTTGTTCAACTTACATACCTGATCTTTATTCTTGTCTTCAATAAATCCTTAAGGTTGTTCAATATAAACTTCCTCTTCTAATATATCATTTAAAAATGCAGATTTAACATCCATTTGATATACCTTGAAATTTTTGTAAGCAACATATGCCAACAATGTTCTCTCTCCTTCAAGTCTTCCCACAGGTGCAAAAGTCTCACCATAATCAATTCCTTCTTCTTGATCATAACCTTTGCAAACTAGTCTTGCTTTATTCTGAATGACCTCTCCTTTTTCATTTAGCTTGTTTCTGAAAATCCACTTTGTACCGATTACATTTTTCTCTTTTGGTCTTGGGACCAGTGTTCATGTTTCATTCTTCTTGATTTGTTCAATTTCTTCTGTCATAGCATTTATCCAATCTTCATTACTAAATGTCTCTTTTACTATTCTTGGTTCAAATTTAGATATCAGACATGTGTTTTGTCTTAGTTTGTTTCTTGTCATTACTGGATCATCCTTATCTCCTATAATTTGACTTGAAGCATGATTTCTTTTGACATATTTGCCTAATATAGGCTTGGTAGGCTCTGTATGATCTTCTTCATCACTTGGTAGCTGAGTATTCTCTTCATTTTCTTCATCAACTTTCTCAGTAGAATTTCTCGGTTGAACATAAACAAACTCTTCATAATCTTCTGGTTATTTGGAATCTCCTTCATCATTTCTTTCTACAAATTCATCAATTTTCACATTTGCACTTTCCACTATTTTGTTAGATGATTTGATCAAACATTTAAATGCTTTACTTCTAGAAGAATAACTAAGAAATGTTCCTTCTTCAATTTTCTAATCAAACTTTCCATTTCTGTCATCTTTGTGAACATAACATCTACTCCCAAATATTTGAAAATAGCTTACATTGGGCTTCTTATCATACAATATTTCATATGGTGTCTTCAAAGTTCTTTTCTTCAGTTGTACTCGGTTCAGGGTGTAAACTATGTGCTGATTGCTTCTCTCAAAAATGTTTGAGGTACCCTCTATTCTATCATCAGGGTTTTGGCGCAATCTACAATTGATATGTTTCTTCTTTCAGCTATTCCATTTTGCTGAGGTGTTCTCGATGCAGACACTTGTCTCTTTATATCATGAACATTGCAAAATAGGTTAAATTCATCAGAGATGAATTCTCCTCTTGTATTAGATCTTAGACATTTCAACTGTCTTCCTGTTTCTTTTTCAACTCTAGCCTTATGCCATTTGAACATTTGAAAGTCTTTTGATTTCTCTTTTAAAAACATAACTGACATCATTCTTGAGTAATCATCCACAAATAATATGAACTATCTATCTCCATAATAACTTTGAACTTTCATAGGACCACAAAGATCAGTGTGTACAAGATCTAAAATTTCTTTAGAAGTGTAGGACTTACTTGTAAAGCTTGACCTTGTCATCTTACCCATCTGGAATCCTCGACATATTGCATTCTCAGGTTTTTCCAAGCTCAGTAGACCTCTTAATTGGTGCTTCTTGCTTATTTTGATCAGGTTATCAAAATTTACATTACAAAACCTTTTATTCCATAACTAGGTATCTTCTATTTAGCATACAGACAATTGTTCCTAGTTGAGTCAAGATGAAATGTATTAACTTTTTTTTGTGTCTTGGTAGCAGCCATCTTTTCATGTTTGTCATGAACTTTGACACATCCCTTATGAAATTCTATTCGGTATCCTATATTGTTTAGCTCTACTACACCTAACAAATTGTATTTCAGACCTTCAACTCAGTATACATCATCACATTTAGCATTATCAAGAAGTGTTATGGATCCTTTACCTTTTACTGGACATGGAGCATCATTACCAAATCTTACATAACCTGTATCATAATCTTCTAATCTCACAGAATTGTGTTTATCACCTGTCATGTGATGTGAGCATCCACTATCTATGATCCAAGAATCATTTTTATTTATATGAGATATTAGGGCTTTTTCCACATACCTTTCTTCATTTGATCCATCTTTGATAGCCACACAAACAACTTCCTCTATCTCAGTCTCATCAGATTTATGATCATTAGATTCCTCATCAGCTATTAGGCATGTCTTTTTATCTATCCTTCTAAATTCTCAGTGTCCTCTATATTGGTTGTCTTTCTGTCTTTCATCTCGGTAGTCTCACTTTTCACTAGATTCCTTGTCAGGATAGTTAGAGGCCATATGTCCTATTCTATCATAGTTAAAATATTTTAAAGGTAACTTTCCTTTGTACTTACCTTTGCCTCTCAGTAACTTTTTGGCTAATAATGCTTCAAACTCTTCTTGCTTTTTGATTTCCTCATATAGTTTGTGTACCTCTTCCATGTTTTTGCAAAATATTTCACTTGCTCCACTATGATTTCCTTCAGTATACTTATACATTCTATCATTGTAATCATCAGATTCACCAATATGTAAAGAACTGAATGCAAATTCAACTTTATTAACTGAAGACCCATTGTTATCAAAATCACTTAACTCAAATGCATGTAGCTTATCGAGAGTAGCATCCAAAGAAAGTGACATATTTGGTACAAACCCTAGTTCATTGATTGCAGAGACTCGAATGGCATAAGCAGGTAGAAGTGTTCTAAGCAACTTACTTGTTACATCCTTTTCTTCTATAGTTCCTCCTGGTCCTTTGATTTGATTGACTGTCTCCTTTAACCTTGTACTATATTGGGTTCTATTCTCACCTTCATTAATTCTCATGGATTCAAGTTGACCTCTTAAACTATCTACTTTTTCTCTCTAAACATATTCATCACCAACATACATAGATATGAGATTGGTCCACATCACTTTGGCATCATTGCATCCTTCTAGGTCATTAAACTTTGAGTCGGTTAATGTTGATGTTATTTAAATCATTGCTTGAATATGTTCTTTCTTTGCCTTTATCTTTTCCATTGTAATTGGGTAGGTGCTAGGTGCAATGTAATCATTCTCTAGATAATATGTTGCATATTCTCCAATTCTTGACAAGTGCAGCTTCATCCTTTTCTACCATGTGGAGAAACTTGACTTGTTCAGCTTTGGTGCATCCCTTTTATACATCTTTGGATCTTTGCCTCAAGTACCTTTAAAGTTTTCTTCCAAAGTCCAAAGCTCTGATACCAATTGTTGATTAGGATGAGAGGGGGGGGTGAATCATAAAAACTCACTAAGTAATATATTTATGAGATTCAACCTCAATAGCCTTTACTGCTATACAACTATGGCTATAAATCATTCAAACAGATAAACATGAAACATCAAAACACATTTAACACCAGATTTAATGTGGAAACCCAAATAGGGAAAAACCACTGTGGGATTTCGAACCCACTAAGAAATATACCCTTTTAGAGTATGCTCAGTTAAAAGGTAATCCAATTATAGATTACAAACACATTGCTAGATGTGACCCGATTAAGGGATTTCCCTCAAACTTGTTAGAGTCTTGCACTTCTTTAGAAGTGACCTTGTCAAAGGATTTCAAACACTCATTTAGAATGTTACCTTGCTAGAGGGTTTACAAATAAGACTGTTAAGTCCACTCTGTTAAGAGATTTCCTGTCACTTAAAAGATAGACAATAGTAATAAAAATATATCTGCAACTTCACATTTGAAATGCTAAAGTAGATTCTATTTGCTCAAAATAATCTTGCCATACGACTTATCTTGTCCCTTGTTGGGCTTGCTAGGCTTCTCAATCTGTTCTTCAATTAGATCTTCAAGCTTCTGTGCTCGGTAAACATTACTATAGCATCATTGTGTATACATTTGCCTGCATCCATTGTTCATCAACAATTCCTTATTTATAAATAGTTCCCAACCACTTAATCTGCTTGAACACATTTCCCATGATCAATCTTAGCCATCAGATCTTCAAACTTGACTAGGTTCATTGTATCCTTCAATCTGAAAATGTTTTACCTTGCCTTGGAACTTGCATTCCTTCCTTGGAACTTGTACAAGGTTATTGCAGTTCAATCTGTGTTGTAGATCTTCCTCTTGATTTTCCATGTCGATGATCCTCAACAAACTTCATGCGCGACATGCCAATCATTTATTCTTCTCCAGCTCATCAGCATCCTTCATTAAATAATGCTTTTATCCATCCAATGCAATCTATTATAACTCGATTGTTACTCAGTAAATACTGAACCTTACTTGGTTTACATTCTGCTTTCTTTAACTAATAGCAATAACCTTAGGGTTTACCGACTAGGTTCTTAGCTTGGTTACAATGTATAATATTTAATCTTATAATCAACAACATATGTAGGATATCAAAACAATCAAAACAACATGATTTCATCATTGTCTAACTTGGTAATAGTTTCCCATTGAATAACTTATTATTCCTCTTTTTTATCACATTCTTTCTGTGTCACTTACCGACCTCTTAATACTCATCAAAATATTCTTCTCAAGATATGGCAACATCATACTAAATTAGAAAATCAATTGCTTGACATCAATGACAAAATAATATTATTAAGATAGAAATCATCCTTCTTCAGTTATATCAATGATCTCCAACAACCTTCTTAATATCCTCTTGGAATGCTAACAATCTCCTTTCCATTATAATGCCAACATAAAGAATACCACTAGACTTGGTTTTTCTGGTTATGAGGAAGGTGAGACCTCTAGAACGAAAGATGGAGCATCAAAGAAGCAACCGATACCAAAGGATAAAGGTAAGCAAAAGTTTAAACCTATTTGCTTTAATTGTCTCAAGGAAGGACATACTGCTAATGTGTGTAGAAATAAGGCCTACAATAATTTTCCTTATTTTGCAAACAATAAGCCTAAATCCAATAGATTCAATGGTAGTTGTTATGCATGCAACAAGTTTGGGCATAAAGAATTTGAATGTAGGTCTATTATGCACAACACTGGGAGATATCCTTAAAGGACTCAAGGAGTTTTTCCTAAGTCCTCTGTGAAATGGAATCCTATTCAGTATAATTCCTATAACCATCAGTTAGGTGGTGGTGGCTATCAAGCGGCAACCAGTTGGAGAGCAACCTATTTGATTTTCCATGGTAGCGGTCACACTGCTGCAACATGGAGGAGGAAGAATGGTAGAATGAACAATGAACCATGGAGAACACTTGGAATGGTATGCTATCATTGCAACAAACTAGGACACCCTACCAGAACCCGCAGAATGAGAAAGAACCTATCATATGACATTCTGGTCACTCCAGAAGGGAAGATTGATGTTGAAACCATTCAAGCAGGAATGAAAAAAACATGGAAAAAGAAACCTGAAGAGGTGTCATAAGATGAACTAGTTTCTGCACCTAGTGTGGAAGTCATTGAACTGGTAAACTGAGCTTTAGAAAAGCTTAGGGGAACAAATCAATGAAATAATTTGAACCCCCAGTTTACACTAATAAAAGACCTTAACTGGTATATGTGTTACCTATCAATTGGTAGAAGACCAGAAATGGTAAAAGGCAAATTAGGGTTTGTGCCTTAGCGGTGGAGAATTTATTATGGTAGGTGAAGAATTCATTTAAAAGGGATTTTCAAGTCATTTTCACTTATTAGTTTTCTATGAAGAATTTTTTTCAAGAGCAGAGTGACAAAGGCGATTCGATTAAGAGAGATTTCAAATCTTTGTAGCAGAATCTGGAGATAGTGTCAATAAATCAAGTGAAGAACAAAAAACAATAATCCAGCAACTGAAGTGGTGTGAAGTGAAGCTAAATTTGCAAACCCTAAATTTTGAAATTCTGAAGGTATTTATCAAAATTATTGTTTATTAGTTAATCATGGCTTCTGCATCGTACTCCAATTCTAGTGCACCTGTTGATTTAGCATATTTTATCCAACAGAAGATGAAATACAATGCCCTATCCTAGATACCTGCTGAAGTCATAGTGGAAGATGATATTTTAGGGTACATTGATTGTAAATTGGAAGACCTAGGATCTCTAATGATCCATTCCCAGTTAGGTCTATTCTGTGGGGATGACACAAAGATCAAACCAGAATACAACATCCTGGAGAGGAAGAAACTTCACAATGTGGTGTACTTTGTTGAAGAATTTATGGAAGATCACATCCACAACATCCCAAGTAGAGTGCATGGTGGCAAGATGTATCTCAAAAGGAAACATGACATTATTCCTAAAGACATTCATGCCATTACTGATTTCTGCAACACTGGTGAGGTGCTAGCCCTAAGAAAAGTCATCAAGACTAAAATGACTAAGCTCACTAGTTCTGTGAGCGACCAACAGGGAATGACCATCAACACCATCAAGGATGATTTGGTCAAGTATGCTTGCATGGTGATCGGATACCAAACGTTCTATGCTAGTAGAATAAACTCTGTCTCTGCTGCTGTGGTGAATGCCACCTACAGAATGATCATGGAAGATGCATAATTTGATCTATGCATCTATATGCAGAAGCAACTTATAATAAACTTGAAGTCTATCAAATAGGATAGTGCCCTAAGATTCAAATTTGGACAACTCTTGGTAGGTCTATTTTTCTACTTTCAAGGCTATTTTTTGGGAGTCGGTGATATTCAATGGTCTGCTGACCAACCGGTTATCAAACAAATCAGGGAAAGTCTCCAAGTGGTAGGAATTAGATATCCTAAAGTCTTGAATAAATATTTTGATGAATTCAAGTGGAAGATGAGCCAGCGGATGATGATATCTGGCAAAATTGTTAAGAAGTATGAAGACGACATCTTCTTTACCATCAAAGTAGATGAGTGTATAATAGAGGCGGTGGAGCCCAGAAAAGAAAAAGTTGAACCCATGGGATATGAGGTGATGTATGACATGCTAGATGGGTATGCCTCTACCCTACTTGCCTCACCTCTTGATCCAAAGAAGAAGAGAACCGACACCTACTTGGAAAGGATAAAACTGGTTGAAGTACCTTCAGTGAAGAAGGGAAAGGTAGTGCCATTGGTATCGGCACTAGTTACCTCTGCAAGTCCTAAAGTGACCAAGCGGTCACTTGCCAAGAAGAAACCTGAAGTTGCTCCCACTAAAGTTTTTGAAAGGAAGCAGAAGACCAAGAGAAACTCACCAGATTCTGAGGATACAGAACCTGAAGTGCAGCCTAAGAAGACTAGGCAAACTAGGAAGGTGGCAAAGACAACCAACAATGAATCAACATCATCAGCACTGGTAAATATAGTCATTTCCTCTTACAAACCATTGACACATTGTCAAAGGACTATCAAGAACATTAGGAGAAAAGTGCTAAGTGATTTAATAGATCACTTTGATGATTTTAATGATAATGAAAAAGAGGAAGTTGAACAAGAAGTCATTCAATATTTATGTATTAATGACTGGTCACCATAAAAAATTAGATCAGTGACATCAGATTCTTTATACAATTCTTTAGATAACAAATGGCACATTGCCATTGAAAAAGAACAGGAAATGAGAGGAAATCTTTGAACAATATTTTCCTAATGTGTCAAATTTTGAGCTCTATGAAATCATGGATAAGTATAAAGGCCTCTTCTTCATGAGAAGAAGAAGACTCTTGTTATTGTAAGGCAAAGTCTCTGAAGTGGTGAAAGATACACACTACCATGCCAAAGCCACTCCGAGATTGCATCAAGTGTCTGAAGCCAACAAGAAGGCTGAACAGGAACTAGAAACTAGAAAATCAGATGAGGTACATGATAGTGAAGGAGAACTAGTTACTGAATAGGTGGACACTATTGATGTTGATGCTTTGGGTGGTGAAGATGTCACTCCAGACTCAACAAAGGAAAACCCTGATAAAGAAAAGGCAGCAAGGAAAAGCAGGATAAAGAAAAAGAAGAAAAGCAAAAGCTAGACAAGGAAAAGGCTGACAAAGAGAAAGTGGAAAAAGAAGAAAAGAGAAAAGAAGATGAGAAAAGGAAAGAGGAAGAGAAGAGGAAACAAGAAGAAGAGAAGAGAAAAGAAGAGGAAAAGAGGAAAGAAGAAGAAAATAAGAAAGAGGAGGAGAAGAAGAAAGAGGTAGAGGAAAGGAAAGAAGAAGAGAAGAGGAAAGAAGAAGAGAAGCAGAAAGAAGAGGAGGAGAGAAAACAAAATGAGGAGAAGTAGAAGGAAGAAGAAAGGAAGAAGGAAGAAGAGAAGAAAAAGAAGGCAAAAGAGGAAAAGCAAAGAGTCGAAGAGAAGAAGGAAGTGGGAAAGAGCACACAAGTGGATATCCCAAAGGTAACTGATGGTCAAGCCAAACTGATTGACATCACTAGTCCTATTGATCTCCAATCTACAAATGAATAGGAGCTACTCCAAAGCATTAAGCTTGCACAAGAGCAACTAGAAACATTAAGGATGAAAAAGGAACAAGATGTCATTCAAAATGTGATTGACACTCTTACTAGTCTAATTTCTAGTACCAACCTCCCTGGTACTGATTCCTCTCTAGGCAAATTGAAACTTCTATGTATAGTTGTGGAGGACTAGGTACAATGTCGAGAAGAGGTTGTTGAAGCTAATGTATAGAAGAAGCATCAAAAGGCACTAAACACTACCTTGGTGAAGAAACTGAACAAGCTCCGATCTGAAATTTTGAAATAGCAAAAGAACATAATAGATACTATGGATGAGGGAAAGCTAATGTTAAGAAAAATCAGCCAACCCCATCTATTTTGTGATGATGTGCTTGCACAAAAGGATAAACTGCAATCTGATTTGCAGGCATACATAAGCACCTTTAAGACACCTATGTTTCTTTTACTACATATGGGCAAATTATTCACCAGTTTTAGCTCCAGTCGGCCAGAATTGAAGTGGAGATTAGCAATTGGACTAGAGATTTGCAGGAACTTCAACTGGTTTTACTACCCAGACTACAAATTCTTCAGAAGTGTTTTCTTAATTTGGAAGCATTAATAGTCACTCAAGAGATGAGCACAATTGACGCCATGGAATAACAAATCTCTCAAATGTAGATAGAAAGTGAGGTTGCTACCTCATTAATTGAGTCATGGTCTTTAGCCATGAAGACTTTTATATAGGATTTTAAATCGGTTTTTGATAAGTTTCACTCATTATTGTCATAAAAATTTATTATTTTAATGATAATGAGAAACAAGGGTTATTCTACAGTACTTTGTCATTGTTGGCAAAGGGGGAGTAGTATTTTGTATTTAAAATTTTGATGAATGTTATGTATACTTTCATGTTATCTCTTTAAGGGAGTAATATACATTGTCATTTCTGCAAAAGGGATAGAGTATATGCTTAGGGGGAGTAATCTTGATTATGAGATATCTTTTTGTTGTAAAACACTTAGATGTCAAAATTTTCCTAAGTGTTGCCATCAATGCTAAAGGGAGAGATTATTGGCATTTTGATGATGTTGTGATTGTCATTGATGGACACACACTTTCTTTGAGATCACTTTTGGTATGTATGAGTTATGCTCAACCGGTATTTGTTCCAACTGGTATTATGAATTATAGTCTTTAGACTATTGGTGTTTTGCAGAAGGTGTTTACCAATCACAAAGCGGTATGAAGACCCAAAGTGGTATGAAGACCTCAAGTGGTTTGAGGATCCCAAAGTAGTACAAAGGAACAAAGTGATTGTTAACATTTTTCTAGTCTTCATTTTGACAACCGGTAATCGGTTAAATGTATGAACTGGTATTACTCTGTGATGAGTTACCAACCAGTATTTCTATGATGAGTTATCATCCACCAAGACTTTGGTGGTGATTTTGTGTCGTGTTACCAAATGTGTCTAGATACACTGAACCTAGGAACTTGCAATGTAATCCTATCGGACCGACATGAAATCATATTCTTTTATAAGGACATCATGTCTAAGGTTGTAGTAGTTGATAGAGTGTTAGAAGTGCATAAGGTTTTTGTATGTGTGATCATAGAAGAGAAGATTATGTCTGTGTGAAGAAATAGAGTGTGGAGATACTGAAGACTGAAGGAATGTTAAATGTGCATTAACAATGAGATATCAAGGATCTAACCAGGCATACTATGCTAGTATATATATCACTCACTTGTTGATTACTCACATCTTTGACAAGTCTAAAACCCTTAACCAGGTAGGCCTAGCAAAGCCTTTGTAAATCCTCTAACAAGGTGGTTCACAACTGTGGATATGAAATCCTCTCACAAGGTAGTCTTTAACAGGACTTATCTCCTAACAGAGATCTAGATTCCTAACAGGATCTGTTCTGGTCAAGAACATTGTATGACCTTAACCAGTCTGACCTTAACTGGTCTGGTTACTATTCTACAGATAGTTACTTGTGAGTTTCATCTCACCATGGTTTTTCACATTTGGGTTTCCACGTCAAGACCTCTTATGTTATGGTGATTGTGCTCTTGTGGGTGAATTCTTTATTTGTTGTTTGGTTTGCATTTGTCTTAACCGGTTTGTTAGTAAATCTATTATACCGGTTAACTGCTAAACTGTTTAAGAGTTTAAGTTCAATAATTTTTGGTATACTAATTCACCCCCCCTCTTAGTATTCATCAAAGAAGACTCTCAAATGAAGAGGTATGTCTTACTTCTCAATTTGAACTGACAACTGTTATTGAATTTTGTAAAGATAAACATTGGTTTTAGTCTATGGAAGATGAATTATATCAACTAGAGAAGAATGAAACTTGGACTTTAGTTCCCTGACCTAAAAATAAGAATGTTATTGGAACTAAATGGGTTTTTAGGAATAAAATGAATGAGGATGGTCAATTTGTAAGAAACAAGGCTAGATTGGTTTGTAAGGGATATTCTCAAATGGAAGGAATTGATTATGGGGAGATATTTGCACTTGTAGCTAGAATTGAAGCTATTAGACTATTTCTTGCCTATGCAACTTATGAGAACTATAAGGTTTATCAAATGGATGTTAAATGTGCATTTTTGAATGATGAACTTGAGGAAGAAGTATACATTGAGCAACCTAATGGATTTTCACTGATAGATGATAAAGATATGGTTTGCAGATTGAAGAAAGCTTTATATGGTTTGTAAGAAGCTCTTCGAGCTTGGTATGCAAGGTTGGATAAATATCTTTTGAAGCTTGGTTTTACTAAAGGAAGTGCTCACACTAATTTATATTACAAAATTACTAATGATGATATTCTTATTATTGAAGTATTTGTTGATGATATCATTTCTGAAGGAGAAGATAAATTGTGCATGGATTTTTCTAACAATATGAAGAATGAATTTGAAATATCCATGACTGGTGAGATGAAATTTTTCTTTATCTACTGCAAAAGTTAAGTATGTTACAGCAGCAACTAATTGTACTCAAGTCTTGTGGATGAAGCAAATGTTGAAGGATATCAAGGTAAGTTGTAGCAAACTGGTAGTTATCTAGTGTGATAACTTTGCAGTTATTGACATGTCTAAAAATCTAGTATTTCACTCTAAGACTAAGCATATATAAAAAATGTATAACTTTCTAAAGGACAAGGTAGAAGGAAAGGAAGTCAAATTGGTTTATGTGAACACTAAAGAATAGATTGCAGATATATTCACTAAACCACTATCTAAGGAATCATTTGAGCATTTGAGAGATAGGTTAGGGGTTTCTATCCCTTCGACAGAGACTTGACTCATGCAGTTTATCATTAGTCCAACATGAATTATCAATAATATTATTCATTCTAGTATTGGTGAGTGGTGCTACTACTCAAGGGGAGTAGTCAGCTTTGAGATTAAGAGGTTTACATTATTGGTTTGATATTTTTGTCAGATTTCTAGCATTGATGTCAAAGGGAGAGAGATATTGATATGAAAAATTAAAAGTTGTATACATTAGGGGGATAGATATATTTAGAACTTTACAAAGATATCATTCACACAAGGAGAGTTACTGATATTCGAGAGATTGTTGGTTGTCTTCCACAAGGGGAGACTTGTTTGGCATTTCTTGGTACTTAGATGTTTTTCACATCTAGTGTTTCCATCAATGCCAAAGGGGGAGATTGTTGGCATTATGGATTAATTAATTATGTATTGCATTGATGTTTTGTCATTGATGTCAACACTAGCTATTATCGTGGGTTACCTGCAGATGGGTTTTGGTTACCGATAGAAGATCTAGTGTTACCAGTAGAAGAGAATATCTGTTGGACACTTCTGACATGTTTGGATCAATGGAGAATGTTTGATTTTATTTGCTACATGCTCTTGGGAAATGTTTTGGTCATTTGGTATTGACTTGGTAATCAGATGCTATCATACACTCTTGTAAACCCTTACCGGCATTGGTTTAAGGTTTTACCAGTAGAGATTTCACTAAGGAATCTTAACAGGGTGCATAAGAGGTGTTGGTGCGGCTCTATATGGATTTTAGGATGTTGAAGATTTTCTTTGGTCATGCTTGAATTGCTTCAAGACATTGCTTTGGTGTGGTGGACCTAGGATAACTTTGGTGCCTATCTAGGTTATGGACCGATATCATGTTAATGTGTACTCTACACATTACTAGTATGTTTCAAGATGTTTTATGGATTGGTTATTGTTATTTTGGTCTTAAGCCAACATGGCATATCATTGTAATATGGATTTATGTAATGATCTTATTGTAATATCTTTTAGATGGCTGACCTAATTCATTTACACCTTAGGGTTGATATAAAATGATGTAAGATCTCATTGTAGATCAGTGGTATGGAGTGTAATGTGCGAATGTTGTAATATCATTCAAGAAGAGGATTCAGAAGATCATAGGTGATCAAATTGGGATTAAGGAAGAGGTCAAAGGCCTCTAGTATTGAGCTTAACTGAGACTATAATCAAGCATGGTAGATACTATCTTTGGCATTTTATTATTCTGGATTGTTGTCCATTTATCTTGAGATGGTTGTTGCCTCTCTATAGTCAATGAGACTCTTTTGTAATGAGTAGTAAGATCTAGGCAGTGTGCCTTCCTGCATGTGTAGGCCTCTCATTGTATCACATACTTTCTATAGAAGTATCATCTGACTATGGGTAGCCTTCCCACCATGGTTTTTCACTTTTTGGATTTTCCACGTACAAATAATGGTGTTATATGGTATGGTTGCTTTGCATTGATTATTTATTTAATTGTAAAGTTGTATTGTTTACCAGTATCTGTTTCTGCTTTACCGATACTTAATCTGGTTAAAGGTTATTAAGTTGATTAAATGTTATAATCTATTAACAACTAATTCACCCCCCCCTCTCAGTTGTTCATTGGTTATCCTAACAAGAGGCATTTAGGATCTTGCATTTTCCATTCTTGAATTGTAAACTATAACCTTTGTCAACAATCTATCCAACACTTAAAGGATTATGATTCAAACCTTCAACATACAAGACACCATTAGTTTTATGCTTACCATAAGAGGAAATAGAACCTTTACCACGGATCACACTAGATTTTTCATCTCCAAATCTTACTATTCCACCATCATATCTTTTCATACTCACAAATTTTCTTTTATTAGTAATCATATGTTGTGAACAACTATTGTCAATCACTCATTCAACTCTCTCTTCTACTTTAGTAGCTAAAGTTTTCTCAATAATAGTGTAGCTTGTGGAATCAATAGGTGCCAGACCATCTTCTTTTATAGCAATAAACACAACTTCATCTTCTTTTGATTCTTCATTTGTAACACCTTCATCAACAACATAATAGAAGTTCTTCTGATGCTTATTGTAGACACCTAAAATTGTCTTATCTAATTAAATAAATATTTTTATTTATTTAATTAATTAATTAATCCTCTTCTAAGTCTTTCCTCATTTAAATAAATACTTTTATTTATTGAAATTCTCTTTTTTCTAAATTAAATAAATATTTTATTTATTTAATTGTCCCACTTCCTCTATTAATTAAATAAATCTTTATTTATTTAAGTAATTCATTAGTCTTTTCTACCCATGACACATGTCATTCATCTTACATTTCCTCTACCTACCCTTTAATCCTAGCTGACCATTTATCTTTACACCTCTCAATTTTATCCCTGCATTTCTTATAGTACCTTCTATATAAGAGGATATTCTCCTTCCTAATCACCTAATCATCTAATTGTCAAATGTCTTATGTAATCAAGCCTTCTTGCGACCAAGCTATCAACCACATTTTCATTATTTGTTGAGCTCTTGTGCATACATAAAATCTGAGAGCAAATATATCAAACAAAATCAATGGAGATAAGAATAAATGGAGATTGAAACCCTACTAGACATGTGAATGGTAATATTGCTTTATTTTGTTGATTTGCATTATCTTAGGTATCTTCATTTGTGTATGGTGGATGTTTTTCATTGTTAGGCTAGGGTTTTATTGTCAATCCTTCTTAGTCTTTTAATATTCTTATTTTCATTGTCCATTTTCATCTATACATTTTGGCAGGCCCGTTGGGACCCTTATCCCTTTTTATTTTGACATCTTGTTTGCAAATTTTGTGTTTTTAAAAGTTGCAAGTTCGACATTGCAACAATTCTGCATTTTTCTGCATCTGTGATGGATCTAATTGTGTCTATGTTTTGTTTCTGTTTCTGTGACTACTCTTTCTGTGTATCTATTTTTCTATTTTTTTTGTAGATCTATTATCCAAGAGTCACGTTTGTGACACATTTAATTGTGTTTTTGATTTATTTTTGTGTCTATGTTGCATCTTGTCACATTTTTGTTTGCAGGTTTTTTGAGTCACATTTTGTACATTGTAGGTTTTTGGAATCACGCCTGTAAGTTTTGTTTTCACATTTGTGCCTAGATCTCATGTCTGTGCATGTTTCTGTCATGTTTGCATTCTACTATATATTTTATAGGTCTTAGATATGGAAATTGTGTCTATGTTCTATCATTCTATGTTCGTGATATGTTTCTGCATTTGCGTCTGGTATAGTGATGTCTATATTTTTTAGTTTTGCATTTTTTGCTTTCATTTAGGGTTTTTGGATTTGGTTTTTGGAGCTAACCTCTTTTAATCTGACTAATGAAGTGGTGTAGTAGTTTAAAAAGGAGAAAAATTTCTTATCAAAGGCCCCTATTTCACAAAGTCTTTTGGGATTTTTAAAATTTACCTAACTTGTGTGCTTGCAGGTTATTTCACAACTACTAACAAGTTTGGTGTAGGACCTTTGGAAAAGATTTGATTTTGAATTTTCTTGCTTTGTCTTCTTTAGTCTAGAAAAACACTTTAATTGGTGCTCTAAAATTAACAAGTGTCTTTTTTGTTTTGAGCAATAGGGTCTTTTTGTTTTATCTTTTCGAAGGCCTGCCTCCTAAGTAGCCCATAAGGCCAAGTGAGAGGGAATGACCCAAGTGGTAACAGGCTAAAGCCAAGCTCTTCCAAGCCACTATAAATAAAAGATTTTGTGATGAAAGTTACAAGCAACAAGTGTTACATGCTACTATAATGATGTTATTAATCCCCATAAATCCTATAGAGTGCAACCTTTATAGGCTGGAAGGCCTTCCATTTAGCAGAGTGTAACTCACTATTGATTATAGCCTCCCAAATAGATGCCCTTACTAGACACCTTTTCTGTTAGAATCCAAAGACCTTCTAGTTGTTGGTGCAAGAGGTTGGACCTCTGAAGCAGCTCACATTAATACAGTTCTTAGTAGAGATATAAAGATCACCATGGAGAGTTTTCATGGGGAATGGTGCATGGCTGCCCTAGAGAAGTGCGTGTCGAGGGTGGAGCCAATTGGGTCAAGCATATAAGTATCTACTTTGAATTGTGTAGCTCAAAGTAACCCCCCAAGTGAGATTCAACAACTATTATCTTGACCAACCCTAGATTTGTGCTTTCATGATAAAAAACACTCAAAACATTTTCAAGAAAAACAAATAAACATTCTGTCTACCATGTTTTCAAGTGTATACAAAATAATTTATTATATTTCATATTTGGAAACATTTTTTATCCTTTTGACAAAAACACTATCAAACATTGAGTCTTCACTGTTATTGTGTCCTCTTTCTACAAAAAGAGTAAAAAACATTGAGATTTGGTCACATTGAACAACTTCACAACTAGAAAAAGTTTCACAAAGTATCAAAAAATGCGTGTGACTATCGAAACCACAACTATGTTCATAAATTGTGTCTTTGCAATACAAACTTGCATCTGTGTCCTACAATAGAATCTCCACAAGAAATTGTCACATTTTCAAAAACAGCATCTGTATCAGATCTAACCATGTTTTTGGTTGAAAATCATATCCTTGTCGGACAACATTGCATCTATGTTTTATACAATTTGTCATTGTCATAATTTATAGGAAACATGTATGTTTCTACTATAACTGTGTTTTTGCTGAAAAATCACATCTAGATTCATTTAAACTATGTGTGTTCACAACTAAGAAATTGTAAAAGACTTGTCAATATATAAAGGACTTAAGTTTTCAGATCTAAAGAGCTTCTAAGGCTGCTTCCTACAGGGATTAATTATTCAGTCAACCTATCTTGGTCACATATAGTCAATCATTTTTCTTCATTTGCATTTCCCTCATACATATTTTCCAAATTTGAGTCAAATGGTTGCTTTTCTTTTCCTCATCAAACTTTGTAAACATACCACAACACAACACTAGGTCATTCCCATATCAAGATCTATCATCTTAGGGTCTCATTTGATCTTCTTAAGTCAAGGTCAACTTGTACCTCATCAAGAGATCCATCATCTCCTTGGAACACACACCTTACTCTAAAAACATAAATAATTTGAGATTACACTCTTGGACATTTCATGCTTACCCTAGATTAATCTACACTTCATACACCTCATGGTCTTCCATAGTATTTGGATTTTCATACTACCTTTCATTTTGGTCAGGACTTTAGTTCATGGTTGAAACCTGTTCACAAAGGTCTAGAAGGGAAGTCGAAGAAGCTTTAAGGTATTTAAACATGAGTACCTATGATTTTGATGCAGACAAATTTTATAATCCATTTGACAATCACTGTAATATACCAAAAAATGACAACAATAACAACAATGGAAATAATATACCTATAAGAATTGGACCAATCACAAAGGATGTGATTTTTCAATTCCTTGATCTAGATCTCACATACAATACACTCTTGGCACACCCATGGATTCATGAAATGAGAGTTATTCCTTTTACATATCATCAATCTATCAAGTTTGCACATAATGGAGTTGAAGTGACCATTAATGGTGATTGGATTCCATTCATATATTGCAATAACCTATGGACAAAATTGCAAACAATAATACCAATTAATAGAGAAGCAACTCCACCATCAACATATGTCGATCCTGAATCATTAAAATCTTCTACATCAAAACAAGAAGAGCTAAATGAAAAATTCAAGGTTAAAGACATGGGATGTGGTGAGTATATCTTCCATGTTGATAAACTCCCACTATCTCTTAAGACATCTAGTCGATAGGAACAACCTACAAATAATTTGCAATATCAAGGAATTGGGTATGAACTACCTAGTGTTGTGGCTACTAATTCTGAATGCAAATCTCCTCTAGTGGTGCAAGAAGCCATTGATATCAATAGTCCAAAGAGTGGTTCCAAAAAGAATATGTTGAATATATTGCCAACCCTCTTGAGAACTCATATAGCCTTACTATTTCATCTACTCATTCCATTTCCACTCCTCTCCTAGAGGTGGATCAACAAGAATAACAAAAGCCCTTACTTATTCAGGATAAAAAATCAATCTCTGAAAAGAAAAAACTAAAAGTCAAAAATAAAGAAAAGTCCTTTAGTCCAAATCAAAATGAAAAGCAATTGGACTCTGCAAAAATCAAAGTGAAGGATACAAACGCTACAAAAGAAAATGAATAAGAGTTGATTCTGTAGAAGTTGAGGAAACTATCATGGATCCCCATTTTAATAGATTGGTTTAAGAAATTATGAAGATGGATAGACAATATTTCCTACAAGTTATGGCACAAAGTGGAACAAGACTACCCCGTGATTTTGATGATGATTAATGATGAGCAACAGATACCCTAACTGGTACTAAGAGTGGGGGGTGAATTAGTGCAGACAAAAACTTTCTCAACAACTTATCAAGTTAAAACAATACCAATTGGTTGTCTTCATCACTAAACTTAAGCATGGAAATACTGGTTAAACACAGTAAGACTTTAGACAACATAAACGAATAAGTATGAACACTTCAAATACATTCAATACTTGATAACAACTTCACCTATAGACATATGCATGTGGTATACCAACAATACCATAACCTATTAGCTTTGCATGCATAATCACTCAAACAAAGAATACTTAATCATCACATAAAAAATGCACAACTCATGGTACACAAATTTTTCACGTGGAAACCCAAATGAGACAAACAATGGTGGGGATGAATACCCACAAGCTTGTTTTGAACTCTTTTAAAGCTCGCTCTGTTAGGAGCCTAGTCTAGTTAAAGTCTTTACAATAAGGTTCTGTTAAGAACTGATCCTATTAAAGATCACCTAGTTAAGGGATTGCTATATACCCTATTAAAGGTTGAAACCCTATTAAAGGCTACCCTGCTAGAGGATTTGAAGAACTCAATGATCTTGAGTCACCCAGTTAAAGGATTTACAACATGCATGTTAAAGCTACGTAGTAAAGGGATTTTTCGACTGTTGAAATGGTTAGAAGACAATAGGTAAAAACTTTGATCTGATAACAACACTACATGCCAAGGTAGATCCATTTCATTTCCTCTATTGTGCAATCACACTCTGTAGTTTTCCTCTTATTGGTCTAGCAAGTATCTCATCACTCGGATACACACACACAACATTTGCCTACACAAAAAACAACAAACATCATCGACCTTATAGACAAAAATTAGATCGGTAGCATAAACCCTAAACCCTAAGCATTTAGGTTTACAATACAAGCGATCCAATCCTGATCATCCAAACACTTTGCATAGAGAAATACAATCTCAAACATATCACAAGACAATTTGCATCATCCATTCTTTAACGCACATGGGAATCAATAACTCATCATGTTTTCTTCTCATACTGCTAAGAAGAATGATCATTCCCAAGGTAGAAATTTAATGCAGTCGATCTTCACATGCAAGATCCTCAAGGAAATCCCTCATGCACACAAAACTAACATGGCACCTCGATCTCATCTTCATCTCTTAGCTAACTCACCACAGGATGTCCCTAGAGTTGAGAGTACCAACTGGTAGTCCAACTTAGTGAAACCCTGACACCGGTTAACTACATCTCTTCATACCACTTCATAATGATTCACCAACTTCTTTTAATCTACATACCAGTTCACTTACACTTATTGACATCAATGACAACATGCATTATCATCATATCAACATGATGGTAAATCATATGCCAATAATCTCCCCCTTTGGCATTGATGGCAATACTTATTGTAGAATTTCAATTATAAACATCATAGACCAGTGTATCATCATCATAAGATATCTTCTCCTCCATACATCAGATATCTTCTCCCCCTTGGACAACAATGCCAAAGTGGAAGCACAAGCTTCCATACTCCACTATGCTGCTCCCCCTTTGGAGTAGCATCCTTCAACACATCAATCCTGAAAGATTTGTCACTATAGTACCTGACTGATGTGGAGCACACAACTTTAGCTTACTTCATGAAGGGGAAGAACCCCTAATTCACCTCTCAAATATGTAAATGCGGTCTTCGGTAAGGGCTTAGTGAATATGTCTGCTAACTGCTCCTTATTGGAAACATGTTGTAGTACAACCTCCTTATTCTGAACTTTCTCTCTCAAGAAGTGATATTTAAGCTCAATGTGCTTAGTTCTAGCATGCAATATTGGATTCTTGGAAATATTTATTGCACTTGTGTTGTCACAAAATATATTCACTGGTTTAGATACAAGTACTTTGAAACCTTCCAATACATGTTTCATCCAGATTGCTTGAGTGCAGTTCATAAATGCTGCCACATATTCTTCTTCAACTATAGACTGGGAAATACATCTCTACTTCTTACTCATCCATGATACTAATCTTCCACCAAGAAAGAACGCTCCATTAGTTGTTCTCTTCCGATCGTCCACATTACCTTCCCAATCAACATCGACATATACTTTGAGGTTATAGTCACCATTATATGGACACCATAATCTATAGTCAACTATTCCTTTCAGATATCTAAGAATCCTCTTGATAGCTTCCAAGTGGGATTCTCTAGGACATTACTGAAAACAAGCCACTATGCCCACTGCATGAGCAATATCTAGTCTGTTGTGCACCACATAGTGCATCTTATCGATCATTGACTGGTACTCTTTCTCATTCACCAATGTTGAATCATCTTCCTTAGTCAATTTGTAGTCGGTCACTATCGATGTACCAACCAGTTTGCTCTCCTCCATGCCCAAAGTCTTAAATACCTCTTTGACATACTTGGACTGGGTAATAAAAACACCCTCTTTCATTTGCTGAATTTGTAGAGCAATGAAGAATTTTATCTCCCCAATCAGAGACAACTCAAACTCTTTCTTCATTACATCTACAAATGCATGGCTCATTTCATCATCTCCTCCAAAGATTATGTCATGTACAAACACTTCACATATTAGAATCTGATCATCATCTGATTTCAAGTAGATGTTGATATCTTCACTTGTTCTCTCAAATCCAATCTTCACAAGATGAAAGTGTAATCATTCATACCATGCCCTTGGTGCTTGTTTTAATCTATATAAGGCCTTGTGTAATCTACACACCATTTCACTATCTTCTGATAGGGAAAACCCATCCAGTTTCTCTATATATACTTCCTCTTCAAGGATTCCATTCAATAATGCAGACTTCACATCCATCTGATATACCTTGAATCTCTTAAATGCTGCAAATGAAAGTAGCCTTTGAAATCCTTCTAGTATAGCCACAGGGGAAAAGGTTTCTCCATAGTCTTCTCCCTCCTCCTGAGTGTATCCCTTGCATACAAGCCTAGCCTTGTTACTTATTTCTGAAGACCCATTTGGTACCAATGACATTTTTATTTTCAAGTCTGGGTACCAAAGACCATGTTGCATTCTTTTCAATCTGATTTAGCTCCTCTTCCATTGCCTTAGTCCAGTCTTTATCTATAAGCATCTCTCCAATAGTCTTAGGCTCCAATTCAGAGATCATGCAAGAGTTCTCCTTCACCTTTATTCTCATGAGTATCCCTGCTGTAGACACCCAAAATTGTCATGTCTAATTAAATAAATATTTTATTTATTTAATTATCTAAGCTTAATTCTTCTATTAATTAAATAAATATTTATTTATTTAATTAATTCATTTATCCTCTTCTAGCCTTATTTCTCATTTAAATAAATACATTTATTTATTTAAATTATCCTTTTCCTAAATTAAATAAATATTTTATTTATTTAATTATCCCACTTCTTCTATAAATTAAATAAATCTTTATTTATTTAATTAATTCATTAGCCTTTTCTACACATGACACATGTCATTCATCTCTTAATTCCTACACTACCTACCTCTTTCATTATATTGGTATTTCTTTTACCTACCCTCTAATCCTAGCCGACCTCTCTTTTTACACCTCTCAATCTTATCCCTCCATTTCATATAGTGTCTTCTATTTAAGGAGATTCCTTCTTCATTGTCAAGCCCTAATGAATCACCCTAATGACTACCCTAACAACTTGATCAATTGGCTACACTACGATCTTACTTGCAACCACATTCCGTTCTTTGTTGAGCTCTTGTGCACATAAAAATCTGAGAGCAAATATATCAAGCAAGATCAATGGAGATAGGAAGAATGGAGATCAAAACCCTATTGGACATGTGATGGTATAATCTTTGTGATTTGGTTTTATTTGCATTGTCTTAGGTAATCTTCATATGTTATGGTGGATCTTTGTTATTGTTAGGCTAGGGTTTTGTGGTTGGATTCATTTAGCCTTTCAATATTGTTATTATTGTTATCCATTTTCACAATAAACACCTACATCTTTATCTCCTATGATCTTCTTAGGATCATGATATAGTTTCACATATCTAGGAATGACTCTAGTTGGTTCTTCTTGCTTCTTCTTCTTCTTCTTCTTCTTCTTCTTCTTCTTCTTCTTCTCCATCTTCTTCTTCTTCACCTACCACAGCTTCTATTGGTACAAGAACACTGAGATCTTTTCTTGATTCTTTTGTAACCGGTTCCTAGAAAGTTATACCCGATTCACCTTCCACTTGCTCACTACTGGTTCCCTCAGATTTCTCCGGAGATTCATCAACCTTAACATTGATGCTCTCAACAATATTTTGAGTTCTATTATTGTAGAACTTGAGGACTTTTCTCTTAGTGGAATATCCCAGAAATATTCCTTCTTCACATTTAGCATCAAATTTTCTCAAATGCTCACCTCTCTTGATATATCACCTATTAGGTCCCGGGGACAACTAAGAGGGAGGGGGGGTGAATCAGTTGTCTTAATAATATTAACCAAAAACAACTTAATCATATTATTGCTTAATATTAGTGAGATAGTCTGTTATACCGGTGGACAATTTTAACTGATAAATGCAATACCAGTAAAGATTAATGCATGAAATTTAAAAGACAAAGTCATCCACAACACATAACACCAATTCTTGTACATGGAAACCCTATAAGGGGAAAAACCACAGTGAGAAACCTTACCCATAATCAGATGATACTACTGCAGATAGTAAGTGTACATAAATGGGGTCTGAACATGCAAAAAGTCCAAGCACCTAGATCTCACTACTCAAACACAAAAGGGAAGTCACACTGACTTAAAGTTGGATGGTTAAATCCAATAATAATGTACTGCAAAAAATAGCATCTTCATATGTTGGATTCAGTACAGGTGTAGTTCTATATGCTTTCACAAAAACCTAGCTTCATCTTCAAATGATGTCTGTGTGTGTAGCTCTACTTAATCTCACATATACCTTCACACAAAACCTTTTTCGCATTCCCACTTTGATCTTACAATTAAGACCATACATTTATACCATAACCTAAGACCAATTTTAGTAGGTTGGCTCTACAAGATATTACAATAAAATATTTTATGAACAAAACAAATATCTAATGCAACAACCGATTGAACATGTCGGCTTAATGCATTTACAACAATAATTAATCATCTCCATAGTGTGCCATGCTGATCTAGAAAAGATAAACCTGTCAGTGTAACCCTGGACCTATTTGCCAGTAACAACAAATATGCAAATATGAATATTCCAATAAACAATTCTCTAAGATAAGATTTCTAAACAATGTCTTCAACATTACCAAGTGTTTTCCAAGTCATTCCAAGTGCCGGTGATCATTATTTCCTGCCGGTGAACCATATACTAGTGACTGTGCAAAAGTCACTTGCTTGCCGGGGAATGTTGCTGGATCTTCAAAGTGCTAAAGTTTTAGTAGGTGTTGACATCAATGACAAAACCATACCAAAATACCAACAATCTTCCCCTTTGGAATTGATGGCAACACAAGATGGAAAAACCATCAAAGTGCCAAAATAGAAATGCCAAGTATAAAAACCAATAATCTCCAAAGTAACAATCTCTCCCCTTGAGAGTAATATGAGTTTCTTTATGTTTTTTTGTACCAATCTTTTCCAAAAGATAGTGTATAATGTGTTTTTCAATATATTTTTCCAATAGATATCTCTCCCCCTTTGATATCAAATGCCAAAGTTACAAAATAGTATACAAAATACCAACCAATTACAATATACCAACTAATTACAATAAACCAACTACTCCCCCTAAGAAGTAGCTTCCTTATCAAAGCCAGAGTAAAAGATTTCTTCTGTTAGATCTGCCAGTTGATGACAATCATCAACTGTCTAAGTATCTACAGGTGGGGGTATGTCCCCAAGCTGATCTCTTAGATATTCAAAAGTCTCCTTAGGTAGAGGTTTAGTGAAAATATTTGCAATTTTCTCTTTAGTATTCACATAAACCATTTTGACTATTTTTTCTTCAACATTTTATTTCAGAAAGTTCAATTTGATAGAAACATGTTTAGTTTTAGAATGTTGTACCCGATTCTTGGATATATCAATTGCTATAGTGTTATCACAGTAGATAGTTATTGGTTCCTTGCAATTTACCTTTATGTCTTTTAACATTTGTTTAAGCCATAATACCTTTGTATAGTTTGTTGTTGTTGCAACATATTCTAATTCTGCTATTGATAAAGATGTAAAACTTTGTTTCTTACTTAACCAAGAATTTAATTTGCTTCCAAGGAAAAATACTCTGTTGGTGGTGCTTTTCCTGTCATCTACATCTCCTACCCAATTTGCATCTGTGTATGCACATAATTCAAAGTTTTCATCTCTAGGATACCATAAACCAAGATTTGTAATGCCTTGTAAGTATCAAAAAATACTTTTTACTACTGATTCATGATTTTCTCTAGGATTACTTTGAAATCTTGAAACAATACATACTACATTCATAATATCTGGTCTTGTTTGTATTAAATACAGTAAACCTCCTATCATAGATTTGTACCTAGTTGGATTAACAGGTGTTGATTCATCTCTTAGTGATAATTTGTCATTTGTAGTCATAGGTGTACTTACCGGTTTAGAGTTCTCCATCCCAAATTTCTTTAGTAGCTCTTTTAAGTATTTTGATTCACTCAAGAATATACCTTTGTTAGTCTGTGAGATCTGAAATCCTAAAAAGAATTTTACTTCTCCAATCATAGACATTTCAAATTCTTGTTGCATTTTGATAGAGAAATCCTTACATAATCCATCTTCTCCTCCAAATATTATATCATCAACAAAAACTTCTATAACCAAGATGTCATCATTAGTCACTTTATAGTATAAATTATTGTCTGCATTTCCTTTAGAGAAAGCAATCTTCAAAAGATACTTATCTAATCTTGCATACCAAGCTCTTGGAGCTTGCTTTAACCCATATAAATCTTTCTTTAACCTGCAAACCATATCTTTGTCTTCTATCAAAGAAAATCCATCAGGTTGTTCAATGTAAACTTCTTCTTCAAGAATTCCATTAAAAAATGCACATTTAATATCCATCTGATATACTTTATAGTTCTTATGAGCTGCAAAAGCCAAGAATAATTTAACTGCCTCAATTCTGGCTACTGGTGCAAAGGTTTCATTGTAATCAATTCCTTCTTTCTGAAAATATCCCTTACACACTAGTCTTGCTTTGTTTCTGATTACTTCACCATTTTCATTAAGTTTGTTTCTAAATACCCATTTGGTTCCAATAACATTTTTATCTTTAGGCCAAGGAACTAATGTCCATGTGTCATTCTTTTCAATCTGTTCTAATTCTTCTTCCATAGCTTTAATCCAAAATTTATCTTCACATGCCTCATTAATTGATGATGGTTCAATTTGAGAAATAAGACATACCTCTTCATTTGCCAATCTTCCTCTTGTCATAACTCCTCTATATTTGTTTCCTATTATCTGATCTTCAAAATGATTCAATCTTACATATTGGGGTGTCTTTGTTTGTTGTTATTCCTTTATTATTATGGAACTTTCAAATGATACCGGTGTAACTAGATCTTTACTCTATACCGGTGGATTCAGTGTAGGTTCATTTGTCAGAATTTATATTGCTGGTTCAAAATCCATATACCTTGAAGTTCCTCTAAATTGTTCATCAATATTTGCATTTGTGCTTTGAACAATTTTCTGCAATCTCTTGTTAAAACATATATATGCTTTACTCTTAGATGAATACACCAACCAAAAATGGCATGCAACAACAAATCAAGGATTTTCAAAAGAAAGTGGCAAATATGAATACAACAAAGCAACAATATACAATGAAGGACATATGTCCTTACCCATTTTATAGAAGCATTCCAATGCCTCCATTCCCTCCACATTTTGTGACACCAAAAATTGATAAGTGCAAAGGAAAAGGGGATCCTAAAGTACACATAAGACATTTTTTCACAACTTGCATCTTGGTAGTAGGAGAAGAAACGTACTTGATGAGATTGTTTCCACAAAGCTTAGGTGAACAAGAAATGGAATAGTTCTCCCAACTTCTATCTAGAATTAAGTCATGGAGTGATTTATAAAAGGCTTTCATACAACATTTCTCATACAACATTAAAATAGATGTGTCAGTAGCTACCTTATACAATACTAAGCAAAAAAATGGGGAATCTGTGAGGCCCTACCCCAACCCATCCTATCTCTTCAGTTATTTTCATTTTGGAACTATTTTGGATGCTAGTTTGGACACACTATGGATATGGAACTTTTCATGATTCCGCATTTTGGTAACATTGATATATGTGGATGCTTCATTTCTATGCCTTGTGGATTATAGAATATTATATGATTCTAGATTAGGGTAATGTTGTGATGATGCAGGTTATTATCTGAATTTTAGGATTTGATATAATGTTAGGAAAATGTTTGCATATATTGTAGATGGATCAAATTTTGAGGATTATGAGGAAATTGCTTTGATTTGTGACAAATCATATTTCATAATGTCAAGTCTTTGCAGAATGAATGTATTGTATTCTGATTATGTGATTTTATATATTATATGAGGCTATTTGGGAAGTACTAATGTTTAAATTGAGATGTGCAGGAAAATATCCATGTGACCATGGAAATATTAGGGAGAATCAAGCCTAGGCCAATGTGCGTTAGTAAAACCAGGGGTTGTCTATTTGGAGAGACAACACCCCGTATGTACTGTATTTTATTCGTAAATGTAAAATGTTGCATGAGTGTAATTTGTATTTATTGGATTCATTAAATTGTTTAAGGGACAATTGCCATGTGGTTATTGTGATGTGGAATTATTTTGTAGTGTCACTTGACACCTATGTAGTATGTTGTGTTGGCAATTGTCATGTCACCTTTTTGAAAGTTTTATTTTTGTTAATGGTTATATCCCCTAATTATCCTTGAAGGAACCAAGAAATCTAGGTTAGAGAGCCACAAGGAAGGTCAACTCAGAGTTGACCCGTAGGTTAACTTCAGGTGGACTTTCTGAAGGTCAAATCAACTCCTAGAGTCAATTTTAGAGCTTTTCTATTAGGCCTCATGGGGTACCTATGGGTGAAGGCCAAAATTGGCCATGTGTCTTTCCCTTAGGACTTGTTTAACCACCCAAAAAAGTGGTTTTCCCAAGATGGACGAATTCCATCTATAGGAGTGCCATCCTTGGAAGGAGAACCTTCTTGGAGATAGTAATCCCTCTTCCCCATTCCATTTCCCTTCTCTAGGCACCTAGGTTAGGGAGTGTGTAAGACCTAGGGAAGACCAACCCAATGGGAGATCACTCACTCTATCCAAGAGGTTGGAAGGAGTGAGAGAGGCCTTCTTAGGCTAAGAATGGAAGCTTAGTGAGCTAATCACCCACTCTCCATTCTTGGAGATTTTTGGAGAAACTTGGAAGAAAAAAAAAAAAAAAAACCAGTTTTAGGAATTAGAGGAATTTGGGGGCCAAGGATTGCAAAAAGTTGTGTGGATTGGGCAGCTCATCTCCAACTAAGTTTAGCATACCTATTGGCAGAATAAGGTTGGTTGTTATCTCCTCTTGGTTTTGTTGTTTATGTTAGTTATGTTGTTTTGTTGAAGGAAAGAAATGCTTGTAAAGAAAGTGTGTATGTAAATTGTTGTTGAAGAAAATAATGTGTAGTTTCATTTCTATGTTTTTCTGTTTTGTGTTCTTGTTTTGGGAGTGTCCAAGATCTTCTACTCTTGGGAGAGTAGGATGATCTTGGGGTGGAAGAAGCATGACAACCTTGGGTGAGAGGCTCTCCTTAAGGAGAGTGATCTCAAGGGTGTCCTTTGTGACCCTTGCTGCATAGCCTTGTGTATGCATTTGGGGGTCATAAGGGGAGAGAAATGGCTTTGAGCCTTTGGGGGGCATAAGGTGGTTGGGATGAATTCTGTTGAGTATTTTGTGTTGCCATGAGGTGGCTTGTGTTATATTTTTGGCTGCAGTCTCCCCAATGGTACTTGGTCCACTTCCACCCATAGATTGATCTCCACAAATGTGGTGATAGTGTAGCTTGGGATGGGAAAGTGTATGTGTTGTGTGTTTTCCCTATTGTTGTGTTGTATTGCCTGATTGTAACCCATCTAGGTCTTGATTCTCCTAGCTCGGGGGTGGCTTCTGGTAAGCCTAGGCTGGGAGGTGAGCATCCCATGGTCACAGTCCTAAGTTTTACTTGCAGGTGGCTTGGGAAAAAAGGATTAGGAGTTGCAGATTGTGGTGTTGCAGACTTCTATTCAGAATTCTTATTTTTATTTTAATGCAGAAAAAAAAAGGGAGAGAAAATGCATATGTGAATATAGGGCTTAAAATGATTCTGTTTCTGTTTAAACAAATGTAATCCTTATTTTCTGTGTGAAGATTAGAGAAAGATGACTGTTTGGATTATTCACCCATTTTTATATATGGGTTATTGTAACTATCATTCTGGAAAAACAATGTAAATTTCATTTTATGTTTTGATGTCTATAGTGTTTGTTGTAGTCTACATTTTAAATCTAGTCTATTCTCTTGTTATTTACTGCAATATTAAAGGAAAGAAACAGAAAAAAAGAAATGCACTAGAATTCCTTCTTTACTATTCACTAGTTTATTTACTGCATTAGTAAGGAAAAGAAAAAAAAAAGAAATGCAGTAGGGTTATTATTTTCTTGCATAATGTAAATTCTGTTTATGACTGTTTTAAAAAAAAAGGGGAGAGAGAACTAGTATTATTTTATTTCTCACTATTTACTTGCATAGTTTTAAATCCTGTTATTTTATGTCTGTTAGAAAGAAAGGAGAACCAGAATCGTTTTATTTCTATGGAGAGTTAAATAAAAGGAAGAAGAAAACAAACCTAATCTAATGCTGTTAGAAAACTAAAAATAGAATGTAAATGGTTAAAACCCCAGATCAATATAAGGGTTTTTAACCCTATTACTTCAACATTTGGTCATATATATATTTCTATATATATAGAAGTATATATAGTGAAAATATATACCTATATATATATAGAATATATGTATATAAGTTTCCTGCAAGTTCATGCCCTGTAACAACAAAATAGAAGATACATTCTGAATCCTGTGCATCCCTGTTACAAAACCTATAAAAGAATTGCAGAATAGAATTTCTTAATATATATATATATATATATATATATATATATATATATATATTCTCTGCATCAAAAAAAAAAACACTCTATGGATGCCTGTAGAAGTAAATATTTTCATATTCGTAAATGATATTGTGCATATTATATATATATATACATATATATATATATATATATATATATAAATATAATATACACAATATACATTTGACATTTAAAAAAAAAAATACATCTTAAACATTTTTATCAAACCCCGAAATATAACAAAATGGGTTTTTTTTTAAAAAAAAGGGGAAATGGGCACGCGGGCCACTGTGCGTAACACAGTGGACGGCCACGGCCGAGCCACTGTGCTACACACAGTGGGCGGCGTCGAAGGGCACTGCACTGTGTGTAACACAGTGGGCGGTCGCGGCCGCCACTGTGCTACGCACAGTGAACGGCGCCCGCCACTATGTGTATACACAGTGGGCGGCAGCTATGCCGTCCGCCACTGTGTGTACACACAGTGGGCGGCGCTGCCGCCACTGTGCGTAGGCACAGCGGCGCCCGGACAACCTGCAAAAACCTCCGCCTCTCCCCCACATGAAACCCTCCGTCGTGCCCTAGTTCACTGTACTTGCAACCTCCAAAAACCACAAAAAAAAAGGGACATACAATAAAATATAGACATTTAATAAACCCTAACCCATTTCTGGTTAGGGTATAAAAGGATAAAAATAAAATAAAGCAAGTATAATATATAAAAAAAATGCAACCCTAACCCAATTTCAGGTTAGGGTTAGCATTATAAGAATTTTATATACATATATATATATATTTATATATAAATAAATAAATAAATATATATATATATATATAAAAGATTTAAATTGGAGCATTATAATTGATTTTATTGAGGGATTTGTATTCAAGAATTGATATTGTGATTTTATATATATATATATATATATATATATATATATATATATATATATAAGGAATTTAAATTGGAAATTTAAAGTTAGATTTTAGAATATAATTTGGGGTTAAGTTTATAATTGAAGTATTATGGAATTTTAGACTTTTTATAATAGGGGTTAATTTAATAATTGAATTATTATATGTCCCCATTCTTTAGAAATTAGTTTTTAATTAATTCAAGGGGGTTAATATATAGAGGAATTACTATAGTTGGACAAACTATATGTTTAATCCAGCAATATATATATTTAATTAATCAATGGACTTACCCCCCCCCATATAATTGGACGTTAGGAAAATTAAAAAAAAAAGAGGAATTTGTAAATTTATGAACCTAAGCCCTTGAGACCGTTTTTTGGTCGGATTGTAAAGTAATTGACAAAATCAAGGGATTTAGGGTAATTAGAATTGGCCCTAATATATTGTCGGTTTTAGGGGCAGATGACATTGTAGTAATTCGAAACCCTCATCGGGTGGATGTGTATAATAAATTTTATATAAGCATCAAATAATCATTGGCAATATCATTATATGACCTGGAATGATTTAATACATTAAGATAGCCAATTACCCCTTGATTTAATTAGGGACAACTTGTCTTAGGTAAATGAGCTAGCTAACTATTCTGCAATGCAAATTAATCTCCACCAATCAAGTCACTCGCTCGAGTTGGTTATTTGACTTAACCTTAGTAAGTACGTTTATTTACATCCTAGTTAAGACAAAACTTTAAATACAGTTGTTATGTATTAGGATTTATAGCGAGTTCATGACGTCAAAAAAAAAAATTTGTTGTTCCGTTTTTTGTGCCCTAAAGTTTGGGCACGACAGAATCCTTCTTTTCATTCTTATAACAATGGAGAGGTTCTGCAATTTGATGCTCTTGTGGTATACCACAAAAACAAATGGTAGAAATTTTTGCTCAAAACATCAACAATGATATTGGATATGAGCTAAGAAAATCTTGTTTGTCTACCTTCAAAGAGGTCATTGAGAAAGGAATGGCAACAAAAAAGGTCCTTATTGAACAAGGTTTCATAAGGATATTCAAAGAGAACAAAGAGAAATCAAATGGGAAAGACAAACCCCATTTTTGGAAAAAGTAAGAATACAGTCAATGATGGGGTAGTAGATGCAAATATTGTAAAACCTAAGTTAACTTTCCTCAATGTAAGTTCTTCTAATATAAATGATCAAGTGAACAATCAAAGGCAATCAAAACCTCAAAGGAAATACACTCCATTGGGAGAACTAATTGAAACAACATTCAAGAAATTCATTGCAAACAATCTCATAAAACTACCACATAATCCACCATATGAGCCAAAAGTGAAACCAAATTGGTGGAATGATGATGAATATTGTGAATATCACAAGAGTACAGGGCATTAACTAGAAATTAGCATAGATTGAAGAACGTCATACAAGATCTCATTGAAAGAGGTGACATAAATGTTCATGGTCACACCTCCAATTAAAAACATACGATGTTCAAAGATTCAATTCCTAAACATGATAAAGGAAATGTAAAACTACTGATAATCAAGCTAATTACACCAAGATTCCCTATGATTATGATTCTACTATTAATCACATCTTAATGGATAATCATGTTTATAATATTATCATAAAGGACAAAACTCTCGAAGGTTCTACCCAAAGGAGTAAAGTTTTTTGAAAGGAATTGGACCATCTGTTGGCATTATAACAGACAATGGGAGATTGTTGGCATTTCAATAAGGATATTGAGAAGGTTGTTGATGATTATGGATATAACTGATTAAGGATGATTTACTGTCTTAATATTATTATTTTGTCATTGATGTCAACATATTGATTTTCTAAATCAGTATGATGTTGCCATATCTTGAGAAGTATGATTTGATGAGTATAAAGGTGCTGGTAAAAGACACAGAAAGAATATGATAAATAAGGGGATGAATAAGTTATTCAATGGGAAACTATTATTGAGTTAGACAATGATGAGATCATGATGTTTAGATTGTTTTGATATCATACACATGTTATTTATTGTAAGGTTAATACTATACTATGTTACCAAGCAAAGAACCTAATCAGTAAACCCTAAAGAACCTAGTCGGTAAACTCTAAGGTTATCGCTATCAGTTAATGAAGACAAAGTGTCTACCGAGTAAAGTTTAGTATTTACCGACTTGTAATCGAGCTATAACAAAATGTATCAAATGGTTACATGTGTTATTTAATGAAGGGAGCTGATGAGCTGGAATTGATTAAATGATTGGTATGTCATGCATAAAGTTTGTTAAAGAATCTATGGCAAAGGAAAATCAGCATGAAGATCTAGAGTGTAGATTGAACCGCATACCCTAGCACAAGTTCCAAGGCAGGGTAAAATGTTTTTTAGATCAAAGAATACATTGAACTTGGTCAAAGTTTGAAGATCTGATGGCTATGATTGATCATGGGAAATGTGATCAAGGAGATTAAGTGGTTGGCAATTGTTTATAAATAGGGAACTATTGTTAAACAATGTATGCGGGCAAGTGTATGCACAGGGATGCTACATAGTAATTACTGAGCATAGAAGCTTGAAGAACTATTTGTATAATAGAGTATAGAGCCCAACAGATGAACAATATTAGTTCTATGTCTAGATTGTATTGAGCAAATAAGAATCTGCTTTAGCATTTTTGATGTGAAGTTGTAGATAGATTCTTATTACTATTATTTTGTTAAGTGACAGAAAATATCTTAACCTCGTGGACTTAACAGTCTTATTTGTAAAACCCTCTAGCAAGGTGACATTCTATTTGAGTGTTTGAAATCCTTTAACAAGGTCACTTCTAACAAGGTGAAGATCCTAACAGATCTGAGGGAAATCCCTTAACCGGGTCACATCTAGCAATGTGTTTGTAATCTTTAACAAGGTTTTCTTTTTACCGAGCATACTTTAGAAGAGTATATTTCTTAGTGGGTCCAAAATCCCATAGTGGTTTTTCCCTATTTGGGTTTCTACGTTAAATCTAGTGTTATGAGGTTAATGATGTTTATATGTTTTTGAGTTTGGATGTTTAACAGTTTTGGTTATATCACTGAAGTATATGTTACCGAGGTTGAATCTAATGTTTTTATGGAAGATTAAGTTTGTATGATTCACTCCCCCCTCTCATCTTATCAGCTTGGCATCTGTACTTAACATTAAGTATTAGAACTATCAATTGGTATCAGAGCTTTGGACTCCAGAAGAAAAGTTTAAAGGTACTTGAGGCAAAGATCCAAAGATGTATAAGAGGGATGCACCGAAGCTGAACAAGTCAAGTTTCTCTGCATGGCAAAAAAGGATGAAGCTGCACCTATCAAGAGTTGGAGAATATGTTGTATATTATCTGGAGAATGATTTCATTACACTGAGCACCTATCTATTGATAATGGAAGAGATAAAGGAAAAGAAAGAACATATCCAAGCAATGATTGAAATAACATCTGCATTGACCGACTCAGAGTTTAATGATCTAGAAGGCTACAATGATGGGAAGGCAATGTGGGACAGGCTCATATTTGTATAGGGCAGTGATGAACATGTTCAAAGAGGAAAAGTGGACAGTCTAAGAGGGCAACTTGAATCTATGAGGATGAATGAAGGTGAGAACATAACTCAGTATAGTACAAGACTAAAGGAGATTGTCAATCAAATCAAAGGAGCAGGTGGAACCATTGAAGAAAAGGATATAACAAGTAAGTTGTTAAGAACCCTTCTACCAGCTTATGCAATCAGAGTCTCTGCAATCAATTAATAAAGGTCTATACCCAATATGCTAGTTTCTTTAGATGCTACTATTGGTAAGCTACATGCATTTGAGTTAAGTATTTTTGATAACAGTGGGTCTTCAGTAAATAAAGTTGAATCTACATTTAGTTCTTTTCATCTTGATGAAACTAATAATTACAATGAAAGATAGTATAAGTACTCTGAAGGAGATCACAGTGGAGTAAGTGAAAGATTTCATAAGAACATGGAGGAAGTACACAAACTGTATGAAATCATAAAACAAGAAGATTTTGAAGCACTATTAGCCAGAAGGTTACCAAGAAGCAAAGGTAAGTATAAAGGAAAACTACCTTTGAAATGTTTCAATTGTGATAAGATAGGACACATGGCTTCTAACTATCCTGACAAAGATCTACTAGAAAGAGAGATTACTAAGATAATAGATAGAAAGACAATCATTACAGAGGACACCGAGACTTCAGAAGAAGAGATAGAAAGACATTCTTAATAGATGATGAGGAATCCAATGATGATAAATAAGATGAAACTGATACAGAGGAAGTAGTTTATGTGGCTATCAATGATGGATCAGATGAAGAAATGTATGAAGAAAAAGCCCTAATATCTCATATAAATACTAATGATTCTTGGATCATAGATAGTAGATGCTCACATCACATGACTGGTGATAAACACAAGTTTATGTGGCTATCAATGATGGATCAGATGAAGAAATGTATGAAGAAAAAGCCCTAATATCTCACATAAATACTAATGATTCTTGGATCATAGATAGTGGATGCTCACATCACATGACTGGTGATAAACACAAGTTTGTTATGTTAGAAGATTATGATGGAGGCTATGCAAGATTCGGTAATGATGCACCATGTCTAGTAAAAGGTAAAGGATCTATAACACTTCTTGACAATGCAAGATACAATGATGTTTATTGGGTTGAAGGTTTGAAATACAATTTGTTGAGTGTAGCATAGCTAAACAATACAGGATACCAAATAGAATTTAAGAAAGGAATTGCCAAAGTTCATGACAAGAATGGAAAGTTAGTTGCTACCAGGACACAAACAAAAGGTAACACATTTCACCTTGACTCAACTCAGAATAAGTGTCTGTATGAAAAGATAGATGATACCTGGTTGTGACATTAAAGGTTTTGTCATGTAAATTTTGATAATCTGATCAAAATAAGTAAGAAGCACCGAGTAAGAGGTCTACCGAGTTTGGAAAAACCTGAGAATGCTATGTGTCGAGGATGCCAGATGGGTAAGATGACAAGATCAAGCTTTACAAGTAAGTCTTACACTTCTAAGGGAATTTTAGATCTTGTGCACACCGATCTTTGTGGTCCTATGAAAGTTCAAAGTTATTATGGTGATAAATATTTCATATTATTTATGGATGATTACTCAAGGATGATGTCAGTTATGTTTTTAAAAGAAAAATCAGAAGCTTTTCAAATGTTTAAATGGTACAAGGAAAGAGTTGAAAATGAAATAGGAAGACAACTGAAATGTCCTAGATCAGATAGAGGAGGAGAGTTCACATCTAATGAGTTCAACTTATTCTGCAATGATCATAGTATTAAAAGACAAGTCTCTACACCGAAAAATCCATGGCAAAATGGAATAGCTGAGAGAAGAAATAGATCTATTGTGGATTGTGCCAGAACCCTGATGATTGAAAAGAAAGTGCCACAAAAATTTTGGAGAGAAGAAATAAGCACAACAGTTTACACCCTGAACCGAGTACAACTGAAGAAAGCAACTATGAAGACACCATATGAAATCTGGTATGACAAGAAACCTAATGTAAGTTATTTCAAAATCTTTGGAAGTAGATGCTATGTACACAAAGATGATAGAAATGGCAAGTTTGACCAGAAAAGTGAAGAAGGAACATTTCTTGGTTATTCTTGTAGAAGCAAAGCATTTAAATGTCTGATCAAATCATCTAACAAAATAGTAGAAAGTACAAATGTGAAAATTGATGAATTTGTAGAAAGAAATGATGAAGGAAATTCCAAGGAACTAGAAGACTATGATGAATTTGTCTATGTTCAACCGACAAGTCTTACCGACAAAACTGTTGAAGAAAATGAAGAGAATATCCAGTTACCGAGTGATGAAGAAGATCATACAGAGCCTACCAAGCCTGTATTAGCCAAATTCATCAGAAGACATCATGCGTCAAGTCAGATTATAGGAGATTAGGATGATCCAGTTATGACAAGGAGCAAACTGAGACAGAACACATGTCTAATATCTAAATTTGAGCTGAGAATAGTGAAAGAGGCATTTAACAGTGAAGATTGGATAAATGCTATGATAGAAGAGATTGATCAAATCAAGAAGAATAACACATGGACACTGGTCCCAAGATCGAAGGACAAAAATGTAATTGGTACAAAGTGGAATTTTAGAAACAAGCTGAATGAAAAAGGAGAGGTCATTTGAAATAAAGCAAGACTAGTTTGCAAAGGTTATGCCCAGGAAGAAGGAATTGATTATGGTGAAACTTTTGCACCTATGGCTAGAATAGAAGGAGTAGGAACATTGTTGGCATATGCTACTTACAAAAAATTCAAGGTATATCAAATGGATGTCAAATCTACATTTCTGAATGGTATATTAGAAGAAGAAGTTTTTATTGAACAACTTGAAGGATTTGTTGAAGACAAGAGTAAAAATCAGGTATGTAAATTAAACAAAGCCTTATATGGTTTGAAACAAGCATCTAGAGCATGGTATGAAAGATTGCACTCTTATTTGATGAAGATTGGTTTTATAAGGACAAGTGAGACCAACAATATGTACATGAAGAATGATGAAAATAGAATACTGATCTCGGCCATATTTGTTGATGATATTATATTTTGTGGAAATGAAATGACCAAAGAATTTGAGATGTCATTAATTGGTGAGATAAAGTATTTTATAGGTTTACAGATACTACAAATGAAAAATCAGATTTTCATTACTAAATCCAAGTACATAAAGGAAATCTTGAAAAAATTTGGAATGGAGGATTCAAAACCAGTAAGTACTCCTATGACTACCAATTGTAAATTATCAAAGAATGATGAATCTGCATCTATCGATGAGACACTTTACCAATCCATGATTGGAAAGCTACAATATGTTGTTCACAGTAGGTTAGATATACCACATGGAGTAGGTATAGTTGCAAGATTCTCTGCAGATCCCAAGGAAACACACATGACAACAATCAAAAGAATTTTTAGATACTTGAAAGGCACCGAGGATTATGTCTTAGTATATCAGAAAGGAAACGACTGATTTAAAAGTTTATACTAATGCTGATTGGGCAGGCAACATTGATGACAGAAAAAGCACGAGTGGAGGAGCTTTCTTTTTAGGAGAAAGACTAGTAAGTTGGCTTAGCAAGAAACAAGGATGTGTTTCACAGTCAACAACAGAAGCTGAATATGTTGCTGCAACAATAAATTGTACCAACATAGCATGGATCAAACAACTGTTGGATGGTATAAATGAGAAAGTTACTGAGCTAGTAACTATATTCTGTGACAATACTAGTGCCATTAACATTTCAAAGAATCCTGTTATGCACTCTAAGACGAAACACATCTCTATCAAATATCATTATCATAGAGAAGAAGCTCAAGAGAAGAAAGTGATGTTGGAGTATGTTAGCACAAAGGAACAAATAGCAGATATCTTCACCAAGCCACTGCCGAGGGACACTTTTGAGTATCTCAGAAGTAAGTTAGGTGTCCTACCCCTATCTTCCATTCACTGACCGAGTTCGGTGAAAGCATCAATTTGATGACTCTACAGAATATCTTTTAGGAGTTGATGCTGATTTACACACTTTAGGAGGTTTTCTAAAGGTGTACAGGAAACAATACAGGAAATAGTAATTGAAGACAAAATGCTCTGACCGAGACTAAGTTGATACATCACAACAGGAAATCACTTCATACAAGAAGAAATTATGTTTTAGTTCTTTACTTTTTGGAATTGTTGTCAAAGGGGTAGAAGACTAAAGAAAAGAAAGACTGAGAAAAGAGAAGTATAATATATGGGGGAGAAGACTGATGAGAGGGGGAGAGCATTTTAGCATTTCAGAATATCACATCAATTCAAATCAATTGGTTTTGCCATCAATGCCGAAGGGGGAGATTATTGGCATTTCAATAAGGATATTGAGAAGGTTGTTGATGATTATGGATATAACTGATTAAGGATGATTTACTGTCTTAATATTATTATTTTTTCATTGATGTCAAGATATTGATTTTCTAAATCAGTATGATGTTGCGATATCTTGAGAAGTATGATTTGATGAGTATAAAGGTGTCGATAAAAGACACAGAAATAATATGATTAATAAGGGGATGAATAAGTTATTCAATGGGCAACTATTACCGAGTTAGACAATGATGAGATCATGATGTTTAGATTATTTTGATATCATACATATGTTATTTATTGTAAGGTTAATACTATACTATGTTATCGAGCAAAGAACCTAGTCGGTAAACCGTAAGGTTATCGCTATCGGTTAATGAAGACAAAGTGTCTACCGAGTAAAGGTTAGTATTTACAGAGTTGTAACTGAGTTGTAATAGAATGCATCAAATGGTTACATGCATTATTTAATGAAGGGGACTGATGAGCTGGAACTAATTAAATGATTGGTATGCCATGCATAGAGTTTGTTAAAGAATCTATGGCAAAGGAAAATCGGCATGAAGATCTAGAGTGTAGATTGAACCGCATAACCTAGCACAAGTTCCAAGAAATGTATGCAAGTTCCAAGGTAGGGTAAAACATTTGTTAGATCGAAGAATACATTGAACCTGGTCAAAGTTTGAAGATCTAATGGCTATGATTGATCATGGGAAATGTGATCAAGGAGATTAAGCATTTGGCAATTGTTTATAAATAGGGAACTATTGATAAACAATGTATGCAGGCAAGTGTATGCACAAGGATGCTACATAGTAATTACCGAGCATGGAAGCTTGAAGAACTATTTGTATAATAAAGTATAGAGCCCAGCAGATGGACAAGATTAGTTCTATGTCTAGATTGTATTGAGCAAATAAGAATCTGCTTTAGCATTTTAGATGTGAAGTTGCAAATAGATTTTTATTACTGTTATTTTGTGAAGTGACAGAAAATCTCTTAACCTCGTGGACTTAACAGTCTTATTTGTAAAACCCTCTAGCAAGGTGACATTCTGATTGAGTGTTTGAAATCCTTTAACAAGGTCACTTCTAACAAGGTGAAGATCCTAATAGATCTGAGGGAAATCCCTTAACCGGGTCACAACTAGTAATGTGTTTGTAATCTTTAACAGGATTTGCTTTTAACCGAGCATAGTCTAGAAGAGTATATTTCTTAGTGGGTCCGAAATCCCACTGTGGTTTTTCCCTATTTGGTTTTCCACATTAAATCTGGTGTTATGAGGTTTATGATGTTTATATGCTTTAGAGTTTGCATGTTTAACAATTTTGGTTATATCACTAAAGTATGTGTTACCGAGGTTGAATCTGATGTTTTTATGGAAGATTAAGTTTGTATGATTCACCCCCCCCTCTCATCTTATCAGCTTGGCATCTGTACTTAACATTAAGTATCAGAACTATCACCATCTTCCTCATTTTCCAAAAAAGAAACATCTGGATGTAATGTCACAACCCATCGAGGAAAAGTCACCTTGCAAGGCGTACCATCCAAGACCACAACATCATCATTCACCAAGAATAAGTATGAGCTTGTAGATCAGTTAGGGAAGATGCCCACCCTCATATCTATCCTTGAGATTATACGCATATCCCCTTCACACAAAGCTATTCTTGATAAAACTTTGAGAGAGACCTCTGTACCCACTGATCTTAACATGGACCAATTTCAAGCCATGGTGGGATACCTTTCTATTCGACATATCTTGACATTAACAGAATATGATGATGCATCTATAACCCAACCTCATAATGCACCTCTACATATTGAAGCCTTTATCCATAAAAACCAAACTCATGAGTCTTGATAGATGGACGAGAAGGTCTAAACATTGGTACATTGAACACTATTAAACAATTGGGATATTTTGAAAAGGCTATTAATCCTACACATGAAATCACCATAAAAAGCATATGATGACTAAGAATGCTCATCCAAGGGCACACTCACCTTACCTTTAAGAATACGACCGATCATGAGGGATGTGGTTTTTCAAGTCCTTGATCTAGATCTCACATACAATACACTCTTGGCACACCCATGGATTCATGAAATGAGAGCTATTCCTTCTATATATCATTAATGTATCAAGTTCCCACACAATAGAGTTGAAGTGACCATTAATGGTGATTGGAATCCATTCATATATTGCAATAACCTACTGCCAAAATTGAAAACAATAATACCAATTAATAGAGAAGCAACTCCACCATCAACATATGTGGATCCTGAATCATTAAAACCTTCTACATCAAAACAAGAGGAGCTAAACGAAAAATTCAAGGTTAAAGACATGGGATGTGGTGAATATATCTTCCATGTTGATCAACTCCCACTATCTAAGACATCTAGTCGATAGGAACAACCTACAAATAATTTGCAATATCATGGAATCGGGTATGAAGCGCCTAGTGTTGTGGCTACTAATTCTGAATGCAAAACTCCTCTAGTGGTGCAAGCAACCCTTGATATCAATAGTCCTAAGAGTGGTTCCAAAAAAGAATACGTTGAATATATCGCCAACCCTCTTGAGAACTCATATAGCCTTACTATTTCATCTGCTCATTCCATTTACACTCCTCTCCTAGAGGTGGATCAACAAGAATAACAAAAGCCCTTACTTATTGAGGATCAAAAATCAAGCTTTGAAAAGAAAAAAACTAAAAGTAAAAAAAAAAGATAAGTCCTTTAATCCAAATCTAAATCAAAAGCTATTGGACTCTACAAAAATCAAAGTGAAAGATAAAAACCCTACAAAGGAAAATGAACAAGAGTTGATCTCCCCTAATACCAAAATAACTGGGGGCAAAAGTTCTAAAATTTCAAGTCAAAAGATATACTTGTTGATCTTGAGTCTCCATCATGCTATCCTACTTTCACTTCTTTTCGGATTTATAGGCCTTCATTCCTCATCCGCTTGTTCCACATATCCATCCCCTTTTAGTGATACATCACATTGATAGACCTTTAATGGAACTTCCTCAAAGGATTTTATTGTCAAGGATGCCCAAACTTTTGTAGGTGACACGCATATGGGCCTATGTAGTTCACACATTACTAACTCTACCTTAGTTCCTTTATCGAGGATGACAATCAAGGGAGAAACACATCATTCAATCAAGAAATGTTGAAGCTACAATCGTACGATAAAACCTCACACATTTGATGTAGGTGACTTATTTCTCAGAGAAAATCCTTAAAATCAGTAAGACAAATAGATGAAAGGAAAATTTGAGCCCAATTGGCTTGGTCCTTAGGTCATTACATTAGTCTATGGATCAAATTCATATAAGTTGTCAACACTAGATGGATAACCTTTGGAGGATCCTATCAATAGCATGCACCTTCACAAGTTTTACACATAGTCCTTCAAAATATCTTAATGTTAAAAATACCAAAAAATAAAAAGAGATTAAAAAAAAAAAAGTTACTTGGTGAAAACCTGGCAAACAAGTGCCCTGTGACACAAAAAAATCAAAAAACAATCTAAAAAAGTAAAGAGAAATAAATTTATCCAATAGTGAAAACCCCTTAAGTGGAACCCTAAGCAAGTACCATGGTGAAAACTGGGCTACTGACGCCATGTGTAGAGACATTTCTCCTCCCTCCTTCAAGATTCAATCTTATCCTTTCACTTTGCACACACTCACAGTCTATCCATCCTTAATAAATTTATCTATCCCCATCATGGCTTATTATTGATCTACCTAAGATTGGTCAACCTCTCATAATAAACCTATCTTTTCACCCTTTCTTTCCATAATAATTCAAGTCCAATCTACAACTGGGCCAAAAATCCTAAATCTAGTGATGGAAGTGGTACCTTGAGCATCACATGTTTTGAGTAGAATCGTATTTTCATTTCTCCTTCTTTTCGCACACAATCCGCTATAAAAGATCACTTGCATCACCAATCTGCAATAAAGTATCAGTTTCATGGATTCAGTCAGTTTCAGATGAGATACAAGCAGCACTGAGCTTTCAACAAATCAAATCTTTCAGCAGACTTTGTCAGCAACATGGTTTTCAACATTATCTATCCTTTATCAAGATGACAACTTTATGACCAAATCAAACATGTTAACATATGTGGTAAGAAATACAAATAACTTGAGGATTTCATTGTGTGTTGGTGTCAAGTCTTGGTTTTCTTTTGATTTTTTTTTTGGTGAAATGTCTTTTAGCTTTTCCAAGACTTCTTTGACTAGAGATTATATCTTTAGGATGTCTTTGACTAGAAAGGCGAGGATGGGATAAATTCACCTATTGTGTTGTTGTCTGTGGATTGTATCTTAGTAATGCTATGACTTGTCCAAGGATATGAGGACACTATGGGTCTAGTGTGAACATGGGAATTCCTTGTTTATGACTATCTGATCTCGATGCAAATGGGTACAATGACTTTCTGGGTCGAACATATACCTCGATTGTCATAACATAGTTACCATAATAAAGCTCAAAGATGATAAAGCACAAGAATCTCTTTCACTTCCATATCTTCTACCTTCCATCCTCGTTTCTTGATTGACCTCCATCATCCTTCCTTGAGTCTGTCTAGCCCGTTATCATATGACTGAGTATAATGACACCAAAAATATCTTCATTTCATCACATGTTATCTTATCTCATTCCATACATACATTTAGAGACCATAATTACTTCACATCATGTATGCATCATGGAATAACATATCATATATAAATTTGGATTCTCATTAGGTAAATAATCATAGCATGTCATCCATCCACATATAGTACATCCATATTTGCATAAGCATATAAAAACCAAAAAGGAAAAAATATATTGCATATCATCATGTACATATTTCCATATCATAAGAATCATAACATCATTATAAGAATCATCATATAAAAACATGCATACATAAACTACATCATCATATTGAACAATATATAGGAACACATGCATATAGTTCTCACAAGGAATGAGTCATCTCATATATATATCAAAAAATAATAAGTGTCATGATACAATGATGTCAATATCATATAAGGCTAGAAAATCACCAGAAGGTGTCTACATCATCGTACAAAAAAAATGGTACAAAAACTAGATCTAAGAGAGCTATGATGAACTCCATCCCTTGGAGCCAGCTGACCTCAAAAGGAATCTGAGCTCTTTAAATCCCTACTCTAGGATCACCTCCCCTCTCTCCTCTGCTTGGTGGTGAAGGTGGAACCATAACCCCATCACTGGTTTCTTATCGTCTATCTTTCCCCTTGTGGTAGTCATCCTAGAACCTCTCCTAAAACTCATATCCCTCAACTCTAGAGGAATAGTTGTGTAGTATAGATCTCTCTAGTAGGTTATGTCCTCTCATGCCCATAGGAAATATGCATATACAACCCCTATGTCCTCAACTGCTCTCCTACCTTCCCTCAATGCCTCATTGGATCTAGTATACCTCTAGATGGCCTGATCCCTCTTCCTTTGCATCTCTGCTAGCTTTCGCCTCAATCAAGTTATGTCTCTCTTGAGATCCTCGATCTCATTAGCCTATCTTGCTGCAATCTCTTGTAACGCTAGCAACTCATCCTCCTCCTCTTCTCCACCTTGAGAATGCTCCTTCGACCTAAATTTTACTTGTTCATCTCTCCCTAGTACTTGTCCTTGTACCTATCCACCAGCTTGTAATACCTATCCTCCTCTAACCCTTAGTGATCTCAGTGGCCTCCCTACCTATGGATCTTGTCTCTCCAAATTGTTCTCTCCAACATCCCTTTATCCACCCTTTCCCCTTACCACCCTTCTTATTCCTCCTTTCCTTCACCTCCTCTGCTTCCCTCCACCCCTATCATCATCATCCTCATCATCATCATCCCGCTACCATAGGCTCATCTAGATCTATCAACCTTAGTATTGGATGTGTTGCAAAATAGACATCATACTCTACATTTGTACTAGTGTCAACCACATCCCTCAGTAGATCCCATGGCATAGGAGCCATCTAGTCAAACTATGTAATTGTAGCATCATAGGAAAAAATTAGCCCCTAGTGAGCCTACTCTCGCATTGTCTGTTGAAACTCTCTTGATCCTTGTGGCATCCTCTATTCTAGCGCAAATTGCCTGCATACCCTATCAATGAGATGCATGTCTAGTATATAAGGCATCTACCTAATCAAATACCTACTCCTAAGAACATATAGAAGCTATGTATCATCCTCCTCCCAATCCTCACAATCAAGATAAAGTCTCCATATAACACTATCTATGTCATCCATAACTACTATCCAATAGTCCAACTTCCCAATCCGTGGATGGGAAGTCATCATACTGTACAAGTGTGTGTAGGACTGTCCATACCCTCTCTCTCTAAAGTGAACCACTCTAGTCACTGCAATGTGCTCATATGGTCACACTTGTAATAAAGTCACCTTGCACCCTAACCCGCAACCACCAAGATATACAAATTGGTGTAGCTTATGATACAAATATCCTAATACACATGACCCCCATGCATATCTACTGTGTTGTGTCACCAATATATCTAGAGACCTCTCCTAGCCAATAGTCATACCTTGTGTCACCATGTTTGGACAAATGTAACCACTAATCACTCCACCAACTATTGTTGATAGTCTACTTCCAGTAGCTAGCATAACATCCCAGCTGACATGACTTGATCTCATCTCTAGCTCTGGGTCCCTAAAAACTCATTTCAGGACATCCTTATCTCCCTCTCTATCATATGACACTATCTCATCATGGATCAATATCCTCAAGATACTATAAACATCCTCTAAAGTGACTAACATCTTGCCAATGAACAAATGAAATAGATAGGTCTTAGAGTGCCATCTCTCTTCTAAAGTAGTCAATAATCCTTTGTTTGCCTGAAGCTCGGGTAGATACATGATGTATCTCAATCCCATACCCTCGACAATTTCCCTCTCCTCAAAGGTCAACTCTATTTGTAACCTTTGTGTCACAAGGTATCTCTCCCGTGACTATATCTGGGGCAAGTACTCCTTCATCCAATAAAACCAATCATGTCAATCCTAGTGGTACTCATGTCCATCATATAGTGCTACTTCTATCCTAGTGCTTATGTCTATCACATGGCATTGCATCCTAGTGTATATGTTCATCACATTTCACTTGATCCTATTTAGACGCCCTGCTTGACTGTATCCTCTCAATAGCTTATCTAGTTGACAATGTATGTTCAACACTAAATTGTTAATTCTAGCCTATCTCTTAGTTTGTTTTCCCCAGAGGCTCTGATTGAGTGTATCCTCTCAACATCTTATCCAATCGACAATGTATGTTCATCACAGAACTATTGATTTGAGCCTACTCAGACACACACATGTTTTCACAATGCAAATGCGGTTTTCATTAACCTAGATGTTCTTGCTTGCCCTAGATGTGCATGTACATCACAGACATGCCATTGTCCTATATAGATGCACTTTTATTTCACAAACACATCATTATGACACAAGCATGCCTTCTAAACCTAGATGTGTCCATATCAAACCTAGAGGAAATTACATTAATATACGCAAACAAACCTAACCTTGACACACCTATCCTACCTAGATGTGCTTGGAATTGACCTAGAAGTGTTAGTAGTACAAAATACCAATTTCACATTTTTGGTTATCTACCCTAAAATGTATTAATGACAGTAATAAATGTAAAAAAGTGAAAAGGGGCTTCAAGGTACTTACTGGCTCACCCATGTCATTTGGTCTCTGATATCGCCAGACTCGATCGAACCTATGGACTCTATCCATCATCGCTGACTTCTCTAACTTCTCTAAGCTCTCTCTCTACACTTTGATCTCTTAGGTGTGTTGATGCAAATGAGGATGTTTTCCTTGTGGCCCTATCTTATAGGCTACTTAATCCTAGTCTCTTGTGTTAGTCTCTTCTTCCAGCATGACCTTCTCACCCTATCTTAGCATTCCTTTCTAGCTTTTCATTCTTATTGAGAGATTGCCTGTGACCTTTTCAAACATATTCATACAATCTCTCGAGAGGGCATATCATTCCCATCATGGGACAAATTTATATTGTCGGCAATATGAAGGAATTGATTATGTGTTGCATTGATGTTTTGTCATTGATGTCAACACTAGCTATTATGATTGGTTACCGATAGACACATTTTGATTACTGGTAGAAGAATTAGTGTTACTGGCAGAAGGGACTATCAGTTGGATACTACCGACATGTTTGGATCAATGGAATATGTTTGGTTTGATGTGTTGCATGTTTCTGGAGTATGTTTTGGTCAATTGGTATTGACTTGATGATTGGATGGTATCATACATTATAGTAAGCCTATACGAGTAAGGATTTTACCGATAGAACTTTTACTAGGAATCTTTGACAGGATGCATAAGTGGTGTTGGTTTGGCTTCTAGATGGAATTGAGGATCCAGAAGGTGATCTTTGTTCGTGCCTTGACTGATTCAAAACATCGCTTTGGCATGGTGGATATATTTGGCTCTAGTATCTATCTAGGTTATGGATCAATATCATGTAACATGCTATTAAGTGTTCTCTAAATTTTACTAGGATGATTTATGGATTGGTTAATGTTGTTTTTGTCTACCGCCAACATGGTATATCATTGTAATGTGGACGTATGTAATGATCTTATTGTAATATCTTTTAGGTGGCCGGCCTAATTGGTTTAGGCCTTAGTGTTTGAATAAATTGATGTAAGATCTCATTGTAGATCATTGTCATGGAATAAAATGTGCGAATAATGAAAAGATAATATGCGAAGGAGATTTGGTCGATCATATGTGATCATATTTGGTTTATGTAAGAGTTCAAAGGCCTCCAGTATTGAGCTTAACCGAGATTGTAGTCAGGCATAGTAGATGCTATCATTGGCAGTTCATTCTTTTTAATTGTTGTACAATTATATTGAGGTGGTTGTAACCTCTCTATAGTCAGTGAGACTCCTTTGTATTGAGTAGTACGCTCTAGGAAGTGTTCCTTCCTACATTTGCAGGCCCCTTATTGTATCACATACTTTCTGCAAAAGTATCATCTCATTGTGGTAGGGTTCCCATCATGGTTTTTCCCTTTATTGGTTTTTCAGGGAACAAATCATGGTGTTATGTGGTATGGTTGCATTGTGTTGATTCTTTGTTTCATACTTAAGTTTTATTGCTTATCGGTATCTATTTCTACTATTTCGGTATTCAATGTTTATGTGCTTTGGTTAAAGGTTATAAATTGGTTTGATTAATATAATCTATTGACAAATGATTCACTGCCCCTCTCAATTGTCCACCAATTATTCTAACAATTGGTATAAGATCTTTAGTCATCTTTTGCAAAATCTTAACCACTTGAGGTAGATCCTATGGTAGCTAATAATTCAAATCCATTGACAACTATTTTTAGAAGACAAATCCCTAAGCTTGATGGAACAAACTATGGGATATCAAAAATCTGAATGGAGACTCATCTTAGATGTCTTGGAAAGGATATAAACCTTATGATCTGGCATATAGCAATCCTGCTCGTGCAGACTTGGACAAAAATATTGAAAATGATTGCAGAGCTAGAGAAGCCCTATTGTGTGCACTCACTGATTAGCAAATCATGGGATTGACTGATAAATCATCTGCAAAGGTTATGTGGGATAAATTGAAAACTCTGAATGAAGGTGACACTACTATCAAAATTGCTAAACTTGATGGTTACTGGGTAAAATATGAAAACTTGAAGATGGAAGATAATGAAAGAATTGATACATTTATGGAAATAGTAAACGAGATTGTCATGAGAATTCAATGTTGTGGAGGATCTCTGAGTGAAGATGAAATAGTTTCTAAATTTTTGAGAGCCCTACCACCAGCTTACAAGATGAAGGATATTGCAATTAATGAAGTGATAACAATGGAAAACACTTCAGTTAACAAAGATATCCTGTTTGGGAAATTATCTTCTTTTGATCTTGTAGAATTTGGACCCTCTCGAGCTACAAAGTCTGAACCTACTTTTCATGCATCATCATCTACTGGAAAAAATGATTGGAAATCCCTATATGAAAAAGAATTGGAAGATATGAGGAAAGAGGATGAAGAATTTGAGAAACTTGAAGCACTATTTGCTAGAAGAGTGCCTAAAGGACTGACAGGAAGTAAGTGTGAAGGAAAAGCACCTTTTAAATTTTTTGCATGTAATAAGATGGGTCATTCTACATCTAGATGTCCTAAAAGGAATTCAAGATTTGAAGAAAGAGTTAAAAGATCTTTTAACCCTAACCATGAATAGAGATAAATCATGCTACTATGTTGATGAGGAAAGAGTAAGTGATGACTCAGAGGAAGAAATGACAAGAGACTCTTCTAGTGGATCCAGCAGTGGAAAGGAATGGATGTTCTATGCTATAAAGGAAGATGAACAAGAACTAGTTATCAAGAATGAAGAAAATGCCCTGGTAGAAAAAGTTGAAGACAAGGATGAATGGGTAATTGATAGTGGATGCTCACATCATATGAATGGAGATAAAAGAAAATTTCTATCCTTGCAAGAATACAATGGTGATCAAGTCAGTTTTGGGGATGACAAAGAATGTATGATCAAAGGTAGAGGTATTATTTCTATCGATGGTAAGGATAATACTGATAATATTTATAATGTAGAAGGTTTGAAGCATAATCATTTAAGTGTTGGTCAATTGGTGGATAGGGGATTCCAACTTTAGTTCAAAGATAGAAAATACAAAATCATTAACAGAACTGGCTTGTAGATTGCAACCGGTACTCAGACTAGAGGTAATATCTTTCACTTGCACACTAGTAAAAAGACATGTTTGATTGTTCATATTGATGAGAGTTGGTCATGGCATAAGAGGTTGTGTCATGTTAATTTTGATTGTATTGTTAAGATCAGTTTAACAAAGGTAGTTAGAGATATACCTAAGATTATAAATCCTCATAATCTGGTATGTAAGGAATGCCAATTGGGAAAGAAAGTTAGAACTTATTTTAAGAGCATACATGATAAATCTAATGATGTTCTTGATTTGATTCATAATGACTTATGTGTTCCAGCAAGGACCAGAAGCTTTCCAGGTGATAGGTACTTCATGCTAATAATTGATGATTATTCTAGAATGATGTGGGTTACTTTTCTAAGGGAGAAGTCTAAAGCTTTTAAGAAATTTAAAATTTTTAAAGAAATGGTGGAAATAGAAACTAGATTGAAAAACAAATGTTTGAGATCAGATCAAGGCAATGAGTTCACATCTCATGAATTTAATAGTTATTGTGAGAAATGGAATTAGGAGATAGTTATTTGCACCCAGACTCCTCTGCATAATAGATTAGTGGAAAGGAAGAATAGAACCATTTTGGATGCAGCAAGAACCATGATGATGGAAGCCAAATTGCCTCACATCTACTGGAGAGAAGTAGTGAGTACATTAGTCTACACATTCAACAGAGTTCAAATAAAATGTGAAACCGGTAAGACTCCTTATGAATTATGGTTTGGACATATACCTACTCTTAAATATTTCAGAATTTTTGAAAGTAAATGTTATATAAAAAGGGATGATTCAATTGGAAAGTTTGTTCCTAGATGTGATGAAGGGATATTTCTTGGATATTCAATTTAGAGAAAATCATATAGATCTTATAATAAAAGATTGCAGAAAATTATGGAGAGCACAAATGTGAAAGTGGATGAGAAATACAAAGATCAATCTATATCATATGACATAGAACCAATAGTGGAAATGATCATAACTGATCTGGTAATACCTCAACCGGTACAAGACACTGAGATAGTTACATCAGTACAATCAAAAAATTCAACTATGATTGATGATCAGAATGGAGAACTTGAAGTTTAGAAGACACCAAGGTATGCAAGATTAAATCATTCTGAAGATCAAAACATTGGAGACAGGAACAAGGAAGTTATGACAAGAAGAAGAATGTCAAATGAAGAGGTATGTCTTATTTCTCAAATTGAATCGACATCTGTTATTGAAGCTTGTAAAGATAAATATTGGTTAAAGGATATGGAAGATGAATTAGACCAGATAGAGAAGAACAAGACTTGGACTTTAATTCCTCAACCTAAAAATAAGAATGTTATTGGAACTAAATGGGTTTTTAGAAATAAATTTGTAGACACCTAAAAATTGTCTAGTCTAATTAAATAAATATTTTATTTATTTAATCATTTTATCCTAATTCTTCTATTAATTAAATAAATCCTTATTTATTTAATTAATTCATTTATCCTCTTCTAGCCTTATTTCTCATTTAAATAAATACATTTATTTATTTAAATTATCCTTTTTTCTAAATTAAATAAATATCTTATTATTTAATTGATCCCACTTCTTCTATTAATTAAATAAATCTTTATTTATTTAATTAATTCATTAACCTTTTCCATCCATGACACATGGCATTCATCTCTTAATTCATACACTACCTACCCCTTTCATTATTTTATTATTTTCTTTTCCTACCCTCTAATCATAACCAACCTCTTTTACATCTATCAATCTTATCCCTCCATTTCATATAGTGTCTTCTATATAAGGAGATGCTTCCTTCATTTATCAACCCTAATCAATCTATGCATCCTGATGATTACTCGACTACACTATGCTTTTGAACTTTCATATGCAATCAAGCCTACTTGCAACCACATTTCTGTTCTTTGTTGAGCTCTTGTGCACATAAAATCTGAGAGAAAATATATCAAGCAAGATCAATGGAGATAGGAAGAAAGGAGATTCAAACCATATTGGACATGTGATGGTATAATCTTTGTGATTTTATTTGGTTTGCATTGTCGTAGGTAATCTTCATATGATATGGTCGATCTTTGTTGTTGTTAGGCTAGGGTTTTGTGGTTGAATTCATTTAGTCTTTCAATATTGTTGTTTCCATTTTCACCATAAACATTTTGGAAAGCCCCATGGGACATGGATTTTTGTTAGATCTGTGTTTTTTGCAGATTTTTCTAACCCTATATTGGTGTTTTGTAAAACAATTTGGAGAATAACCTTGTGCAACTAGGGTTTTGGACACAAAATCAAGATCTTGGAGAGATTTGATCATATCTCACAAATGGCTTGGATATTTTGGGCCAAATATTTTTTGCAGTTTGAAGACAGTATCAGGAACTCTCAAAAAAAAAATTAGATCTATTGGAGCATATTTTAATTCTCTATGAATTTTTTATGAATTTTCATAAAAAATAAATTTTGAGAGAAAATGAGTGAATCTTTCTGATTTTCTTACATTTTTGGAAATCTCTCATAATTATATAGAGGATCTGTTCTTTGTGATTTTAATTTTGATGCAAAATATTTCCTAAAAAATTGGATCTTTAAAAATTAGGGTTTTTCCTTATTTTGATCAGATCTCACAAACGGCTTCAAATTTTGGCATCAAATTTTTTGTATAGGTCAGAAAAAGTATCAGACGTGTTCAATAACAATTTCAGATTTTTTGGATCAAAGTTTCATTTTATATGAATTTGTTATGATTTTTCATAAAAAATTAATTTTGAGAACAAATTAGCGAATGTTTTAGATTTTCTTACATTTTTGAAAATATCTCAAAATTATACATAGGATCTATTCTTTGTGCTTTTAAATTTGATGCAAAATCATTCCTCAAATATCAAATTTTTGAAAATTAGGGTTTTGTAGTATTTTACTCATATCTCACTGTAAAGCGGAAAATCGCGATCGAACCCTAGTTGGTCTCCCCTCTTCCAACTCTGAGGAGAGAGAAGGGAGGTTCACTAGGATTTGATGGTTTTCACTTAGGGGAGAGACTTTACATTCAAAAGAGGGGTTGAAACTCATAAGATCCAATCCCACACAATGTAAGATTGGATGCTAAATGAATTTCAAGGGTTAGGAAAGCAAGGCTACCCTCTTTTGTAAAGAATGTTGTTAAGGAAATTAAGCTAGGAATGAATAGAAAGTCATAAAGATTCGCTTATAAACTGAGTTTGGGTTATAGGATGAAGCTGCGGACCTGGAATTAGCAGTAAAATGTCGATACGACGCTGTCCTGCAAATTTGAGCAAAAGTTGTCGGGACGATGGCGCCTGGCGCCACAGTCCTCCGAAAAATCCGCGAAATGAAGTGGGATCTGTTCGTCTCTGCACAAGGATTCCAGATCTTCAATTTCAGCCATGTACCTACAACCTACACACAGAAAAGCGATGACGATTGGGGGGTTAAGGATTAGGGGTTTGCCTTTAGGTCAAACCCCGGTTTTGGAATTAACCAAGAAATGAGCAAGTGCTGTAAATGTAAATGACTGTAATGTAAAACAAGTACTAATACCTTGTTCTAAGGATGTTTGTATCCTTATGTGCGAAGGTTTAGATGTTGTTGTTTGTTGTATGTTGTAGTAGCATGTAGTAATTGATCTCCTCTTCAATGGTTGAATCCTTGACTTGAATGCAACACTTAGCCTTGAATGGAGACTTGAAATGATCAATTGCTTGAATGCTTGGATGCTTGAGTATAGTTTCCACGCTTTGTACACATATTCTCTTCATATCATTTTATATCAAATGAGAGAGAAAAATGTAGTTTATATACTTGTCAATTAGGGCTGATAGACTGATTTTCCCGACCTTAGGCCGACCAGGGAATGTAATTTTCCAATTTGCAAACAGAAAGACCCGATACCACTTACGAGATCGGGCCCAAAATAGGACCCAGGGACCAGGGCGCTGGGCGCCATGGTCCTGGGGGACCAGGGCGCTGGCGTTGGGCGCTCTGGTCCCACCTCCCGGGGCAGCAAGGTGCAAGGAGGTTCAGGCCAGGGTGCTTGAAAAATGTAGTTTTTGGTGTCAAAAACAGGTTTTGGGGTCTCCATTCAGGTTGCGTGTTGCGTCACCATCGTGAAGACCGAAATGCAGTCGAAATTGCAAGTGTCACAATTTTAGGACGCTACATTTAGCCCCCACTTTAGCGGGAGTATGTGTGCTCATACTTCCGGTAAAGTACAAGGAAACAACATTGAAAAACTTTCACCACGTCAAGGAGGCAAGACACACCATGCCCCCAGTGGACTAAGGATCTTACAACTTTGATTGACAAAGTAAAAGGGAAGATCACGAGGGAGAACCATGACTGTCAGTAGTAAGGTTCCCTCACTATGAGTCATGCAAGAAAAATACCAAAAATTTTCAAGGCAAAGCTAAGTTCGCCAAGAAATTTTCAAGTATCTTGAAAGGATAGACAGGGTGTATGCCCCCCTACGTTAAAGCGATCGCACATGCCTCAATGGGGGTGATTATTTTAACGTAGTGATACACATAAGAAATGAGAAAGGAAAGGAGCACGTTATCGCAAAGATTTAGCCCCCAAGTGTGAGATAAACCCAAGGATAATAGATACAAAACACAAAGCACAAGGTGAGTTCGCTTTCCTCGGGGTCAGTATGCTATATGATAAGTCAGGTATATATATCATATGTATGTATGCATAATTGTTCTTCATTCCCCAATCAAGGAAGGTCACCTAGAAGAAGGGAACACATGTGTCTTTTGAGTCAACATGAGAGAGACCAAAGAGATCTCAATGCTTTGCATCGTCCTCAAGTAGACAACACTAAGGACGACAAATAGAAGAATGAGAATAACATATAGAAGAAGTAACAAAAGAGAGGGGGAAAGAATCTGCTATGCTAATGTAACTAGTCTAGCATGTCATCTACCCCCCGATCTTGCTGATCAATGTTTTGGGAAGGCAGGGAACACCCTAGAGGAGGAACATCCAACACAGCAGATGGAGCTATCACAAGATCCAAACAAGGGCTATGTTCATGTTCCGAGCCACATTGTTCTTGTCTAGGAGCTAGGATAAGTGCTTTAGAAAATTCATTAGATAGATGGTTATCAACATCAACAAGTTCATATTCACTATCAGAAGTAAGAGGAGTAACATGTTCATCATGAATAACATTTTCATCTATATCATCATCAAGATTTATAAAAATAGGATCTTTAACTCGTACAGGATCAAGACCATCATGCATCTTATGTTTAGGAGATTTAGGCTCAATGTCCGGCTGAGGAGAAAATGGAATAATGCTTGTTGAAGGTGTTTTTGGAGATTGTAAAGTTTGAGAAGCAGCTGCTTGAGCCCTAAGATGACATTTTCATCGGTGTTCACGTGCAGAACGATTTCATCTAGTCTTAGTAGGAAGTGGAGAAGATTGAGGAGGAGGAATGTTCTCATCCTTATCACTTGGGTGTTTAGGTTGCGGTCTCTTAGGCTGGATAATAGGAGAAGAAGAAGGTCTCTTCTCTCTATAAAAAGAAGGAGGAGGAACTGCTCCATATAAAGGAGGAATTTTTGGTTTAGGAAGAAGACCAAGTCCATCATGACGAGGAGGGATAGGTCTACTTTTAGAAGATTTATTAGGCATAGACATAGTCACATCCATGGGGATGGGTTGGGGATCTTCTTGAGGAAAGACATTAGTTTTATCTTTCAAAGGAAGAAGTTCCTTCTCAAGAATGATAGGAATGTCAAGTTTAGGTGTTCTAGGTTCACTTAGAGATAGGATCATATCTATTTTCCACTTTTGATAAGATTTGAAAAGATGATCACTTCGCGGAGGAAGAGACTGGAATTGTTTAGGCCAAAAGTAATCAATAGGAACGCTAGAGGTTCTTTTAGCTGGTTTAAAGAGACTATGATTGATAGTAACAACTTCACCATTATGGGGAAATTTCAAACACTTGTGAATAGCAGAGGCAATAGCCTTCATGGAAGATAGCCAACGATAGCCAAGCTTCACACGAAATTGTTCGGAAGATGGAATAATAGCAAAGTTCACATCAAGGGATTTGTTATGGACCTCAATAGGCAATGTAATAGAACCAATTGCAGGAGAAGAAAATGCATCGAATAATTTCACAACCACATCTGTTTTGTCATAGATCACTTGATTCAATTGCAAAGTAAAAAGAAATTCCTCAGTAATAACATTAACCATGCACGAAGGGTCAATAAGCACTCCACGAAAAGGTGTATTCTTGACTTTGGCAACTATGTATAAAGGACCATCAGGTGCTCTAATGGTTTCACTAGAATCAAATGTGATGGAAGGTTCTTTAGGGATTTCTTGCTGCTCTACAAAGTTAATCACATTCGGAGTCATAGACACAAGACCATCAAATGAGAGAGAGGAATCATTAGCCTCAATCGCATTAGAGGTATGAGAAGTATGAGAAGGTAATGGATCAGTAAAAATCTGAAGATTTTGGTTAGGAGGAGCTACAGATGTGTTGCCTTTATCATTCACTCCAGAAACAGAAATAGTATTATTATCAATCAAATCCTGAATTTTACCCTTTAAAGAAAAACATTTTTCAGTATCATGACCAGGCTGACGATGAAAATGACAAAAAGCTTTATGATCAAAATAAGGTGAAGTAATCTTTGCAGGATCAATTTGTCTTATAGGAGGAAGAGTAAGAACATTTTGTTCCAATAACTTATTCATAATACCATGCAATGATTCATTCAAAGGAGTATACTTTCTTTCTTTCTTGAAAAATTTAGAAATAGGAGGCACACCTGATGCTGCATTCACATTGTTGTTCATGATGTTTTCATTGAATTTGATGGAATCTCTGTTCGGTTTAATCTTCCCAAATGGTTGTTGACTGCTATCACCCTTATCACTCGGAGCCATAGGATGTGATTGTTCCATTTGACTCACAGTCAGTTGATAATTGTGAAGAGTGGCACACAACTATTGGAAAGAAGTAAACTCAGAAAACAGAAGTTTGTCTCGAATATCTTTTTGCAAATTAGAAATAAAGATTCTTTGAATATCATTGTCAGGCACTGGAAAAGAAATTTGAGCATACAAATGCTTATATCTACCAATGAAATCAGTCACTTTTTCTTTAACACCTTGTTTACAATGCATTAAATCAATCAAAGTAACTTTAGGACTTATGTTGTTTTGAAATTGTTGAATGAAAGCATTTGCAAGTTGTTCAAAAGAAGTAATAGAATAAGAAGGCAACGAGCAATACCATTGTAGGGCTTTTTCTCTTAATGTTCTAGTGAATAGTTTTGCAAGCAACCTTGGGTCATAAGCAAAATCAGTACAAATTGTTTGAAAAGTCTTGAAATGTGTTAGAGGATCTCCTTTACCATTATAAAGTTCCAAATGTGGGATTTCAACATGTTTAGGAGGGATAGCTCGAACAATGTCAAGAGAAAGTGGGCTCGCAACATCAAATGTGGGCACACTAAACTTAGATTGATTCATAGAGGCAATTTGTTGCTGTAAAGAAGAGACAGTTTGTGCAAGATTGTTAATGGTCGCTTCAGTCGAAGAGTTCATATTAGGTGTGTTAGACTGAGATGGAGGTGTTATGTTATTGAAAGAAGGTAGAGAGTAAGGTGGTGGGACCCTATGATAGTCAACCATAGGGGATGATTGGATAGGAGGAACACTACAAGGAGGAATGGAATGATTAAATGAATTTCCCCCTTGCGTCGTGTTCATTTGTGAAGATGTAATAGGAACACTCATTGAAGGAATGTATGAAGAAGTCGGATTAAATGAAGGAAGAGGATTAATTGAAGAAGAGGGATTGCCCCCATGACTGGTAACCACAGGAGGAATGTCTTGTATAGAAGTAGCCATGATGTTTGATGTAAAGGTAGGTATACTAGCAATAGGAGTTGTCAAAGGAATGGAATGATTGACTTGTGTGGGAGGTTGTGTATAACCTAAAGACTCGGCACAACTCTTCATAGGCATCACATTCGAATTCACAATGTGTGCAATACCGTGCAAAATATCAATTCCATTCTTATCACTTTGAAGCATATGTTTTAGACCCTCAATTAAAGGAAGAGCTTGACTATCGGGATACTCATGAGACATCCATTGGTGAAAATCGTCAAATTGGTTATCCAATTTCGAAAGTTGTTCAACAGAAACCTCATGGGGAGCTTCTTCATCATTAGGAGGATTAGAGGAATTTCCCATGTCCTCGTTAAAAAGGCTATTCAAATTAGGTTCCATCTCCTCGGTAGTTAAACCTTGGAGAGACTTAATTCTACAGCTTCGTCTAACGGGAATAGTGTAAGTAGGGCTTATTGTTGTAAAACTCATGCACTAGAGAGAGAGAAAAGATTTTGATTTTAGAGGTAGCAATTTGCAGTAAAACCAGCCAATCTTCCAGATTTAAGCTGTTAAATGCAATCACGACAGTCTCCCGAAATTTCGGAAAAAATGTTCGGGACCGTGGCGCTCGAAGTGCAACACGGTCCTTGCAACTTTTTTCAAAATTTGCAGGGATGAAAGGTATGATGATTTTAGAGCTAATCTGAAAAAATTGAGGGATTTTACGATCTGTAGATAGGCCAAATTAAAGTTGCAAACTCAAAATTGAATCCTATCAAGATTGTCGAAAAATGCAAAATTTTGAATTTTGAAAAAGAGAGGGAAACTGAAATTTTGAATTGTATGATTTTAGAGGGAATGTCCAAAGCAATGCAAGTTTTGAAATTTAAAAATTGACTCAATTTCACACTAAATTCAATTTTGAAAGCGGAAATCAAAGTTGTTGTAATTAAGCACTTAATTTCAAAAGTCACAAATTGTAAGAATTTGAATAAAGCACTGAAATTTCGAATGAATGCAAACACACTTTTCAGATTTAAGACAGTAAGAACACAATTTTGGCACAAAATTTCAATTTCGATAATTTTTGAATGATTAGGAGCCCTAAACCAAGCAATCACAAGACCAACTTTGACTGTAATTTTGAAGGTGTTATAATTGATAAAATCAGCCAAAATTCTGGATTTTAGCAGGAAAATACAGTAAGATCTTGCTCCCGAAATTTCGGAAAAAATGTCGGGGACGATGGCGCTCGGAGTGCACACGGTCCTCGCAACTTTTTTCCAAATTTTCAGGGATGAAAGATATTGTGATTTTATTGCGGAATCCAAAGTTACAGCTGATTTGGAGATGTTTTGATCAGTGAAATTGTCGGACAAAGATTGAATTAAGGGGGTTTCAAAAATTAGGGTTTTGACATTTAACCACTTAATTTTCAAAATTGGAGCATGGATATGAATTGATAATTTGTAATAGAAAAGCAGATCTGAAGCAAGCATTAACAATTAAACATTTCACAAGTCCAATTTTCAAAAAGAAATTTTAGGGTTTTTTATGCAATCACCTCTAAAATTTTGCAAAAGATCAAACATGGAAATGCAATTAAGGAATCCAATTTTCAGATCTAAGCATGAAAAATCAGAAAGGATGTTCACATCAGGTTCACCAAAATGTAAAGCGAAAAATCGCGATCGAACCCTAGTTGGTCTCCCCTCTTCCAACTCCGAGGAGAGAGAAGGGAGGTTCGGTAGGATTCGATGGTTTTCACTTAGGGGAGAGACTTTACATTCAAAAGAGGGGTTGAAACTCATAAGATCCAATCCCACACAATGTAAGATTGGATGCTAAATGAATTTCAAGGGTTAGGAAAGCAAGGCTACCCTCTTTTGTAAAGAATGTTGTTAAGGAAATTAAGCTAGGAATGCATAGAAAGTCATAAAGATTCGCTTATAAACTGAGTTTGGGTTATAGGATGAAGTTGCGGACCTGGAATTAGCAGTAAAATGTCGATACGGCGCTGTCCTGCAAATTTGAGCAAAAGTTGTCGGGACGATGGCGCCCGGTGCCACGGTCCTCCGAAAAATCCGCGAAACGAAGTGGGATCTGTTCGTCTCTGCACAAGGATTCCAGATCTTCAATTTCAGCCGCGTACCTGCAACCTACACACAGAAAAGCGAAGACGATTGGGGGGTTAGGGATTAGGGGTTTGCCTTTGGGTCAAACCCCAATTTTGGAATTAACCAAGAAATGAGCAAGTGCTGTAAATGTAAATGACTGTAATGTAAAACAAGTACTAATACCTTGTTCTAAGGATGTTTGTATCCTTATGTGCGAAGGTTTAGATGTTGTTGTTTGTTGTATGTTGTAGTAGCATGTAGTAAGTGATCTCCTCTTCAATGGTTGAATCCTTGACTTGAATGCAACACTTAGCCTTGAATGGAGACTTGAAATGATCAATTGCTTGAATGCTTGGATGCTTGAGTATAGTTTCCACGCTTTGTACACATATTCTCTTCATATCATTTTATATCAAATGAGAGAGAAAAATGTAGTTTATATACTTGTCAATTAGGGCTGATAGACTGATTTTCCCGACCTTAGGCCGACCAGGGAATGTAATTTTCCAATTTGCAAACAGAAAGACCCGATACCACTTACGAGACCGGGCCCAAAATAGGACTCAGGGACCAGGGCGTTGGGCGCCATGGTCCTGGGGGACCAGGGCGCTGGGCGCCCTGGTCCTGAGGAACCAGGGCGCTGGGCGCTCTGGTCCCACCTCCCGGGGCAGCAGGGTGCAAGGAGGTTCAGGCCAGGGTGCTTGAAAAATGCAGTTTTTGGTGTCGAAAACAGGTTTTGGGGTCTCCATTCAGGTTGCGTGTTGCGTCGCCATCGTGAAGACTGAAATGCAGTCGAAATTGCAAGTGTCACAATTTTAGGACGCTACACTCACAAACGGCTTGGATTTGTTGCAAAACTTTTTTTATGCAGGTTTGGAAGACTATTTTTGGAGCAAATTAGCAAATTTTTTGGATTTTCTTACATTTCTAGAAATCTCTTGAAATTTTATAGGTGGTTTTTTTTTATGATGAATCAGATCTTTTAATTGGTCAACAAAACACATTGTTGAAGGCCACTATTTCACAAAGTCTTTTGGATCTAAAATTTACCTAGCTTGTGTGCTTGCAGGAAGGGGTGATCATTTAAAACAATCCAAACTACTAACAAATCTTTGTTGTAGGACCTTGACAAGGATTTTCTCTTTATTATGTGCCTTGTTTTCATATATTATCAAACACTTCAATTGGTGCACTAAAATTGAACCAGTTTCCTTTGTGTCTTGGGTAATAGACTCTTTTTGTTTCATCTTTAGAGGGCCTATCTCCCCGTGTGGTCATTAGGACTACTAGTGAGGAGAGAACAACCCAAGTGGTAGTGAGGAAAACCCACCTCTTACTACTATAAACAACTGTATTCATGGTGAAAACTATGGATAACATGTGTTGATTAGTTCATACCGACACTATGTCTCCCCATAAACCCATTTGATCAAACTGATTTGATCATTTGTAGGGCGTAATCCCTACCGGCTGGGAGCCTTCTGTATTTACAGAGCTGAAAGTGCCGCATGTATGGCCACACGAGTGGATGCCCTTACTAGCACCTTTTTGTTTTAGAAGCCAAAATCCTTCTAGTTGCTGGGGTAGGAGGTCAGACCTCTGGTAGTGGCCCACACACATACAGCTCTTAGTAGAGATACAAAGTTCACCACAGGGAGTTTTCATGGGGACTAATGCTTGGCTGCCCCGAGAAGTGAGTGCCGAGGGTGGAGCCAGTGGGGTCAAGCATCTAAGTATCCATTCTTAATAGTGTAGCCTCAGGGGAAACTCCATGTGGGATCAACAACTATTGTCCTAGCCAGCCATAAGAATTATATTTGTCTTATTTTGAACAATCAAACATTCAAGACCAAACATCAAAAAATTGTGTCATTTGTGTCTTCAAGTGTATGCAAAACAATTTTACATCAAACAACACACTTTTCTTTGAGTCATTTTTGAGTCTAAACACTTGCAAACATTGAGTCTTCATCAACATTGTGTCCTCTTATCATGGAAATACAGTCAAAATTTAGATTGGGTCACAACAAAACAACTTCACAAATTGGAAAATTTTACAGTCCTACAAACAAGAGCAATTAGTTTTAGAATTCTTGAGCTTCCTAAGCTATCTCTTCAGGTTTTCATCTAGTATTCAACCTATCTTTGGGTCTCACAAAGTCCATCGTTGCTTTACATTACATTCACATTTGTCTAAACTTGAGTCAAAAGGTCACTTGCTTGTCCTCATGATACTTTGTCAACACATTACATACAACAACATTTTGCTAAGTGGTCCCTCATCAAGGTCTATCACCTTTGGGTCTCATTTGGTCTTACTTAGAGTCAAGGTCAACTTACCTCATCAAGAGAAACTATCCTCTCTTTGGAAGCCACACCTACTCTACTACATACATACTTGGTCTTACACTTTGGACATTGCAAGTAAACCTTAGATTCATTTACATTTCATCCAACTCTTGGTCCTCCCTACTCTTTCCATTTTCATCTAGTCTCACACATCTTGGTCAATACCTAGTTCATGGTTGAAACCCATTTCCAAAAATCTAGGAGAGAAGCTAAAGAGGCTCAAGAGTCCGCAAACATGAGTTCTTATGAGTATGAAAATGATATCTTTTTCAATTTTGATCATACTACATTACCTGACATGGATGCCTATAGAAACATTCCAAATGTTGAGAACATGAATGCTACAAACAATATTACCATCAAGGCATATGATGACAAACAACACTCATCCAAGGGAACAATCACCTTACCTCTCAGAGTTGGGCCGGTTACAAAAGATGTGGTTTGTCAAGTCCTAGACCTAGATCTCACATACAACATATTGCTAGGATGCCCATGGATTCCTGAGATGAGCACAGTCCCATCTACATATCATCGATGTATCAAGTTTCCACACAATGGAGTTGACTTTAATGGAAAAGACAAGCCAAGATTTTTGAATAAAAACAAGAACATAGTCAATGATGGTGTTGTTGATGCCAATATAGTATGACCCAAAATCATTTTTTTTGGATCAAGCTCTACAAATAATCAAGTGAATACTCAAACAACTTCAAAGTCATGAAGGAAGTACACTCCATTGGGAGAACCACTTGAGTCAGTTTTCAAGAAGCTAGTGGCAAACAAGATAATCACAATTCTAGATTTTCCTCCATATGAGCCAAAGGTTAAACCAAATTGGTGGAACGATGATGAATATTGTGAATTTCATTAGAGCAAGGAACATAAAATAGGAAATTTCCATCGACTGAAGAACATCATACAAGATCTCATTGATAGAGGTGACATTGAGATTGAAGGACACTCATCCAATCAAGAACATGAAATGTTTAAAGAACCATTCCCAAAACATGACAAGGGAAAAGATAAAGCCACAGATGACCAAACCAACTATACCAGAGCATCTTATAACTATGATTCAACTATCAATCACATTTAAATGGACAATTATGTCTCTACCATTATCATGAAGGACAAAATGTTTGAGAATTATACCCAAAGACCCAAGATTGTCCTAAAAGGCATTGGATCTTCTTCCGAACCTACATCTGAATGTAATGTTACAACTCGTCAAGGTAAATTCACTTTGCAAGGTGCTCCAGCTAAAAACACGGCTTCCTCATCGACCAAGCCTGAGTATGACCTTGTAGAATAGTTAGGGAAGACACTCGTGCTTATCTCAATCCTTGAGCTCTTAGGCATATCCCCCACACATAAAGCCATTCTTAACAAAATCTTGAGAGACACTTCTATCCCTACTGATCTGAACATGGACCAGTTTCAAGCCATGGTGGGATACCTTTCCATTCCACACTCCCTTACATTCACAGAAGTCAATGACGCATCTGTAAGTCAGCCACATAATGCACCTTTACACACTGAAGCCTTCCTACACAAGAATTGAATAAAATGAGTCCTGATAGATGGAGGAGTAGGTCTAAACATTTGTACATTGAGCACTATTAAACAATTGGGATATTCAGACAAAGCTGTGAATTCTACAAATAAAATTACCATCAAAGAATATGATGATGAAGAACGTTCATCCAAAGGTACAGTCACCTTGCCTCTCAGAGTTGGGCCAATTACAAAGGATGTGGTTTGTCAAGTCCTAGACTTGGATCTCACATACAATATATTATTAGGGCATCCTTGGATTCATGAGATGAACGTAGTACCATCTACATATCATCAATGTATCAAGTTTCCACACAATGAAGTTGAAGTGACCGTCAAAGTTGACCCAAATCCATTCATATATTGCAATAACCTACAACCTAGATCAGAAATAACAATTCCAATCAATTGACAAGATATTCCTTCATCAGCATATGTTGATCCTGAATCCTTTAAAGCTTCTACATCCAAACAATCAGAGCTGAAAGAAAAGATCAAGATTAAAGACCTTGGATGTGGTGAGTATATCTTTCATGTTGATCAACTCCCACTATCTCCTAAGGTATTCAGTCGACAAGAACAATCTACAAACAATTTACAATATCAAGGAACTGGGTGTGAACCACCTAGTGTTGTGGCTACTAAGTCTAAATGAAAATCTCCTATAGTGGTGCAAGCACCTCTTGATATCAATAGTCCTAAGAGTGGTTCCAGCAAAGAATCTATTAAGCGTATTGCCAGCCCTCTTGAGAACTCACATAGCTTTACCATATCATCAACTCATTCCATTTCCAGTCCTCTCCCAGACTTGGATCAACAAGAATTACAAAATCCCTTACTCATTGGGGATCACAAATCAAGCTTTGAAAAGAAAAATCTAAAAGTCAATAATAAAGAAAATTCCTTAAGTCCAAATCAAAATCAAAAGTTATTGGACTCTGCAAAAATCAAAGTCAAGGATAAAAATCCTATGAAGAAAAAACAACAAGAGTTGATCTCCCCTAATATAAAAATAATTGGGGGCAAAATTTTTAAAATATCAAACCAAAAAGCATACTTGTTGATTTTAAGTCTCCATCATGCTATCCTACTTTCACTTCTTTTCGCAATCATAAGCCTTCATAACTCATCCACTTGTTTCACACATCCTTTCCCTTCTGACGATACATCATGGACCTTTAATGGAGCTTCCTCAAGGGACTTTGTTATCAAGGATGCCCAAAATTCTTTAGGTGACATGCATACAGGCCTATATAGACCACACACTAGTAATTCTATCTCAGTTCTTTTATCAAGGAAGAGAAACACTCAAGCTACACATCATTTAGTCAAGGAACAATGAAGTTACAATCATAAGGTTTAATCTCGCACATTTGAGGTGGGTGACTTAGTTCTCAAGGAAAATCCTAAAAATCAACAAGACAGAGAGAAGAAGGGAAAGTTCGAACCAAACTAGCTTGGTCCTTACATCATCACAACCACATATGGATCTGGTACATATCAGCTCTCAATCACAGAGGGTGAACCCTTGGAGGATCCTATCAATAGCATGCACCTTCGCAGGTTTTACATATAGCTCTTCAGAGTATCCCAATTCAAAAATACAAAAGAATCAAAAAAATTCAAAAATACAAAAAAAATAATAAAACATAAAAAATCGTTACTTGGTGAAAACCTGGCAAACAAGCGCCTTGTGACACAAAAAAAAAAAGTAAAGAGAAACATTTCATCCAAAGGTGAAAACCACTTCGGTGGCACCCTGGGCAAGTACAATGGTGAAAACTGGGTCACTAGCACCATGCGTAGAGACATTGCTCCTCCCTCCTTCAGGATTCCATTTCATCCTTCACTTTGCACACACTCACAACCTATTCATCCATAATAAACTTACCCATTCCCATCATGGCTTGTTATTGATCTACCCAAGATTGGTTAGCCATTCATAATAAACATTCCTTTTCGCTCATTTCAATCCATAATAAATCAACTCCTATTTGTGGCTAAGGAAAATCCTATGTCTAGCGATGGATGTGGAACTAAGAACATTCCATGTTTCGAGGAGTACAATTTCTTCCAGTTTTCTTCAGTCTATATGCACACAATTCGTAATAAAACAACATCTGCATCGTCAATCTGCAATAAAGTTTCATCTTCTCCGCAATAAAGTATCAGTTTCATGGATTCAGTTAGTTTCAGATGAGACACAACAGCAACAATGGACTTCAACAAATCAAATCTTTCAACAGACTCAGACAACATTATGGTTCAGTGCTATCTATCTTTTTTTGTGAAAGTAAACATTGTGACCACAATCAAATAAGACTTATACAAGTGACAAGAGACACTAAACTTGAGGACTACAATGGATGTTGGTGTCGAGTCTTGGTGTTATTTTGATTTTATTTTTTGGTGACATGTCTTTTAGCTTTTCCAGGATGTCTCTGACTAGAGATTTTATCTCTAGGATATCTTTGACTAGAAAGGCGAGGATGGGGTATCGTCACCTATTTTTCTTTGTTGTCTATGGATTGTCTCTTAGTAATGCTATGACTTGTCCAAGGATATGAGGACACTGAGAGTCTAGTATGAACTGGGGCATTCCTTGTTTGCAACTGTCTTATCTCCATGGAAATAGGTACAATGACTTTCTAGGTCTAACATATGCCTCGATTGTCATAACTTACTTGCCATAATAAAGCTCAATGATGATAACACACAAGAAGCTCTTTTCACTTTCACATCTTTTATCTTCCATCCCCCTTTCTTGATTGACCTCCATTGTCCTTCTTGAGTCCGTGTAGCCTGCTATCACATGACTGAGTATAATGACATGCCAAAAAAAAAACATTTGCATCTCATGTAGTTGCACTTGCATTACCACATATTAAGCATTTCATACATACATATAGATATCACAATTGCATCGCATCCTGCACACAACACATATTAGCACATTTTACATTTTTATCATGTAAATAGTTATTTGCATTATCATATTCATCTACATTTCATACATTCACATTTGCATTGGCATAACATATAAAACATAAAAGAACAAAAATATTGCATTTCATCATGTACATATTTGCATCCATATCATAACCATCACATAGAAACATACATCATGAAACATCTCATCACATAGAAATATACATCATGAAATATCTCATCAAATAGGTACACATGCATATAGGTGCCGCAAAGATGAATCATCTCATATATATAATCATAAGTGTCATGATACAATGATGTCAAAATCATATGGCTACAATCACCCGAAGGTGTCTACATCATCATACAAAATGGTACAAAATTGATACATAGGGAGCCCTCTAAGGCTATGATGAACTCCCTCCCTCGGAGCTGCCTAGCCTCGACAGAGGCTGAGCCCTGGAAGGACCCACCCCAATACCATCTCTCTCCCATCCCATAGCCAACCCTCATGTCTCCCTATCCAGACAGAGGAATCCACTGATCATTCCTACCAGCACCGCCACTAGAGCCAATCCTGTTTGTGTCATCGTGTCCCATGCCACGTGTCCAACCCTCATCTCTAGTCCTGGATCTTGAAACACTCATCACAGTGCATCCTTGTCTCCCTCTCGATCATAAGGAACTAACTCCCCATCGATTGGTATCCTCAAAATCCTATATACATCCTCTAAGGTGACTGTCATCTCACCCATCGACAAATGGAACGTACATGTCTTTAAGTACCATCTCTTAGCCAGCACAGTCAACAAACCCATGTTTGCCCAAAACTCAGGCACATATAGAATGTATCTCAAACCCATAACCTCAATCGTGACTCTTTTCCTCAAATGTCAGCTCTGGTCATAACCTCTGAGTCAATGGGAATCTCTCCCGTGACTCAAGCATAGGCAAGTACTCCTGCAGTCAAGCAAAGCAATCATGTCAGTCAAAGTGACACTCACTGTTCATCACAAAGTGTTGCTTCTATCCTAGTGACACTCACTGTTCATCACAAAGTGTTGCTATCTATCCTAGTGGTACTCCCTGTTCATCACAAAGTGTTGTTTACAATTGCACTCACTTTTCATCACAAAGTGTTGCTCTTTTTTTAGTACTCCCTATTCATCACAAAGTACTTTGTCTTGGTACTCACTGTTCATCATAAAGTGCCTCGATCTATCCTAGTCTTCCCTAGAGGACCTACTTGAGTGTATCCTCTCAGCATCTTATCCAATCGACAGCATATGTTCATCACAGAACTGCCGATTTGACCTTGACGACACAAATACGCTTTCATTACATAAATGCGCTTACATATTGCACAAACACACCTCAGCATTTTTTGACCTTGTTTGACATATTATTTAATGCATTTATTGCGCTACCTAGCATGCATTCATGACAACATTTATTTCAACAAAGTACAAGGAGGTTTTGTGGTACTTACCGGCTCTCCTGCATCCACTGGCCTCTGAAATCGGCCAACATGATTGAATCTATGAACCAATGCCATCACTGCTAACTTCTACTACTCTATTTTCTCTCTGCACTCTGATCTCTTGGATGTGTGGATGAAAATGAGGATGTATTCCCCTCATGGTCTATTTTATAGACTACCCTAGCCCTAGTCCTAGCCCTCATCTCCTGAGTCAGTCTTCTTTATCCCGTGACTCTGTCACTCTATTCTATCCAGTCAATCCATTCTAGCCTTTCTTTGTTATCGAGGGATTGTCTGTGACCTTTCCAGACATTTTCATCCAATCTCTTAAAGGGGCATATCATTCCCATCTTGGGGCAACTTTGTATCAGTTCATATTATTTTCTTTGAAACAACGCAACAAGTTGCATTGTCTCAAAAAGGGGCAAAATGTAGACACCTAAAAATTGTCCAGTCTAATTAAATAAATATTTTATTTATTTAATCATTTTATCCTAATTCTTCTATTAATTAAATAAATACTTATTTATTTAATTAATCCATTTATCCTCTTCTAGCCTTATTTCTCATTTAAATAAATGCATTTATTTATTTAAATTATCCTTTTTCCTAAATTAAATAAATATCTTATTTATTTACTTGATCCCACTTCTTCTATTAATTAAATAAATCTTTATTTATTTAATTAATTCATTAACCTTTTCCACCCATGACACATGTCATTCATCTCTTAATTCATACACTAACTACCCCTTTCATTATTTTATTATTTTCTTTACCTACCCTCTAGTCATAGCCGACCTCTTTTACACCTCTCAATCTTATCCCTCCATTTCATATAGTGTCTTCTATATAAGGAGATGCTTTCTTCATTTATCAACCCTAATCAATCTATGCATCCCAATGATTACTTGACTACACTATGCTTTTGAACTTTCATATGCAATCAAGCCTACTTGCAACCACATTTCCGTTCTTTATTGAGGTCTTGTGCACATAAAATCTGAGAGCAAATATATCAAGCAAGATCAATGGAGATAGGAAGAATGGAGATTCAAGCCCTATTGGACATGTGATGGTATAATCTTTGTGATTTTATTTGGGTTGCATTGTCTTAAGTAATCTTCATATGATATGGTAGATCTTTGTTGTTGTTAGGCTAGGGTTTTGTGGTTGAATTCATTTAGTCTTTCAATATTGTTGTTTCCATTTTCACCATAAACAAAACTAAATGAGGATGGTCAAGTTGTAAGAAACAAGGCTAGATTAGTTTGTAAAGGATATTCTCAAATGGAAGGATTTGATTATGGTGAGACATTTGCTCTAGTAGCTATAATTGAAGTTGTTAGACTATTTCTTGCCTATGCAACATACAAGAACTATAAGGTCTATCAAATGGATGTTAAATGTGCATTTTTGAATGGTGAACTTGAGGAAGAAGTATACATTGAGAAGCTATATGCATTTTCACTGATAGATGAAAAAGATATGGTTTGCAGGTTAAGGAAAGCATTATATGGATTGAAACAAGCTCGTAGAGCTTGGTATGCAAGGTTGGATAAATATCTTTTGAAGCTTGGTTTTACTAAGGGTAATGCTGATAACAATTTATATTAGAAGATCATTGATGATGATATTCTGATTATTGAATTATTTTTTGAGGATATCATTTTTTGAGGTGAAGATAAATTATGCATGGAATTCTCTAATAATATGAAGGGTGAATTTGAAATGTCTATGACTGGTGAGATGAGATTTTTCTTAGGTTTACAAATTGCTCAAACTAACAAAGGAATTTTTATCTATCAAACTAAGTATCTAATTTAATTGTTGAATAAGTTTGGTATAGATAATTCCAAATCGGTAAGTACTCCTATGGTGACAAGTGAGAAATTATCTATCAAAGACACATCTGCACCGATAAATTTGACAAGGTATAAGTCTATGATTGGTGGCTTGTTATATCTAACTCAGACTAAATCATATATTATGAATATCATAAGTATTGTTTCAATATATCAATTTATCCTAAAGAAAATCATGAACGTACAGTAAAGAGGATATTTTGGTATTTGCAAGGAACAACAGAATATTGCTTATGGTACTCTAGAGATTATAACTTCACTTTATGTGCATATACAGATGCAGATTGGTCAGTAGATACTGATGATCGGAAGAGCACTTCTTGTGAATTTTTTTCTTGGAAAGAAATTGGTTTCATGGATCAACAAAAAACAATTCTGCATTTCTTTATCTACTACAAAAGCTGAATATGTTGCAGCAGCAACTATTTGCACACAAGTCCTGTGGATGAAGAAAATGTTGAAGGATATCAAAGTAATTTGTAGTGAATTAGTAGTTATCTATTCTGATAAACCTACAGCTATTCACATGTCTAAAAATATGCTATTTCACACTAAGACTAGAACATATCAATACAATATAACTTTCTGAAGGAAAAGGTGGAAGAAAAGGAAGTCAAATTGATTTATGTGAACACTAAAGAGAAGATTGCAGATATATTCACTAAACTATTGTTTCATGAATCATTTGAATATTTGAGAGACAAGCTAGCCTGGGTATCTACCCCTCTGGCAGAAACTTAATTGATGTAGTAGAGCATCGGTCTGGTATGCATCATCAACTTTATGCTTGCTCTAGATTGATGTAGTGGTGCTACTACTTGGGGGGAGTAGTCAGCTTTGAGATTCATAGGATTTTGATATCTATGTCATATCTTTGGCATTGATGTCAAAGGGGGAGAATTACAATCTAAAAAATAATGTCATAATATGTCATATGGGGGAGAGATTCACACCAGTTTCAAATTGGATTGCACTCCTCATGGGGAGTTGTTGGGATTTTTCAGTTTTTCATTGTTTTATTTTCTATGAGAAATTTTTGGCATTTCTTGGCACTTAGATGTTTTCTTTTTCACATCTATTGTTGCCATCAATGTCAAAGGGGGAGATTGTTTGTAATATGAAGAAATTGATTATGTGTTGCATTGATGTCAACACTAGCTATTATGATTGGTTACCAACAGACAAATTTTGATTACTAGTAGAAGAACTAGTGTTATCGGTAGAAGGGACTATAAGTTGGATACTACCGACATGTTTGGATCAATGGAATATGGTTGGTTTGATGTGTTGTATGTTTTGGTCAGTTGGTATTGATTTGATGATCAGATGCTATCATACATTCTAGTAAGCCTATACTGTTAAGGGTTTAGGGTTTTACCGACAAAACTTTTACTGAGAATCTTTGATAGGATGCATAAGTGGTGTTGGTGTAGCTTCTAGATGAAATTCAGGATGCAGAGGGTGATCTTTGTTCGTGCCTCGACTGATTAGAGACATTGCTTTGGCATGGTGGATCTATTTGAGTCCGATATCTATCTAGGTTATGGACCTATATCATGTAACATGTTGTTAAGTATTCTCTACACATTATTGGGATGATTTATGGATTGGTTAATGTTGTTTTGGTCTAAAGCTGACATGATATATCATTTTAATGTGGATGTATTTAATGATCTTATTGTAATATATTTTAGGTGGCTGACCTAATTGGTTTAGGCCTTAGGGTTTGTATAAATTGATGTAAGATCTCATTGTAGATCACGGTCATGGAATGAAATGCGTGAATAATGAAAAGATCTTATGCGAAGGATATTTGGTCGATCATAGGTGATCGGATTGGGTTTATGTAAGACGCCAAAGGCCTCTAATATTGAGCTTAACAAGGACTATAATTAGGCATGGTAGATGTTATCAGTGGCAGTTCATTCTTCTGAATTGTTGTACAATTATATTGAGGTGGTTATAACCTTTCTGTAGTCAGTGAGACTCCTTTGTAATGAGCAGTACACTCTAGGCAGTGTGCCTTCCTGCATGTGTAGGCCCCTTATTATATCACATACTTTCTATAGAAGTATCATCTCATTGTGGGTAGGGTTCCCACCATGGTTTTTTCCTTTTCTGATTTTTCCACGTATAAATCATGGTGTTATGTGGTATGGTTGCAATTTGTTCATTCTATGTTTCATAATTAAGTTTTATTGCTTTCTAGTATCTATTTCTGCTATTTTGGTATTCAATGTTTATGTGCTCGGGTTAAAGGTGATAAAATGATTTGATTAATATAATCTGTTGACAGTTGATTCACCCCCCCTCTCAGTTGTCCACCGGTTATTCTAACATGTATCCATTTATCTTATCTTTTCTGAACCAACGCAACAAATTGCATTGTCTCAAAGAGGGGGAAAACGTAGACACCTAAAATTGTCTTGTCTAATTAAATAAATATTTTTATTTATTTAATTATTTTATCCTAAGTCTTCTACTAATTAAATAAATTTGTATTTATGTAATTAATTCTTTAATTCTCTTCTAATCCTTTCCTCATTTAAATAAATACTTTTATTTATTTAAATTGTCATTTTCTTAAATTAAATAAATATTTTATTTATTTAATCATCCCACTTCCTCTATTAGTTAAATAAATATTTATTTATTTAATTAGTTCAGTAGCTTTTTCTACCCATGACACATGTCATTCATCTCTTAATTCTTCTCTTACCTACCCCTTTATCATTTAATTATTTTCTCTACCTACCCTTTAATCCTAGCTGACCATTTATATTTACACCTCTCAATCTTATCCCTCTATTTCTTACAATATCATATATATAAGAGGATACTCTCATTCCTTATCACCTAATCGTCCAATTATCAAATCTCTTATGCAATCAAGCCTTCTTGCGATCAAGCTATCAACCACATTTTTGGTCTTTGTTGAGCTCTTATGCATACAGAAAATCTGAGAGCGAGTATATCAAACAAGATCAATGGAGAGAGGAAGAAATGGAGATTGAAACCCTAATAGACACGTGAATGGTAATATTTCTTTATTTTGTTTATTTATATTATCTTAGGTATCTTTATTTGTGTATGGTGGATTCTTTACATTGCTAGGCTAGGGTTTTATGGTTAATCCTTGTTAGTCTTTCAATATTATTGTTTTCATTATCCATTTTCACCATATTCACTTATACTTTTGGTTAGGCTTGCAAGGCTTATCATATTTCTCATGCTTCTCATATCTATTGTTCCTATCATGCTTATCAAATTTATCATTCCTATCATATTTAGACATTCTCTTTGACTATATAGAAGCAAAATGTCCTATCTTATTCCAAGAAAAAATATTTTAGAGGAAATTTTCCATCATATTTATAAGCTCCCTTAGGCAATCTTTGGGAAATCAATGCTTCGATCTCCTCCAATTCTCTTTCTTACTCTTCTATTTCTCTTCTTTCTCTTTCATATCTAGATATTTTCAATTCATCAAGATCATATTTTTGCTTTCTAGATATAGATGCTCTAAATGTTGTCTCATAATTTCCATCTAATTCACCAAATTCACTCAGTTCAGATGTGGCAATATTTCCAACCAACATATATCTTGTCACAGTAGTCACACTTCAGATCTCATCAATAGCAGCTTCCTTATGTTTGTAAGTAGGAGGCAATGATCTCAACACCTTAGCAAAAATTTCATCTCCTTCAAGGGTCCCACTGACACATTTGATGCCTAAGACAAGTTCATTCACTTTAGCCATAAAGGAGTCTATGTTCTCATCTTCTCCCATTCTTAGCATCTCATACTTCTCTTTAAAACTCTACAACTTAGAAACTTTGACTTGTTTATCTCCTTCATACAAGGTCTCTAGATTCTCCTAGATTTTATGTGAAGTCTGAAGTCCCATCACATTACTAATTTTTGAATCAATCGGGGTGCTCAACAATGATTCCTTAGATCTAATTTTATTTTCAGCTTCCTTGATCTCATTAGTAGTAACTGGTCCATTCAGAGGAACATAATAGGCATTCTTTGTAATCTTCTAGTAATCTTCTCCAAGACATCTCAAGTTCACCTCCATCCATTTTTTCCATATAGCATAATTACTTTCATTAAATCTCAGACTCTCCTTCTTAAAGATAACTCCTCTAGTTGCCATCCCAGTTCTTCCTCAAGAATTTAGCTTCTTCCAGAGGATCTAGTTCTGATGCCAATTTTTGGCAACAATAATGAGAGAAAATTGAGAGGAGAAGGGAATCAATTTTCACTGGATTACCAACTCAACCACAAATACAAATCTAATAAACTATAGTAACAACAAACATAAGAAAATTGATAGCACAACACACAACACCAAGTTTTTTATGTGGGAAACATGGTTAAGGGAAAAACCACAGTGGGAAGCTACCCACAAGAAGATGATACTTCACAGTATTATGTGACAATAGTTACAATGGGGAATACATTAGCATTCAGGCACACTACCTAGAGCTTACAACTCAAGATACAATAATCTAGAAGACTACAACCCTTAGGGAAGTGTGACTGAATTACAACAAGATACAAACTGCAATCTAGAAGGAATGAACTATAATAATAGCATCTGCAAATACTTGATGACAATTCTAGTTTATAACATTTGTCTTCTCTCCAACACCAATCTCTTCTTAATACGCCACACCAAAAGATGAATCCCTTGTTTGCACATACATCACTCTCTGATAATGCAGACACAACCTCGATAGCTAAATTACATGACTATATCACCTATTTATACAATTCATCAACCTTGACAACAAGTTCAGCTAAATCCTCAACTCATAATTAGAAAATTACATCACACGATACAAAGATCAACCATTGGACCAATATAATGATATACATGATATATTATGGACCTAATTCAAATCTCTAAATATGCATCACCACCAAAAATCATGCCAAGATCAACTGCAACACACTACACCACCAGGAATACCTCATAACATGAAGAACATCCCTGCTTCATAAAAATCACCAATAACTCACATAAAAATCAATGCATATCATCTAAACAAATAGGATACAATCAGGAAACACTAGAAGGCATGTTAGAGTCATCAATAACAACTGCACCAATACCACTTTCAAATCTTCATCGATCAACATCTAAAACTCAAGAGCACTCAAACAACAATAGCTTTCATGAAGAAAGATAACTTGTGGAGCACTAAATCACGAACCATCTGAAATGTAGATACATAAGACCATGTAAAACAATCTCCCATAAAATTAGCTCAAGATCTTATCACATCAAAATATACCGGAGGAAATACTAAACTCTACAAAGCACTGATTAGAAAGGAAAAGTAAAAACCAGATCATATGATATGATTAATTAAGCTTTCCAAATCACCAAAACTAATATTGAAAGATATAATGATACTTGAAATACTCCATACACCAAACCATGATCCCAATAAACCAATCTCCAACCACTAGAGCATAAATGACAGGAGTATGTTGACATCAATGACAACAACATATCCTAGTAGCAACAATGACGAACAAAAGGTCCACCACTAAATCACATGTTGAGGATGCAAAGACAACCATTACTGAGTGAGATAAGTGTTTGAATTTTTATGGCTAGGAGAATAGGAGCGCGTAGAAACTATTATCTTCCGTGTAATTTTTTTTTAGTTCGCTCTTTACTGTCATATAGAAAATTGATACATATAGCATTTTAAATATTGTGATATTAAAAATATAATATTTTACATGTGTTGATCTTGTAGAATAGTATGTGGTACAACATACTTGTATCTTCACATGTGGTAGTGTTATGATAGAGTCACTAAATAATAACTCATATAAAGAATATAATGTTTGTAGGAAACATGAATATTCTTGCAAGGGCATTTGTAACAAAATTAAATATGATGTATTATATTAGAGAAAAATAATATTTGAGATGGCACAAGGTATGAGAAGTAGGTAACAGTGAAGTTATACTTGTATGTATTACTATAAGTTGTGATCCAGTAGAATTGTCTATATATTGATAACAAGTTTATACCAACAATCTTAAGGTTGTAATAGTGAGTTTTTCAGGTTCCCCACATTCTCACATGATTTAATGCTTTATTGTTTTATCCCTTGAACACTAGTGGAATAATTTACTCAGCACCTAAGGTTTAAGCAAGTTCTACCTTGTGTCCCTACAAAAATTGTGAGATCAATAGATGAAACCTAATGGGATCTCAAGATGGACCTGTATTCTCACAATTAAGGAAAAGTTATGCCCCATGACCTTGCAAGTTAGTGGATATTACTTATTAAATACTTGTGGGAGTGCGATGAAATAGAGATGTAACTATTTGATGTGAAAAATGTAATTTCCATGATCGCATAGGTTATTTCAAGTTGGAAAGAGTTAAGTAGCAATGAGTAGGAAGGTACCATGTGTCTTGTGGGAACTAACAATTGGAGTAGAAAGAAGGCCTTGCGGCCTTGCAAAGAAGATGATGTGGACACTAGATGGAATGCTAGACAATAGGAAATGATAGGTGTCTTATAGGTCAAAATCTAATATGAATCACATGTCCCTTCATGATAGCATCAATACTAACATCCATCGCCAACAAGCTCTATATAAATGTTGCATTTACTTGAAAGGTTTGGTGCAAACTAAGATCATGGCTCCTTCATTATGTCATCCATAGAATGAAAAAATTCATCATTATTATTTACATGAAATATTTCCTTGTATATCAAAATTGCCACTTGTGGTCTACCATACAACACCTTAGCATTCACTTGCACTAACAACCCCATTTTTAAAAAAGTTCCTAATATGCTTCTTGCATGGAGGGTTGGTCTTATGGTCCTCAAGACCATATGCACACCAATAACTACAATACAACCTCCCATATTATCAACTAGACATGTTATTAAATTTAAAATTGACAAAGTATTCTGATGAATCGATCTGCTAACTAGGAATACATCTTTGTGGTGTGTTAATTGTACACTGTTTTATGGTTTTCTTTATGCTTCTTATGGAAAAACATGACTTCAACACCAAAAAACATGGATTCCCTTGTCAAAAATGCATCCAATCTCGCATGTGGAATTGTTGCACAAAGGTCTTTTACAGAATCATCTTCGATGCAAATTGTTGTCCACTCAATGTTATTTGATGAGAAATGCCAAACGTCATCACCACAATCTTGGACTTACAGATCATCAACATTTGCCATTTTTATCATCTCCCCATCCTAACAACTACATGTACCAACCCGTGGTATATAAAATATAGTAGCAATACACAAGGGATATAACAATATTTAACAAATAAATATAATCTCAAGTATGTCTATTCTGAAACAATAGTATATTGTCTATTCTGAAACAATAGTATATTCATTACAATTAATGTTTGTATAGTATCTTCAATGTGCACATGCAACAAAAAATTAGATGTATATGTTGTAAAATCATGTTGCTCCTTTCAACAAATGTGAAATGAAGACATATCACACATCAAACCTTCAAACAAGTTTACTTTTGAATCTTCACAAATATGATATTTTATTTGCCATGGAAGTTTTTGTAGCCATTTAATTAGAAACATATTGACAATATTGGTGATATCACATACATCATTTGTAGTAATCCCTAACAAATAACACGACCCTAATGAGCATATAGTCATTTTATAAGGAAGACAATATTGAGACTTGGCTGGATAGAGCCATGAATAATAGTCCAATTCATATATATTGTTTAGGGGCACTAGAGACATGAAGTGTCAAAACAAAGGAAATGATAGTTACCAAGGTGGAAAAGACACTATTTTATTATCAAGGATACACATTGCATATCAAATTTTAATTTGCCAAAGGCGGTCCTCAATCTCCCAACAGCTTTCAGAGACCATTTCCAAGCCTAAGTCAAATACATTACACTCTACCTAAGACAAAGATAAAAAATGTATAGATTGTGTCATTGAGAAGGCATCCTTAGTCTTAAAGTAAAGTCTTAGCACTATGAGTGATGGCACATAAATTATTTGTAGTAAATTTATCACTCTCCCTAGCAAGCCACAAGAAACTCATGGTAATGGGCTTGTAATCATTATATAAGGAAAACAATATTGAGATTGTCATTGCATAAAGCTAGTATATGACAAAATGATAATCTAAATTGAATACAAGGGAGTGACACTACAAAATTATTAGTGGATACAAGGGAATGAAAGTACACAAAGAAATTCATAGTTGGAATGGTGACAGGATGGTGATGAAGGTACCTAGATAGAGCAATGAATAACACCTATTCATATGATTTTCTAAAAAGCATCATAGACACGAAGTGTGAAAACAAAAAAAAATATGACAACCACCAAAAATGTCAAAGACAAGCATGGCATATCAAAGCTTTATGTTCCAAAACCAATCCTCAATAGCACAACAACTAAGATAAATAGTTTGTAGGCTTATATCAATTGCATTATAGTCCACCTAAGAAAGATCTAAAAAGTATACATAGTGACAATGAGAAGGAATCCTTGGCCTACAAGTAAAGTTTTTGAAATATGAGTGATGACACATAAATTATATGGCGTAGTTGTAGAAATACCCCTCACAAGCCATAGTAAGATTACCATACCTTTTCTAGTACACAAATGCATTCATAGTTGACAAGAGGACATCATGGTGAGGAAGTTGGTTGTATAGAGCCATGAATAATAATCCATTTCATGTGATTTTATTAGCAGCAGTAGAGACATCAAGTATCAAAACACATCAAAAGAGATAGTCACCAAAATGTACACCAAATATGGAGTGACATTTGTAGTGAATATTATGTTCCTTCTATCTTACAAAATGCATGCCAAACATTCCCTTTTCCCAATGCTATCGATATTTTGTTTTGTTGTTCAATTCTAGATTAAAGAGACATTTGAAATCTACATCATAGTTCCTTCGAGGCTATATTGTTGATATCATACTTATGTTGAGAACATCGATGGAAGGAGTTGTATGATTGATATGTAGAAAACAATCTTATGGACATGTTATAATATGAAGTTACTATTTCTCACATTGACCATAACCATTTGATCTATTCTATGCTTATATCATGATCTTCATGTATGTAAGATTGTCTACCACCAAGATTAACTAGTTTCATATCATTTTATCTCAACATCCAGATCATGAAATAAAATTTTCATTGATAACTGGAATAAACTTATTAATTTATATCTACTACTTTGTGACTTGATATCTTTTGATTGCTCCTATTAATGTAGGAATAGCAATTGATCACTTTCTCTTATTATGGCAACAAGTTCCTATTATCAATATGAAGGAATTGATAATGTGTTGCATTGATGTTTTGTCATTGATTTCAACACTAGCTGTTATGATTGGTTTCCGCCAGACAGGTTTTGGTTACTGACAGAAGATCTAGTGTTACACGTTGAAGGGACTATCTGTTGGACACTACTGGCATATTTCAATCAATGGAGTATGTTTGGTTTGATGTGTTACATTTTTCTAGAGCATGTTTTGGTCATTTGGTATTGACTTGGTGATCAGATGCTATCATACACTCTAGTAAGCCTAGACCGGTAAGGGTTTAAGGTTTTACCAATAGAGCTTTTACTGAGAATATTTGACAGGATTCATAAGTGGTGTTGGTGTGGCCTCTAGATAGAATTCAGGATGCTAAAGATAATCTTTGTTCATGCCTCGACTAATTGGAGACATCGCTTTAGCGTGGTGGACCCAGATTAGGTCTGATACCTATCTAGGTTATGGACTGGTATCATGTAACGTGTTCTCTATATGTTACAGGGATGATTTATGGATTGGTTAATGTTGTTTTGGTCTAAAGCCAACATGGCATATCATTGTAATGTGGATACATGTAATGATCTTATTAGGTGGCCGACCTAATTGGTTTAGGCCTTAGGGTTTGTATAAATTGATGTAAGATCTCATTGTAGATCATGGGAATGGTCAAGGAATAAAATGTGTGAATAATGTAAAGATCATTTTCAAAAGAGATTTGTTCGATCATAGGTGATCGAATTGGGGTTATGTAAGAGGTCAAAGGCCTCCGATATTGAGCTTAACGAAGACTGTAATTAGGAATGATAGATGCTATCTCTAGCAGTTCATTCATTTGGATTCTTGTGCAATTATATTGAGGTGGTTATAGCCACTCTGTAGTTAGTGATACTCCTTTATAATGAGTAGTACACTCTAGGTAGTGTGTCTTCCTACATGTGCAGGCCCCTCATTATATCACATACTTTCTGCAAAAGTATTATCTGCCTGTGGGTAGGCTTCCCATTGTGTTTTTTCTCTTTACCGGGCTTTCCATGTACAAATTATGGCGTTATGTGGTATGGTTGCATTGTGTTAATTATCTATTTCATTCTTAAGTTTTATTTCTTGTTGGTATCTATTTTTTCTATTCCGGTATTCAATGTTTATGTGCTCTGGTTAAAGGTTATAAAGTGGTTTGATTAATATAATCAGTTGATAATTGATTCACCCCCCCTTCTTAGTTGTCCACCTATTATTATAACAATTGGTACAGATCTTTGGTCCTCTTATTCTGAAGCTTAACTGCTTGAGATAGATCCTATGGCAACTAATACTTCAAATCCACCGGCAACTATTTTGAAAAGAGATATCTCTAAGCTTGATGGAACAAATTATGGGATATGGAAAATATGAATGGAGACTCATCTTGGATGTCTTGGCAAGGATATTTGGGATATCACTGAGAAAGGATACACACCTTATGATCTGGCATCTGGAAATCTTGCTCCTGCACACTTGGACAAAAAATATTGAAAATGATTTCAGAGCTAGAGAAACCCTCTTGTGTGCACTCACTGATCAACAAATCATGGGATTGACTGATAAATCATCTAAAAAGGTTATGTGGGATAAATTGTAAACTCTGAATGAAGGTGAACCTACTATCAAAATTTCTAAGCTTGATGATTAACAGGTAAGATATGAGAACTTGAAGATGGAAGAAAATGAAAGAATTGCTACATTTATGGAAAGAGTAAATGAGATTGTCATGGGAATTCAATATTGTAGAGGATCTCTGAGTGAAGATGAAATAGTTTCTAAATTTTTGAGAGCCCTACCATCGGCTTACAAGATGAGGGCTATTGCAATTAATGAATTGAGAACAATGGAAAACACTCTAGTTAACAAAGACATTCTGATTGGGAAATTATCTACTTTTGATCTCAAAGAATTTGGACCTTCTGGAGCTGCAAAATCTAAACCTACTTTTCATTCATCATTATCTACCGGCAAAAGTGATTGGAAATCCCTATATGCAAAATAATTGGAAGATATAAGGAAAGAGGATGAAGAATTTGAGCAACTTGAAGCCTTATTTGCTAGAAGAGTACCTAAAGGACTGACATGGAGTAAGTATGAAGGAAAAGCACCTTTTAAATATTTTGCATCTAGATATCCTGAAAGGAATGCAAGATTTGAAGAAAGAGTTAAGAAATCATGTAAGCCTAATCAGAAAAAATACAGATTCAAGAAAAACAAATATTGCTACATAGCGAATGAGGAAGGAGTAAGTGATGATTTAGAGGATGAACGAGAAGGAGACTCTACTAGTGAATCCAACAACAGAAAGGAATGGGTGTTCTATGCTTGAAAGGAAGATGAACCAGAACTAGCTATCACAAATAAAGAAAAGGCCTTGGTAGCAAAAGTTGAAGACAAGGATGAATGGGTAATTGATAGTGGATACTCACATCATATGACTAGAGATAAAAGAATTTTTTTGTCACTGCAAGAATTCAATGGCGGTCAAGTAAGATCTGGAGATGACAAAGCATGCATGATCAAAGGTAGAGGTATTATTTCTCTAGATTGAAATCACCAAAACCAAATGATCAAATAATGTCTTCAACATAACTAGGTAATCTCCAAGTCATTCCAAGTGTCGGTGAACAATATAACCTACCAGTAAACCAAATATCGGTGACTATGCATAAGTCACTAACATGCCGGTGAAAAAAACCAAACATCTCCAAGTGTTGATAAATGTTGACAAGTGTTAACAAGTGTTGACATCAATGACAAAACCATATCAACATACCCAAAATACCAATAATCTCCCCCTTTGGCATTGATGGCAACACAAGATGGAAAAACCATCAAAGTGTCAAAATAGAAATGCCAAAACCAAAAACCAACAATCTCCCAAAGAAATCATTAACCAGAAATCAAGTACATAATGTCTCTCCCCTAGGAATAATTTCTCCCAAAAGATAATGTGTTTTTCCATAATATCTCTCCCCCTTTGATATCAAATACCAAAGCAATACAAAAGCTAGACAAAATACCAACTCATTAAAAAATACCAACTACTCCCCCTGAGAAGTAACTCTCCTCATCAAAGATGGAATAAAAGATTTCTTTGTTAATTCTGTCAGTTGATGACAAACATCAACTATCTAAGTCTCTACCAATGGGGGTAGAACTCCAAGCTACTATCTGACATATTCAAAAGTCTCCTTAGGCAAAGGCTTCATAAAAATATCTGCAATCTGCTCTTTAGTATTCACATAAACCAATTTCACTTCTTTTGCCTCAACATTCTCTTTCAAAAAATTGAATTTGATAGAAACATGTTTAGTTTTAGAGTGAAATACTAGATTCTTAGATATATCAATTGTTGTCATATTATCACAGTAAATACTTATAGGTTCCTTGCATTTTACCTTTATGTCCTTCAACATTTGTTTAATCCATAATACCTATGTACAATTAGTTTCTGCTGCAACATATTCTGATTCAGCTGTTGATAGTGATGTACAACTCTATTTCTTGCTCAACCATGAAATTAGTCTGATACCAAGAAAAAATGCACCGCCAGTGGTGTTTTTTCCGTCATCTACATTTTCTGCCTAGTTAGCATCTGTGAATGCACATAAATCAAAATTTTCATCTCTATGATACCATAAACCAAGATTTGTAGTGCCTTGTAGGTATCGGAAAATCCTTTTTACTACTGATTCATGATTTTCTTTAGGATTACTCTAAAATATTGAGACAATACATACTGCATTCATAATATTAGGTCTTGTTTGTGTCAAATACAGTAAACCTCCTATCATAGATTTGTATCTAGTCAGATTAACAGGTGCAGATTCATCCTTCAAAGATAGTTTATCAGTTGTAGTCATAGGTGTGCTTACCAGTTTAAAGTTTTTCATCCCAAATTTCTTGAGTAACTCTTTCAAGTACTTAGATTGACATAAGAATATACCTTTATTAGTCTATGAAATCTGCAATCCTAAAAAGAATTTTATCTCCCCAATCATAGACATTTCAAATTCTTGTTGCATTTTATTAGAAAAGTCTTTACACAATCCATCTTCTCCTCCAAAGATTATATCATCAACAAAATATTCAATAACCAAGATGTCATCATTAGTCACTTTGTATTATATATTATTGTTAGCATTACCTTTAGTGTAACCAAGCTTCAAAAGATATTTGTCCAATCTAGTATACCAAGCTCTAGGAGCTTGCTTTAGCCCATATAAAGCTTTCTTTAACCTGCAAACGATATCTTTGTCATTTGTCAAAGAAAATCCATCAAGTTGTTCAATGTAAACTTCTTCTTCAGGATCTCCATTCAAAAATGCACATTTAACATCCATTTGATATACTTTATAGTTTTTGTGAGCTACAAAAGCCAATAAAAGTCTGACTGCCTCAATTCTAGCTACCGGTGCAAAGGTTTCATTGTAATCAATTCCTTCTTTCTATGTGTAGTCACATAAATCTGTCCACTTAATTAAATGAATACTTAGTATTTATTTGATTATTTAACCATCAATTAATAATTAATTAAATTAATATTTAATTAATTCATCTTAACCCTCTTCTCCTATTAATTAAATAAATTGTTCAATTTATTTGATTTAATTCACTTAACCAAATTCATACCATTAATTAAATAAATAAATCATATTTGTTTAATTAAATCTTCTCTCACATTTAAATAAATTAATATTTATTTAAATCCCCCAAAATCCCACCTCTCACATTTAAATAAATAAATCATTTATTTAAATCACCTTTATCCTCCACCCACTTGTATTTTCCTACAAAAGCAAGTTGCACAATTATTTTAAATAAATAATTTATTTAAATCACCTTTATCCTCCACCCACTTATATTTTCCTACAAAAGCAAGTTGCACAACTATTTTAAATAAATTATTTATTTAAAATCCTATTTATCCTCACCCACTTGAAACCTTTAATGGTTTCCCTTAAAGTAGTCAAACTTGATGGCTTTAAAGTCTTCAAACTTGATGGCTTCCTTCTATAGTCTTCTTAAGACTTTAATGGCTTTCCTTAAAGTCTTCAAGCCTTTAATGGTTTCCCTCAAAGTCTTCAAGCATTTTAATGCTTTATCTTCTTTTTCTCATTTAAATAAATTAATATTTATTTAAATATTTATCCAAATGCAACTTACACCATTTAATTGAAATAAATGATTTTATTTTAATTGAAAATACCAAAATTTCTCCCACTTACATTTTCCTACAAAATCCACTTGTATGCCTAAACCCCTTCTAAATTCTTCTAAACCCTTCCTAATTAGCCTAATCCATCCCCTAAATATTGTCACATTCCTAAGCAAATTGGAGTCACTTCTCAAAGACTCCAAAGTCTTTGAAAAGCAATTAATGCTTTGTGTGTTCAACAAATTAAGCCTAAAAGTCTTTGATAACCATTAAAGGCTTTCAACCTTCAACCACTAAATGTCTCAAAGTCTTGGATAACCTTTGAAAGCTTCCAACCTTCAACCACTAAATGGCTCAAAGTCTTTGATAACCATTGAAGGCTTTCAACCTTCAACCACTTAATCCCCAAAGTCTCCAATAACCATTAATGGTTACCTCAAACCCTCCCACATGGTTAAAACATTTGTTTTGACTCAACCTCTACCCAACCCAAGGGTCTCATCAAGCCTTTAATGCTTTGACCATGATTATCTCTTAATCATTTGCACAAAGTTTTATCCTTGCATTAACTCCTAATCCAGTGGGTAATCCTAATTTAGGCTTGACCCTTACCTTCTAGATAACCATGAGGTCTCCTCAGGCATTTAATGCCTCCAACCTCTTCTCTCAACCCAATCTTATGTTGACACTCGTCACCATTTCATTGGTGCAAATTGTGCACATGGATCCCCAAATTTCAAGCTTGACCCTTGATTAAACCTTTCAATCCTGGCCATCCATTGCTCCATTTTTCCTATAAATAGAGCCCATTCCTTCATAATCCAAATCCTGAAAACTTGTATGCATTTAGGCTATAGACATTTTTAGAGAGCATTTAGCATAGCATAACTAAAATCTTGTCTTTTTGGTAAAATCAATCATTTTAGCATCAATAGCATAGTATTTAGCTTTTCATTTCATATTTGAAGCTTAATATTAAATCTCAATCCTCCATAAGCATCCATAGTGCAAAAAGCTGCTGAGAGCTACACTCATTTGGGACTTGGAGAGGAGAGGAACAAGGGAGGAGCAACTATGAGCATCTTGATTAGCTATTTTATTCTATGTTTATATGCTTTCTATTTTATGCTTAATATCTCTCTTGATATGCCTGTTTAGGATAATCTTTTGTTGCTAACACTAATGTTTGTTTCTTGTGCTCTTGTGTGTGTTGCCATCAAACAGATTTTCTAATTCTTTTTGTAGAGCATCATTTGGTGAACCCGACGTGAATCCAAACACCAAAAAGATCAACTTTTTTTTTTTTTAAAACCAATAACATGTTTGAATGTTGAAAATGTCACACAGGTTGCACTTTTGACACTGTTTTGGTGCGTTTGACATTATTTTGGCGCTATTCACCCTGTTTCAGTGCTTTTTCCTTCTCTGTCTTTCCCTTTTTTTTAGTGCATTTGTGTTAAATAGTGCCTCTGTTCAAACGCAGACTAGCGCTATTGTAACTAAACGTTGTACAAATCACCTTGTAACCAAAAAAAAAAAAAAATTAGGCTTGTAGAAGCCCACCAAATAGGCGGATTTTACTAACTATTTTTCTCTTTTGTGCAGATTTAAATTAGATTAAAAAGTAGATTTATATTTTTTTACTAACTTGTTTTTTGAAGTTGGTTTTAAAAAATGAATTCACTTTTTATTTTGGTTTAAAATTAACTTCACATTTCAACTTTGGGCTTTTAAAAAAAAGAATCACATATTTGTTTGGGGCTCTTAAAAAGAATTTCATTGTTCCAAGGTAAAAAGAACCACAAACTTATACAAAAACAACTTTATTTTTTTTGCAAGTTAGGAAACAAACTTCGTTTTGGTGCTTAAAATAAACAAGGCAAAATTTATTTCTTGCATCAAGATAAAACTCACAATCCACACTTCCATTTTTGGTGCAAATAAAATTCACAATCAACTTGTCTCATTTTTAAAGCAATTTTACTTCATGCAAACGTGTTTTTCATTAAGTTGACCAGGATTTTCAAATTCTAGTTTACTCAAACAATTGCCTTTGAAAATTAAAAAGAACACCATGATTGTTGGAGCAACATCTCCAAATAGTTAGATCACATTGCAATGATAGATTAAAAAGAACAAGTGTTTTTCGTGCTTGGCACACTTGTACAAAGAGTTGGTCGAGTGGTCCTACTTCTAACACACACTATCCTCTCCCTTGGCTTTCGTGGTCCTAGGTGCAAGAGAAAAGTGTTAGTAACACTCACATTTTATCGTTTTAAGAGAGGCCTGCCAAGGGATCGATACTCTTGGGAACGACCTCGAGCGGTAAATCCTTCGAGCCGCTATAGAAATCAGGTGAGAGCGAAAGCTGTAGCCTTGGGTATAGCTGTTCCTACAGTGTAACTGGCCGAAAGGACAAATGGGCCCCACCACCAGTTACAAGGCTCTTAAGTGAGTCACTGCAGAATGAACTTATGTCCAAAAACATCGAACATGACTAAACACTTTTAAGTAGTAGCCCACCCATTCTATTGATTGAGGATATTTGAGATATAATTTAGTGCAAGAGCATAGATGGTTTTGCTCCCAAGATACTCACCATACATATTTCCTTGAGTAGAAACATAGCTTTTTGAAAAGTCACTTGTGGCTTGATAAAAGTGGTGACTCCCCCATCATAGGGATCATCTATTTGTTATGCTCGTGCAAGACTTAGTATATCACATCCTTACCTGCCACGGCGGGATTCATAAGGTATGTAGTACCAAAGTCGAAGAAATATCAAGATGTGGGCTAAATTTATCACAACTGGCCATTTGACCTTAGGGATAAAAAGTGTTTGAAGTGTGTTCGTTTTACAGACCTAGTGCAAATTGAGCCGACTTCAGGCTTTGGAAATACACCTTAAAATAAATCTAAAGGAAGGGTCAAAAACAAGTCCAAGGATTGGGTTGATCTAGACCCATACTCATTTGTGCCTTTGAGGCTACAATTTTGTGTTTGGGTGCTTGCTTTGTTTTCTTGTCAAAGAAAAATCAGAAAATCAATCCCAAAAACAAAGTATTTATCCAACATCTATCAACACAACCAAAAATACCAAAAACAAAGTGCAAACAACACAGAGTCACAACTTTTATGACCATTCTTCACATCTTGTGAAAGAAGAAGTGTCATCAGAATATCAACTTGAAAAGGAGACCATTGAGCTCAAAGGCTTTGATCAAAAGGAGGAAATTCTTCTATATCAATCGACAAATCTTTGTCTCCCATAGAGTCTTTTTTACATCGCATGCGTCTATACCTTCAAAGTAAAACAAACGAGTTTGATTCAAAATCATTGAACCGCAGAGCTTTTATGCAATATAGAGCTCTGAGTTATCACAAAAATCGAGGAAAGATTAATCCCCACTTTTTCCCCAACATCTGCATCACCTACAACACAGCTCGAGAAATACCTCCAACACCCGAAAGGGAAGAGGTAGAGTTTGTCCCATTTGTAACACAAAGTTTTTATTGAAGTTGAAAACATTTCATCCATTATCTCACTCATACATCATCACTTCATCATCAATCCATTCCAACTCTCAAAACATTAAGAGGTTCTTGCTCCAAGTTCTCTTTTTAGATATTGCTTGAATCAAACGCATCACATCACTTTTTAGATTGTTTCTACATCTAGGATAAGCTCATCCTAAGAGACACATCTACGCAGGTTAAAACTAGTTCATGAGTAAATCCTCTCATTACTAGGTAGTTAAATTTGTAACACATCTCAGATTTCTCTACACCTTATCACATCCAACCTTATCAAAACAAGCAAGCAATTCAAAGAAGGAATTTTGGTTACATCTACCTTAAAAGTGCTAGAGATCTACATGCAACACAAATCACCAACCATCAATCTTTCATTTCATCAAACAACTCATCATCATCTTCAATCAACTTCAACAAAAGCTTGCAAGCAAAATGGCTCAAACCCGATCACAATCCAGGCAACAAGAAATAGAAAGCGAAGAAGAAGAAGAGGAAAATCTCAATGAATTTCAAGAAGCACTTGGAGGAAATGCAGATGACGAAAACCCAAGTACTCCCACTCCTGCAACAATAGAAAGGGCTCAGCATAACCCTCTCTTTAACAGACTTTTTGACGAAATACTCAGGAGCAATGCGGATGCTCACTTCTTAAGACTTGCTCAAGAAGGAGCCAAACTCCCCTCAGACTTTGATCTTGCCCAATTAAGACAAGCATCAGAAAGACAAAGTCGCCATGAGGAGGAAGGGCATAGAGATCCCATCAGATATAACATCCCTCGAGGTAACCCACCACCTCCTCCTCCAAATGAAATGGAGATGTTGCGGCAACAAGTCGAGAATCTCGCCCAACAACTTCATAGTGGTGTCAAGATTAACCAATTCTCACTCAATGACATCTGTCCCTATCCTTTTGATAGGAATCTTTATATGCCACCCTTTCCACATGGGTTCGAAACACCCAAATTTGAAAAATATAGAGGAAAGGGGGATCCCCGTGATCATGTCCGAGAATTTCATTCTGCTTGTCTTGAAGTGGCATATGAAGACACCTACCTAATGCGCCTTTTTCCCCAAAGCTTGGGAGGAACAACCACATCATGGTTTTCCCGACTACCAGGTGGCATTAGAACATTTGAGGAGCTCATCCGGAAGTTCCTATCTCATTACTCTTATAACATTGAACGCGACATCACCATGGCTGATCTATGCAATACCAAACAAAAACCAGGTGAACTATTCTCAGTATTCCTGCAACGATGGTGCCAAATGTCTAGCAGACATTCTCTTCAGTTACCTGAACGAGAACTAGTGGAAATTTTCATTTCCAACTTAAACGAAGAAATGGAATTTCACTTGGATGTCAAAGACACAGACTCTTTTAACGATATAATCACCAAGGGTTTAAAATGTGAAAGGGCACTCATCAAGAAAGGACTCATCAAAATCTTTAATGAACCAAAAGATGGTCCTCGCCCGCGCTTCAATAGTGATAAACCAAACTTCTGGAACAAGAATAAGAATATCGTCAACGATGGGGTTGTGGATGCTCGAACTATCCAAAATGCACAACCTATGGTTCGGTTTGCAGGACAAAATCCTCCACCTCAGAATAACACAAATGTTCCTTCCAATCAAGGCCGCATCACGTCTCATGATGAACCAAGACCTCATCAGCAAAAACAAAAATGAACATACACTCCCTTAGGGGAACCCATTGAAACAGTGTTGCGACAACTCCTCTCTCAAAATTTGGTCACTCTACCTAAGCTATCAAACTATGAGCCTCAAGTCAAACTAGCATGGTGGAGAGATACTGAACACTGTGAATTCCATCAAGGAAGAGGACACAAGACAAGTAATTATCACCGATTGAAAGATCTCATTCAGGATCTTATTGATCGAGGAGAAATTGAAATTGAAGGACATGACCCAAAAACAACCAATAATGATCATCAGATGTTCAAGAATCCACTTCCATCACAAGATCAAAGGGGTCCTTCCACTTCTAGGCGAGGCACTGATACCACTGATTATACGCAGGCTGCGTATAATTATACTGTAAATCACCTGTATGATGCCAGTGAACAAATTGCAACCATAACCTTAAAAAATCCCACCTCAAATTGCAATGTTGTTACATGTCGTGGCAAGGTCACCATCAAGGCAGCTCCACAAGGCACCACCTCCGTCCCAAAGCAGTACAATCTTGTGGAACAATTAGACAAAACGCCTGCGCTTATATCCATTTTAGAGCTATTGCGCCTATCGCCATCTCATAAAACAATCTTAGATCAAGCACTCCAAGAGGCGTCAGTCCCTGCAAACCTGAATACGGACCAGTTTCAAGCCATGGTTGGAAATCTAAAGTCATCACCTTGTCTCACTTTTTTTGAAAGTGACAACTCTTCTTTCCAACAACCTCATAATGCTTCGCTACACATTGAAGGCTTTATCAACCAACACAGGATCAAGCGAGTCTTGATAGATAATGGAGCAGGCCTAAACATTTGTACACTACAGTTGGTCACAACATTGGGATATGCAATAGAATCAGTGGATCCTCACAAGAAGATCACAATCAAGGCCTATGATGATGCAGAGCGTTCATCCAAAGGAGCTGTGGGACTACCAATCCGAGTGGGCCCTGTGGTAAAGCACATCATCTATCAGGTTCTGGACATTCCTCTGCCATATAATCTATTATTAGGGAGACCTTGGATACATGCCATGCAAGTTGTTCCATCTACCTACCATCAATGTATCAAGTTCCCACATAACGGTACAGAGATCACAATCCTAGGCGATGCAAATCCCTTTGCATTTTGCCATAATATCAGCCATCAACCAGAAATTACTGTTCCTAATAATAGGGAAGCCATTTCCTCCACATCATATGTAAGTCTCGCCTCTCTTGCCAGTTCGAACACCCCTATACCCAAGCAAGAAAAGCTTAAGATGAAATTAGCAGAGGAAGGTCCTGGAGAATACAACTTGAGTCAGCTCTTTTGTGTGGGACAAATGCCCACTTCTCCTAGAACTCATGGTAAACCACAGCAGTTACTCCAGCAACCACTAAACATACCAGCATGTGCTTTGACACCTTTCGTTCTTGGAAAGAGTCAAGAGGAAGAAACACAAGATGAGGACCTGGCGGAATGGATCTATAAAGATCCCATCACCACTGACATACCGCGAGTTACACTTCCTACAGATCAGTATGGCAAAGGCCTTCTCATTATGCAAAGAATGGGATATGATGGTCAGAGTGCTTTGGGATACTGCAAACAAGGACGACATGAACCTCTGCTACCAGAATTCAAGCCCAAAGGTAATACAGGCCTTGGCTTTGAAAAAGAGATCCTTCCTAAACTTAGATTCAAAGGAAAACCCAGCAAACCATTTTGCCCACCTACTGCAAAGAGGACACCTTTCATAATCAAAGCACCATCAAGCACTATCCCCACTGCCCCATCGAGGCTCACAACTCCACCATCTACAATACCAATCATCCCACCAATCAAACCAGTAATCCCATTCGCAACAGCCATTACATCCATAGTACCATTAGCAGCAACAACTGTATCAGAATCCGCAGCAGCATCTATGGTACCAGCAGTTCCTGCAGAAGCCACTGAGTCAACACTGCCGATACTTCCTATGCCAGATTCTTTTATCCCCATCAAACTTCCTATAGCACCGATCACTACAACGGTACATCAACCAATCACACCTGCCATGTTTAATTCTAAAGACATCCCAGTATGGTATAGCAATCGGATGTTGGAAAGTGATTCAGAGACTGACTCACATGAGTGGGAATTTGATTCTGTACAGCTTAATACTTCAGATGAGGAAGACACATCACCACCTCCACCACGCAAAGACATCCCTGTTTACGGAGAAGCACAAATAAAGACCACTTGGGTTCCTGAGCTGGAAACATCTTCCACAGACCCTACGTCTCATCCTACGCCTGATTCTGACAGTGAAAGTACCATCAATGACCTTCACCACACTGTCTTGACCCTCACTGATACCTCTAACGAACTTAATCTAGTCGATGAAGTAATGCCCATTGTCCACCCTGAACTCATCGAATGGAACCAACCAAATCCCCCATGTCTTGACCTCTTCCAAAACGATGAGGCTATCATTGACTTTTTGGAATTAAGGGATAATCTACCAAGCGGGGATCACAAAGCTGGATTCGCCATTGAACTTAATAGCGCAGCATACTTCGGGGCAGATGCCAAACCTTTCAGCTACAAAAATATAACAATGAAACATGGATCTTCCAGTGAAAACCACACTGTGGCACTGTTTGATCCCACAAAAGTAAAAAGAAAGAGCGTATCCAATGGTGAAAACCTCTTTGAGGCACCTGAGGATGAAGGGTTTGACATTCTCCCTGCTAATGCACAACAGGAACGATCAACGATTCTCATCGAGGAAACCAAAGAATACAATGTGGGGACTCTTGAAAATCCTCATATCATACATCTGGCATCTCTTCTCACTCCAGAGGAACAACCTAAATTTATAGAGTTCTTCCAAAAGCGTCAGATCAACTTTGCATGGTCATATGCAGACATGCCTGGGCTTGATCCTGATTTAGTCATGCATCACCTCACCATAGTAGAAGGAGCCAAACCTATCAAGCAGAAGCTTCGTAAGATGCATCCCCAGATTGCAGTGCTAGTCAAAACAGAACTCAAGAAACTCCTGGATGTTGGTTTCATTAGACCAATTGATTATGCAGAATGGATCTCCAATATTGTGCCTGTCGGCAAACCAAAAGGGGGCATCCGCATTTGTACTGACTTCAGAGATCTAAATAAGGCCTATCCTAAGGATTATTTCCCCCTACCAATTATTGACATCATAGTGGATCTAACAGCAGGACATGCCATGCTTTCACTCATGGATGGCTTTTCAGGATACAATCAAATAAAGATCGCACCAGAGGACCAACATAAGACAGCCTTCACATGTCCATGGGGCACATATTGCTGGAATGTAATGCCTTTCGGTCTAAAGAATGCAGGAGCAACCTATCAAAGAGCAATGACCACCATCTTCCATGACATGATGCATACCATGATGGAAGATTATGTTGATGACTTACTAGCAAAATCACTCACTAGAGAAGGGCATCTCCACATCTTAGATAAAATCTTTGATAGACTGGAACAATACCATGTTCGACTCAACCCAAAGAAATGTGTCTTTGGAGTAACCTCCGGGAAGCTTCTAGGATACATTGTCTCAAGCAAAGGTATTGAGGTCGACCCAGCAAAGGTAAAAGCAATCATGGACATGCCACCTCCAAAGAATATCAGTCAGCTAAGGACACTACAAGGACGGCTTCAATCCATCCGAAGATTCATTGCACAATTGGCTGATAAGTGTCACCCATTTACACATCTGCTACACAAGAACATCCACTTTCAGTGGGATGCTCGATGCCAGCAAGCATTTCAGACACTTAAAGACTATCTCATGAATCCACCATTGCTGATGCCACCAGATCCAAGTAGACCATTGTTACTCTATATCTCAGCAACAAGTACGGCATTGGGTGTACTACTAGCACAACATAATGCAGAAGGCAAAGAATGTGCTATATACTACATCTCTCGCACACTGGTTGGCTATGAACTCAATTACACACCTATTGAGCGAGCTTGCCTAGCAGTAATCTTAGCAGCCACTAAACTGAGGCACTATCTGTTAACACACAAGGTACAACTCATTGCAAAGATTGATCCACTCAAGTATTTACTTAACAAAGCAGCATTAACAGGCCGCTTGGCCAAATGGGTGATGATTCTAAGTGAATTTGACATTGAGTACGTGGACCGTAAAGCTATCAAAGGTCAAGTTATTGCAGATCAGTTGGCCGATGCGCCACTCATAGGTGATCATCCTCTTATTTCCAATTTTCCAGATGAAGAGATATTCATGATCACAACAGCACAACCATGGAAACTATATTTTGATGGGTCATACACTAGGCACGGCTCGGGGGCAGGCATTCTGTTTATCACACCTCAAGGTGATAGAATCCCGAAGTCTTACAGGCTCACATTTCCATGCACAAACAACATAGCAGAGTATGAGGCCTTGATCACAGGACTCAGGTTAGCCGTATAGTGGAAATTACAAGAACTGCAAGTATATGGCGATTCCCAACTAGTCATTCGACAAGCAACAGATGAATATCAAACCAAGGATGATAAACTCATGCCATATAAGCAAATGGTGGACACTCTAAAGACATCATTTACTACTATCACTTTTGAGCAGATACCAAGAGATCAGAATCGAGCTGCTGACGCTATGGCTACCATCGCATCTCTCCTAGATCTTCCACAAAATTCAACACGCTACAATTTCTTGGTAGAACAGCTTTGGATCCCCGCTTATGATATCCCTGAATCTGAAACGATATGTCGCCTTGTTGGTTCTGAATCCCCATGGTACGGTGAGTTCTACACCTATCTTCGCGATCATACCCTTCCTCCCAACCAATCGAATAACCAATGAAAAAACCTTCTTTCGCCAAACTGCTCGATATACCATTATTGCCGAAACCCTATACCGACGTAGTCTTGATGGTACTCTCCTTCGATGTCTGGAACAGGATGAGATAACAAAGGTTTTGGAAGAGGTACATGAAGGAATTTGCGGGACTCACTCAAGTGGTCCATCACTAGCCAAGAAGATCATGCGAGCTGGATACTACTGGCCATCTATGGAAAAGGATTCCTACTACTTTGTCAGGAAATGCAAGAAATGTCAAGTTCACAGTGACCTGATACATGCACCAGCACAGGAACTGCAACCAATCACAACACCATGGCCTTTTTGTCAATGGGGCCTTGACCTTGTGGGTAAGATTCATCCATCTTCATCCAATGGCCATAAATTCATTATTACCGCCACCGAATATTTCACAAAGTGGATCGAAGCTGTTCCACTTACCCAAGTCACCGGCAAGCAGATCGCCTCATTCATCCTCAACTACATCATCTGCCGGTATGGTGTACCCATGTCCATCGTCACAGATAACGGTCTTCCTTTCAAAAATCAGGATGTCCGTGAACTTTGTGAGAAATTTCATATCCAACACCGCTTTTCCACTCCCTATTACCCACAAGGCAATGGTCAGGCCGAAGCATCCAATAAAAACATATTAAGAATCCTAAAGAAGACAGTCAATGATGCCGGTCATGATTGGCATGTTCAATTGAATCCAGCGCTATGGGCATATCGAACTAGCATTCGAACCCCTACAGGTGCAACTCCTTATTCATTGGTCTATGGTGCAGAAGCTATCTTGCCTATTGAGGTCAAGATACCATCATTACGGGTTTCCTTGCACAATCTCATCGATGATGAAGCCTACAGAGTATCCCGTCTTCAGGACTTAGAGTTACTTGATGAGAAACGACAAGCTGCATACAATCACCTCAAAGCCTATCAGCAGCGCATGAGCAGAAACTACAATCACCGAGTTAGACCTCGTACATTTGAGGTAGGTGATCTTGTTCTACGAGAGAATCCTCGCAACCAACCAAACAGAGAACATCAGGGCAAGTTTGAATCAAACTGGCTGGGCCCATATGTTGTCACTGCTGTATTTGGATCTGGGGCATATCAGTTGGCTACATCAGAAGGAGAACCGCTTGCAGATCCAATTAACAGCATGCACCTCAAACGGTATTACACATAAGTTGTACAGAGCATCAGGCTCCCCTGCCTATCAGAAAATATCAAAAACATTCAGAAAATGTCCTGAAGAAAATCCAAAAACATTCAAAAATGTCCCAGAAAATATCAAAAACATTCAAAAACAATACAAAATCCAAAAACATTCAAAAAATGTTTCACAAAATCCAAAAACATCAGAAAAACCATCGAAAATCACCCAAAAACATGACAACACCTTGTACATATTCATCCGATCAGATACAAAACAAACATTGACAAAATACTCACACAAATGAGCACTTATCACTCAACCACACAATCAACATCAGCAATCCAAACTGTCTTAAACAAGGATACATCCTTCCTTATCAAAACAAAGACAAGATGACGTTTTCTTGGACAAGAAAATTATGTTAAGCTATCAAATGCTTGGTTGATTCGTGAGTAATTCATTTGTTTATCTGTATCGGGATCTTTCAGCATTGTTTTGTATCGTTTGCGCATTACTTCCGATGATGTTCAGGGACATGTACTAATGGTGTCTACGTGGGAAGTTCACTAAGCTACGTGATCTTATGCAAAATGCAGTCATAGATCATTACGGCTTGCTGACTACAGCATATACCTCGACCATCTGAGCATGAACCATTACCAAGAATCCTTATTCTTTATTCTTTATGTATATACTGTTTGTTTACAGGTACAATGCTCATTCTTTGGTTCCTCCTCATCCAATTTGGATAAAGGTTTTTATTTCTTAGTACGGTATGCACTTGTCTCAGGATATGATCAGCCTAAGATCAAGGAGGACGATCCAAGTTATGCATGAATGGAGATAATCCTTGTCTGTTCCGCAAGCAATACTCAGGTCAACTTGATCCATTATATCAAGTTGCTTGTATTAACTTGCTATATCAAAATCCATGTAAGAAATACTCTGGTCATCTTGAATCTTTATGTCAAGTTGCTTGTATTCTCTTCCAACATTTTAAAGCTCAATGATGAAAATAAAGCACCATGGATCATCATTCCATCTCATCTGTATATATTGCATTTCAATGCATTCCACCCATCCATACATTCATAATAGTTGCATCTCATGCATACATAGTCATAATAATGCATACTCTATTTTACTCATCTTCTTCCATAGGACTCGGTCCTAGTCCTCCATATCTTCTATCTAACATTGAATCCCCCCTCACCCTCCCTATCTTGATCATCAACATCATCCTAATCCCTTCATCGCTTCCCATCCTCACTCATCCAAAAAAATAAAGCCAGTTACTCTGTCTACACAGATACATCAACTCACGCACACCTAGACTATCAACAGATACTCTGATCACGTATCTTCGGGTCTCAACAGGTAATCGATTATGGTAATCCTAGACTACATCAGGCATTTATCATAATGACCTAGTCTCAACGGGGCTGCCATGATTCCCCACAGCCATCCATCACATGCACACACTATCAATTGATCAACCAATCAAATACAATCCAACGGACAATTACATCAATTGTCTACGTCTCAACGAGTATTTTGCTTCATATACCTTGACTTCATTGGACAATTACATCAATTGTCTAAGTCACCATCAGGTCACTTTGATTCACTTACTCAGACTTTATCATGTTCAAGCGACCAACTGACATCAACTGTCACGCTTTGACTTGACCGGGGCAATTAAACCGATTGCACCAGATTGTCCAACCAATTTTGATCAATTGTATAGCATCAATCAAAACCCCACACTAAATCTGCTATGTATCTCTTGCATGACCTCAGGGTACTCGTTGGCTTGTTGTTTCTTCATATTCACTCCATTTTCTCCCATTCTTTCATCATTAGTTCTAATTTCTTCTATTCTACCTCCCCTTCGCTTTTCATTCTTTTTCGAGAGATCGCCCGATTTTTCAAAAAAATCGGCCCATCTCTCGAGGGGGCATACCACCCATTAAATTTACATTTTATGGGGCATTTCTTCACACCTATTTTTCTTTCTTTGAAACGACGCGATAAACTGCACCGTCTCAAAGAGGGGCAAATGTAGTCACATAAATCTGTCCACTTAATTAAATGAATACTTAGTATTTATTTGATTATTTAACCATCAATTAATAATTAATTAAATTAATATTTAATTAATTCATCTTAACCCTCTTCTCCTATTAATTAAATAAATTATTCAATTTATTTGATTTAATTCACTTAACCAAATTCATACCATTAATTAAATAAATAAATCATATTTGTTTAATTAAATCTTCTCTCACATTTAAATAAATTAATATTTATTTAAATCCCCCAAAATCCCACCTCTCACATTTAAATAAATAAATCATTTATTTAAATCACCTTTATCCTCCACCCACTTGTATTTTCCTACAAAAGCAAGTTGCACAATTATTTTAAATAAATAATTTATTTAAATCACCTTTATCCTCCACCCACTTATATTTTCCTACAAAAGCAAGTTGCACAACTATTTTAAATAAATTATTTATTTAAAATCCTATTTATCCTCACCCACTTGAAACCTTTAATGGTTTCCCTTAAAGTAGTCAAACTTGATGGCTTTAAAGTCTTCAAACTTGATGGCTTCCTTCTATAGTCTTCTTAAGACTTTAATGGTTTTCCTTAAAGTCTTCAAGCCTTTAATGGTTTCCCTCAAAGTCTTCAAGCATTTTAATGCTTTATCTTCTTTTTCTCATTTAAATAAATTAATATTTATTTAAATATTTATCCAAATGCAACTTACACCATTTAATTGAAATAAATGATTTTATTTTAATTGAAAATACCAAAATTTCTCCCACTTACATTTTCCTACAAAATCCACTTGTATGCCTAAACCCCTTCTAAATTCTTCTAAACCCTTCCTAATTAGCCTAATCCATCCCCTAAATATTGTCACATTCCTAAGCAAATTGGAGTCACTTCTCAAAGACTCCAAAGTCTTTGAAAAGCAATTAATGCTTTGTGTGTTCAACAAATTAAGCCTAAAAGTCTTTGATAACCATTAAAGGCTTTCAACCTTCAACCACTAAATGTCTCAAAGTCTTGGATAACCTTTGAAAGCTTCCAACCTTCAACCACTAAATGGCTCAAAGTCTTTGATAACCATTGAAGGCTTTCAACCTTCAACCACTTAATCCCCAAAGTCTCCAATAACCATTAATGGTTACCTCAAACCCTCCCACATGGTTAAAACATTTGTTTTGACTCAACCTCTACCCAACCCAAGGGTCTCATCAAGCCTTTAATGCTTTGACCATGATTATCTCTTAATCATTTGCACAAAGGTTTATCCTTGCATTAACTCCTAATCCAGTGGGTAATCCTAATTTAGGCTTGACCCTTACCTTCTAGATAACCATGAGGTCTCCTCAGGCATTTAATGCCTCCAACCTCTTCTCTCAACCCAATCTTATGTTGACACTCGTCACCATTTCATTGGTGCAAATTGTGCACATGGATCCCCAACTTTCAAGCTTGACCCTTGATTAAACCTTTCAATCCTGGCCATCCATTGCTCCATTTTTCCTATAAATAGAGCCCATTCCTTCATAATCCAGATCCTGAAAACTTGTATGCATTTAGGCTATAGACATTTTTAGAGAGCATTTAGCATAGCATAACTAAAATCTTGTCTTTTTGGTAAAATCAATCATTTTAGCATCAATAGCATAGTATTTAGCTTTTCATTTCATATTTGAAGCTTAATATTAAATCTCAATCCTCCATAAGCATCCATAGTGCAAAAAGCTACTGAGAGCTACACTCATTTGGGACTTGGAGAGGAGAGGAACAAGGGAGGAGCAACTATGAGCATCTTGATTAGCTATTTTATTCTATGTTTATATGCTTTCTATTTCATGCTTAATATCTCTCTTGATATGCCTGTTTAGGATAATCTTTTGTTGCTAACACTAATGTTTGTTTCTTGTGCTCTTATGTGTGTTGCCATCAAACAGATTTTCTAATCCTTTTTGCAGAGCATCACTATGAATATCCCTTACATACTAATCTTTCTTTGTTTCCGATTACCTTACCATCTTCATTAAGTTTATTTCTAAAAACCCATTTAGTTCCAATTACATTTTTGTCTTTAGGCCGGGAACTAATGACCAAGTGTTATTCCTTTCAATTTGTTCCAATTCATCTTCCATAGATTTAATTCAATATTTATCTTCATGTGCCTCATTAATAGTTGTAGGTTCAATTTGAGAAATAAGACATACTTCTTCATTTGCCAATCTTCCTCTAGTCATAACTCCTTGATATTTATTTCCAATTATCTAATCTTCAGAGTGATTCAATCTTACATACTGGGGTGTTTTTACTTGCTGTTGTTCTTCAGTAATTGTTGAATTTTCAGATGATGCCAGTGTAACTAGATCAACATTCTGTACCGGTGTGCTCATAATAGGTTCATTTGTGATTATCTCTCTTGCCAGTTCAGAGTCCATTGACCTTGAATTTCCTCTAAACTGTTCATCAATCTTCACATTTGCACTTTCAACAATTTTCTGCAATCTCTTGTTAAAACATCTATATGCCTTTCTCTTAGATGAATAACCAATAAATATTCCTTCATCACTTCTAGGATCAAATTTGCCAATATACTCATCTCTTCTAATATAGCATTTACTTCCAAATATTCTGAAATATTTAAGATTAGGAGTATTACCAAACCATAGTTCATGAAGGGTCTTATCAGTTTCACCTCTGATGTGAACTCTGTTGAATGTATAAACTGTTGTATTGACTGCTTCTCTCCAATATATATAAGGTAGATTTTCTTATGATATCATGCTTCTGGCTGTATCCAAAATAGTTCGGTTCTTCCTTTCCACAACTTCATTTTGCTGGGGTATCCGGGGTGCTAATAATTGTCTTTTGATCCCATTCACTTCACAAAATGTGTTAAATTCCTTAGATGTAAATTCACCTCCTCGATCTGATCTCAAACATTTGATTTTCTTACCGGTTTCATTTTCTACCATCACCTTGAATAGTTTGAATTTTCCAAATTCTTCATATTTCTCCCTGAGAAAAGTAACCCAACACATTCTAGTATAGTCATCAATGATTAGCATAAAATACCTATCTCCTTGTATACTTCTAGTTCTTGCTAGACCACATTAATCAGTATGAATTAAATAAAGAACATTGTTAGATTTCTCTGCAATACTCTTGAAAGTTGGTCTAACTTGCTTTCCAAATTGACATTCCTTACATACCGGATTGTGAGGTTTAACAATCCTAGGTAAATCTCTTACTGCCTTAGTTGTACTGATTTTCACAATGCAATCAAAATTTACATGACAAAGTCTCTTATTCCATAACCAACTTTCATCAATATGTGCAATCAAACATGCTTTCTCATTGTTATTCAAATGAAAGATATTACCTCTAGTCTGATTACCGGTTGTGATTTCCAAACCAGTTCTGTTTAAGATTTTGCATTTACCATTCTTGAATTGTAACTAAAATCCTTTCTCAACTAATTGACCAACACTCAAAAGATTATGCTTCAAACCTTCAACATAGTAAACATTATCAGTATTGTGTTTACCATCAAAAGATATAGTTCCTTTTCCTTTGATCATACAAGCTTTATCATCTCCAAACCTTACTAGACCTCCATTGTAATCTTGAAAGGTTAATAATTCACTCTTATCACTAGTCATCTGATGTGAACATCCAAAATCAAAGATCCATTAATCCTTATCTTCAATTTTAGCTGCCAGGGCCTGCTCTACCAGTTGAATAGTAGGTGACGGTTGATCTTCTCTTATAGCAACATAAGCCCATCCATTGTCTATCGGATCCTCATCAGAATCATTAGTAACTCCTTCATCAGCATAGTAACATGATTTGTCTCTATTCTTCTTAAACTTGTATCTTTGATAATCAGGGTTAGGCTTATATGTTCTTTTAGCTTCTTCTCTTAATCTTGCATGTCTATCAAGACACCTAGAAGCCATATGACCAATTTTATTGCAGTTAAAACATTTAAAGGGTGCTTTACCTTCATACTTACTTCCAACTAGACCTTTAGGAATTTTCTTTGCAAATAGTGCTTCAAACTCTTCCAGTTCTTCATTCTCCTTTCTTATTTCTTCAAGTTCTCTTGCATAGAAGGCTTTCCAATCAGATTTCTCAGGTGATGATGATGATGCTCCAGATGATGATGATGCCTTAAAAGCTAAATCTATCTTAATAGTAGCAACAGGGTCAAATTCATCAAGTTCAAAAGCTGAAAGTTTTCCAACCAAAGTGTCTCTAGATACCGATGCATTAGGAATTGTTCTCAATTCATTTATAGCAGTAACTTTCATTTTATATGCCGGTGGCAAGGCTCTTATAACTTTAGAAACAATCTCATCTTCACTTAAGGTTCCTCCACAACATTGTATACCCAAAACAATTTCATTTACTCTTTCCATAAAAGCAGAAATTCTTTCATCTTCTTCCATTTTCAGATTTTCATACCTAACCCAGAAGCATTCTAGTTTTGCAATTTTGACTATGATAACACCTGCATTCAACGTTTTCAATTTGTCCCAAATAGCTTTAGCAGTAGATTTGTTTGATAATCCCATGATTTGTTGATCTGATAATGCGCTCAAAAGTGATTCTATTTCTTTGCAATCATTTTCTTCATCTTTAGCCAAGGTTGGTGGATTAGGTTGACCTTGAGTAGGAGCAATATAACCATTCTTTGTAACATCTCATATATCCTTTCCAATGCAATTCAAATGTGTCTCCATCCTGATCTTCCATATGCCATAGTTGGTTCCATCAAGTTTCAGACTGTCCTTCCTTAAATAGTTAGTAGACATTGGATCTCCTCAAGCTGTTAAACTTTTGCAAAAAGAGGACTATGCTTTGATACCAATTGTTAGGTCCCAGAAACAACTGAGATGGGGGGGGGGGTGAATTAGTTGTCCAATAAATTCAAACTAAAATTAACTTAACCAAAATTTATATTGGTAGACAGTTTTATCAGTTAATCACAGTATCGTTAAAGATTAATGCATGAAACAGAAAGATAGTAACATCCACAACACAAAACACAAATATTTGTACGTGGAAACCCTATAAGGGGAAAAACCACGATGAGAAACCTTATCCACAATCAAATGATACTACTGCAGATAGTATGTGTGTACAATATGGAGTTTACAGATGCAGAAAGGCCGGCTGCCTAGAGCTCACTACTCAAACACAAGATGGGAGTCACACTGACTACAATTGGATGGTTAAATCCAATGATAATGTACTACTCAAAATAGCATCTTCATATGCTAGATTCAGTACCTGTTAAGCTCTGATTATCTTCTCAAAACCTTCCTTCAATCTTCAAATGATGGCTATGTGTATAGCTCTACTTATTTTTGCATATGCCTTATTACAATCCTTTTTCCAATCGCCTTACAATCTCACAAATGAGATCTTACATATATACCGAAAGCTAAGACCAAAATGAGTAGGTCGGCTTACAAAGAATATTAAAATAAAATCAATTACAAATAAATCAATATCTGATGCATCATGTCGGCTCAATGCATTTACAATAATAATAAATCATTTTCATAACGTGTCATGCTGATCTGGAATAGTTATGCTTGTTGGTACATAACATGGACCTATTTGCCAGTAACAACAAATATGCAAACCCGAATAGACCAATAACCAAATCACCAAAACCAAATGATCAAATAATGTCTTCGACATAACCAGGTAGTCTCCAAGTCATTCCAAGTGCCGGTGAACAATATAACCTGCTAGTGAACCAAATACTGGTGATTGTGCATAAGTCACTAACATGCTGGTGAACAAAACCAAAGATCTCCAAGTGTTGATAAGTGTTGACATCAATGACAAAACCATATCAACATACCTAAAATACCAACATGGATGGTAAGCATAATACTAATAATGTCTATTATGTAGAAGGTTTGAAGCATAATTTTTAAGTGTTTGTCAATTGGTGGACAAGGGATTCCATCTTTAGTTCAAAGATAGAAACTGCATAATCATTAACAAAACTAGTTTGGAGATTGCAACCGGTACTCAGACTAGAGGTAATATATTTCACTTGAACACTAATAATAAGACATGTTTGATTGCTCATATTGATGAGAGTTGGTTATGGCATAATAGGTTGTGTCATGTTAATTTTGATTGTATTGTTAATGTTAGAGTTATCTTGTATTAGCTAATAATTATTTATTTAATTATTAATCTATTAAACTCTAGGCTTAAGATAAACTTAGGCATTTAATAAATTATTTATTTAATTATTAAATACACATTATCCCTTTAGGGTTTCTTTAGGGTTGCACATATTTAGGGTTGCACACCTTTAGGGTTGCTATTATCCTTTTATAAGGATTGTATTGTACTTGTTCATTTAATTGATTCTCTTTCTAACTGATAATCTTCTTCTTTAGAGCTTTTATGCTTTTTTTCTTTATGTACCTCAATTCTTCTCTTGTGATAAGTATTTGCATGCAGGTGTTCTTGGGATCTCTAAAGTTGTATTTCCTCAACTTCTTCATGGTATCAGAGCCTACATCTAATACTACTTATTCCTAATTTTTCAGAAGATTTTTCTGTAGAGGCATGGGTTTCAGTTCCTTTTCAAAAGTTTTAGTTTTTATCTAGGGTATCTTTTTTGTTTCTGGGCATTTTGAGCTCAAAAGGACCTCACCATTGACCTTAGAACACCCAAAAACCCCCATTTTCATATAAAATTAGCTCATGGAATTTTTTTTTGATACTGCCCTCTTTCTGGCACGTTTCCTAAGGCAAAAACTAAAACAATAACTTTTTTGGTAGTTTAATGGCTTGCCTTAGCCATTCAGCCCCCACTGGCCACTGGTGGTTTGTTCACCACCGGGGCCAACCCTTCGGGAGTCGCCTACCCATGAGGAGCTACCAACGGTCTCCACCCACCAACGGTCACCGTGGTGATCTCAGTCGTTGTGGCTACTTGACATCCTTTGTCCCACTACCGCCGCCATAGCCTCTTCCCCCAACGTCCCTCATAGCGCCTAGCGTTAGTCGCCAGCCCGGGACCTGCCATTGCCGCCACCCCCAAACTCGCGGCCACCTTTGCACCGCCCGACCACCTTTTGCCTAGTCATTGCTGCCTACTACACTGCTCGGCCACCGCTTGTTGCTCGATCGTCGCTCGAGCTCTGCTACCACCCAAGCTCTGCCACCGCCCAACGAGTGCACCACCTCCCTGCCACTGGTAGGGGGGCCTTTTTTTTCCTTTGAAGGGTTTTGACAGTATATTGGCTTTTTTTCCATAACTTGTGCAAACGGAGTCGATTTTTCAAAAACATATAAGCATCGGAAAGCTCTTTTCGATCTCTACTTGGATCTAGAGGTTTTAACTTTTGATTTTTCTTTTTTGATGGTGTTTTGTTCTATCAAAGCCAGAGGTTCATTTTTGCACTCCAGAAGACATAATTTGAGTATCTGAACTCCTTTTTTTGAAAACTTTATATTGCTGGAAATATTACTCTGTGTACTTTCTAGTCATATGATTTTTCCTTCCAAATTATTCTCTAGGCATATTTTATTCAATTTTTTTCTTTTCAGAACTCTGGTAAATATCTTGGATGATTCAGGTCTTGGGATCTCTTTCTCTAAGTAGGATGTCTTATTTTTTGTTATTCTTTCTGTTTCCAGACTTGTTATCATTGTAGCATTTGATTTATGCAAACACATTGAGATAAAGTGTCATCATGCATTGTTTACTTGGGATCTTGCATATCTTGTGCCTTATTGTACATGCAAAATTTATAAAGTGCCATGGCGGGGTTGATGTTTGCCTTTTGCTTGCCATCTACCTTTGTCCAGTGAGTGTTCCTTCCATGAAATTTGCCTCATAATGTGTGTGAAGTGAGTGTTCCTTCCACGACACTATGTACTTTCTCTACACCTTTGATGTTCCTGGTTGTTCATCATGCAGTTCTTGTTGGTCGTTCTTTTTAGTGTTCCTGTCCCTCTCCCTTTTCAGAATTATGGGAGGTTTGTCTTGTTGGTTCTAATGCTTCCTTGGTTTGATTGATCATCTCTTTAGGCTTTGGTGTCTCATGCCATTTGTATCTTCGAGTTTAGTTGTTTGCCTTTGTTTTCCATCTGATTCGAGTAGTGTCATTTAAGGGAACTCATGTAGATTACAATCTTCTCTACCTGGTCATGTTCTATTTCAGTGGAGGTTCTTTAGATCAACAGTTACTCTTTGACAGTGTTTGCAACTTTTTCATGCTTCAGTGGTGTTCTTCTTGCTTTTCCATCTCTTTTTGGAGTAGAGTTTTTTCCCATGTGGTTTTCTCTATTTCTTCATTTCATAGAGATTTGGTTGTGATTGGGTACCTCATCAGGCCTTGTTATTGGGACCCAAATTTGCCTTCATCATGTAGTTGCATTTTTTGGTTCATGCATTTAGTTTTTTAGCTACTCCCTAAGTTCATCTTAAGGAGGGGTGTTAGAGTTATCTTGTATTAGCTAATAATTATTTATTTAATTATTAGTCTATTAAAATCTATGATTAAGCTAAACTTAGGCATTTAATAAATATTGTAGGTATTTAATAATTATTTTATTAAATACACATTATCCGTTTAGGGTTTCTTTAGGGTTGCACATATTTAGGGTTGCACACCTTTAGGGTTGCTATTATCCTTTTATAAGGATTGTATTGTACTTATTCATTTAATTGATTCCCTTTCTGAATGATAATCTTCTTCTTTAGAGAATTTATGTTTTTTTGCTTTATGTGCCTCCATTCTTCTCTTGTGACGGGTATTTGCATGCAGGTGTTCTTGGGATCTCTAAAGTTGTATTTCCTCAACTTCTTCAATTAAGATCAGTTCAACAAAAGAAGTTAGAGATATACCTAAGATTATAAAGTCTCATAATCTAGTATGTAAGGAATGCCAATTAGGAAAGCAAGTTAGAACTTCTTTTAAGAGCATACATGATAAATCTAATGATGTGCTTGATTTTATTCATACTAACTTATGTGGTCTAGAAAGGACCAGAAGCTTTCAAGGTGATAGATACTTCATGCTAATAATTGATGATTATTCTAGAATGATGTGGGTGACTTTTCTAAGGGAGAAGTTTGAATCTTTTGAGAAATTCAAGATCTTCAAAGAAAAGGTGGAAACAAAAACTGGATAGAAAATCAAATGTCTAAGATTAGATCAAGGTAGTGAGTTCACTTCTCATGAATTTAACCGTTATTGTGAGATAAATGAAATTAGGAGACAATTATCTGCACCCTAGACTCCTCAACAAAATGAGGTAGTAGAAAGGAAGAATATAACCATTTTGGATGCAACAAGAACCATTATGATGAAAGCCAAATTTCATTACATCTACTGGAGAGAAGCAGTGAATACAACAATCTACACATTCAACATAGTTCATATCAAAGTTGGAACTGGTAAGACTCCTTATGAATTATGGTTTGGACATACACCTACTGTTAAATATTTCAGAACTCTTGGAAGTAATTGTTATATCAAAATGGATGATTCAATTGGGAAGTTTGATCCTAGATGTGATGAAGGGATATTTCTTGGATATTCAATTCAGAGCAAAGCATATAGATGTTATAACAAAAGATTGCAGAAAATTGTGGAGAGCGCAAATGTGAAAGTGGATGAGAAATACAAAGATCAATCTATATCATATGATAGAGAATCGACAATGGAAATGACCATAACGGAATTGGAAATGCCTCAATCGGTACTAGACATTGAGACAATTACACTGGCATAATCAGAAAATCCAATTGTGACTAATGATCAGAACAGTGAACCTGAAGTGTAGAAGACACCAAAGTATGTAAGGTTAAATCATTTTGAAGATCAAATCATTGGAGATAGGAACAAGGGTGTTCTGACAAGAAGAAGAATGGCAAATGAAGAGGTATGTCTTATTTCTCAAGTTGAACTGGCATCTGTTGTTGAATCTTATAAAGATAAACATTGGTTAAAGGCTATGGAAGATGAATTATTTTAGATAGAGAAGAATGAGACTTGGACTTTAGTTCCCCGACCTAAAAATAAGAATGTTATTGCAACTAAATGGGTTTTTAGAAATAAACTAAATGAGGATGGTCAAGTTGTAAGAAACAAGGCTAGACTAGTTTGTAAAGGATATCCTCAAATGGAAGGAATTGATTATAGTGAGACATTTGCACCTGTAGTAAGAATTGAAGTTGTTAGACTATTTCTTACTTATGCACCATACAAGAACTATAAGGTCTATCAAATAGATGTTAAATGTGCATTTTTGAATGGTGAACTTGAGGAAGAAGTATACATTGAGCAACTTGATGGATTTTCACTGACAGATAACAAAGATATGGTTTGCAGGTTAAGGAAAGCATTATATGAATTGAAACAAGCTCCTAGAGCTTGGTATGCAAGGTTGAATAAATATCTTTTGAAGCATGGTTTTGATAGTTCTAATACTTAATATAAGTACAGATCCAATAGCCAACAAGATGAGAGGAGGGGGGGGCTGAATCATACAAACTTAATCATCGATAAAAACATCAGATTCAACCTCGGTAACATATATTTCAGTAATAAAACCAGAACTATCAAACATGCAAACTCAAAAGCATATGAACATCATAAACCTCATAACACCAGATTTAACATGGAAACCCAAATAGGGAAAAGCCACTATGGGATTTCAAACCCACTAAGAAATATACTTTTCTAGAGTATGCTCGTTTAAAAGCAAATCCTGTTAAAGATTACAAACACATTGCTAGATGTGACCCGGTTAAGGGATTTCCCTTAGATCTGTTAGGATCTTCACTTTGTTAGAAGTGACCTTGTTAAAGGATTTCAAACACTCAATCAGAATGTCACCTTGCTAGAGGGTTTTACAAATAAGATTGTTAAGTCCACTCGGTTAAGATATTTTCTATCACTTTCACAAAATAATAGTAATAAAATCTATCTGCAACTTCACATCTAAAATGCTAAAGTAGATTCCTATTTGTTCAATACAATCTAGACATAGAACTAATCTTGTCTATCTATTGGGCTTATATATTCTATTATTCTAATAGGTCTTCAAGCTTATGTGCTCGGTAATCACTGTGTAGCATCCCTGTGCATACACTTGCCCACATACATTGTTTATCAACAGTTTCCTATTTATAAACAATCAGGTAACCTCTTAATCTCCTTGATCACATTTCCCATGATCAGTCATAGCCATCAGATCTTCAATCTTGTCCAAGTTCAATGCATCTTTCGATCTGAAAATGTTTTATTCCACCTTGGAACTTGCATATTAGTCTTGGAACTTGTGCTAGGGTATTGCAATTCAATCTGAGCTGTAGATCTTCATGCCAAATTTTCATTGCCTTAGATTCGTTAACAAACTTCATTCATGGCTCACCAATCATTGATCAGTTCTAGCTCATTAGCTTCCTTCATTAAATACCGCATGTAAACATTTAATGCATTCTATTATAGCTTTGTTACAACTCGGTAACAACTTGGTGAATACTAAACTTCACTCGATAGACATTCCATCTTCATTAACCGATAGCGATAACCTTAGGGTTTACTGACTAGGTTCCTTAGGGTTTACCGACTAGGTTCTTTGCTTGATAACATAGTATAGTATTAACCTTTACATTTTACAACATATGTATGATGCTAAAAAAATCTAAAACATCATGATCTCATCATTGTCTGACTCAGTACTAGTTGCCCATTGAATACCTTATTCTTCCCCTTATTCATCATATTCTTTCCTGTGTCTTTTACCAACATCTTTACAATCTTCATATTATACTTCTCAAGATATGGCAACATCATACTGAATTAGAAAATCAATTTCTTGACATCAATGACAAAATAATAATATCAAGACAGTAAACATCTTTAATCAGTTATATCCATAATCATCAACAACCTTCTCAATATCCTTATTGAAATGCCAACAATCTTTCATTGTCTGTTATAAAGCTATGTTGCCAACAAGTTTTACTAAAGGCAATGCTAACAATAATTTATATTATAAGATCACTGATGATGATATTCCTGATTATGAAAGTATTTGTTGATGATATCATTTTTGGAGGTGAAGACAAATTGTGCATGAAATTCTCTAATAATATGAAGGATGAATTTGAAATGTCTATGATTGGTGAAATGAGATTTTTCTTAGGTTTGCAGATTATTCAAACTGACAAAGGCATTTTTATCTGTCAAACTAAGTATCTAAGGGAATTGTTGAAGAAGTTTGGTATGGATAATTCCAAACTAGTAAGTACTCCTATGGTGATAAGTGAGAAATTATCTATCAAAGACACATCTACACCGGTAAATTCAACAAGTTATAAGTCTATGATCAAACTAGACCAGCTATTATGAATGTAGTATATATTGTTTCAAGATATCAAAGTAATCCTAAATAAAATCATGAATGTGCAGTAAAGAGGACATTTCGATATTTGAAAGGAACAACAAAATATGGCTTATGGTATTCTAGACATGATAACTTCACTTTATGTGCATATACAAATTCAGATTGGGTAGGAGATACTGATGACAGGAAGAGTACTTTTGGTGGAGCTCTCTTTCTTGGAAAGAAATTGGTTTCATGGATTAGCAAAAAATAGTTGAATGCATTTTTTATCTACTGCAGAAGTTGAATATGTTGCAACAACAACTAATTAAACACAAGTATTATGGATGAAGGAAATGTTGAAGGATGTCAAGGTAAATTATAGTGAATGGTAGTTATCTATTGTGATAACTCTGCAGCTATTTACATGTCTAAGAATCCGGTATTTCACTCTAAGACAAAGCACATATCAATAAAATATAACTTTCTGAAGGACAAGGTGGAAAAAAAGGAAGTCAAATTGGTTTATGTGAAGACTAAAGAGCAGATTGCAGATATACTCACTAAACTATTGTCTAAGGAATCATTTGATTATTTGAGAGATAGGTTAGGGGTATCTACCCCTCTAGTAGAAACTTAACTAATGGAGTAGTGCATCAGTTTGGTATGCATCATCAACATTATCCTTTGCTCCAGATTAATGTAGTGGTGCTACTACTCAGGGGGACTAGTCAGCTTTGAGATTCACAAAATTTTGATATCTATGTCATATCTTTGGCATTGATGTCAAAGGGGGAGAGTTATATGTGAAAAATAATAATGTTTATGGGAGACATTCAGATTAGATTTAGATTGGACTGCACTCCTCAAGGGGATTTGCTGGGATTTTTCACTTTTTGATTGTTATATCTTCTTTGAGAAATGTTTGGCATTTCTTGGCACTTAGATGTTTTCTTTTTCACATCTAGTGTGCGATCAATGCCAAAGGGGGAGATTGTTGGCAATATGAAGGAATTGATTATGTGTTGCATTGATGTTTTGTCATTGATGCCAACACTAGTTGTTATGATTGGTTTCTAGCAGATAAGGTTTGGTGACCGACAGAAGATCTAGTGTTACCGACAAAAGGGACTATCTGTTGGATACTACCGACATGTTTGGATCAATGGAGTATGTTTGGTTTGATGTGTTACATGTTTTTGGAGAATGTTTTGGTTAGTTGGTATTTACTTGGTGATCAGATGCTATCATACATTCTAGTAAGACTATACCAATAAGGGTGTAAGGTTTTACAGACAGAGATTTTACTGTGAATCTTTGATAAGATGCATATGTGGTGTTGGTGAGGCTTCTAGATGGAATTTAAGATGCTGAAGATGATCTTTGTTCGTGCTTCGACTGATTGGAGACATTGCTTTGGCATTGTTAATCCAGATTAGGTCTAATTCCTAGCTAGGTTATGGATCGGTATCATGTAATGTGTTCTCTATACATTATCGGGATGATTTATGGATTGGTTAATGTTGTTTTGGTCTAAAGCCAACATGGCATATCATTGTAATGTGGATATATGTAATGATTTTATGAGGTGGCTAACCTAATTGGTTTAGGCCTTAGGGTTTGTATAAATTGATGTAAGACCTCATTGTAGATCATGAGAATGGTCAAGGAATAAAATATGTGAATAATTTAAAGATCATATGCGAAGGAGATTTGGTTGATCACAAGTGATCGAATTGGATTTATGTAAGAGGTTAAAGGCCTCTGGTATTGAGCTTAATCGAGACTATAATCAAGCATGTTATATGCTATCTCTGGTAGTTCATTCTTCTAGATTGTTGTCCAACTATATTGAGGTGGTTATAACCTCTCTGTAGTTAGTGAGTCTCCTTTGTAATGAGCAGTACACTCTAAGAAGTGTGCCTTCCTATAAGTGCAGGCACCTCATTGCGTCACATACTTTCTATAGAAGTATTATCTAACTGTGGGTAGGCTTCCCACCATGGTTTTTCCCTTTTCCAAGTTTTCCACGTATAAATCATGGTGTTATGTGGTATGGTTGCATTGTGTTAATTATCTGTTTCATTCTTAAGTTTTATTGCTTACTAGTATCCATTTCTACTATTCTGGTATTCAATGTTTATGTGCTCCGATTAAAGGTTATAAAGTGGTTTGATTAATATAATCTATTGACAACTGATTCACCCACCCTCTTAGTTGTCCAGCGGTTACTCTAACAGTTCCAACTTATTATCCTTGTGTTTACTTCAAGATGGTCAATGGGAAAATCGCCAATTCTTATAGATAACACTATTTTCCTTGATAGGATATTTATGTCAAACTTAATGCAACTATCTATATTGATGCAAAAATAACTACTTCAACTGCTAATTGTTATCTACAAAAAATGTCTACATCTATTTCCTAGCAACTTGGAAGTGTTCAAGGTCCGCCACCCCTTGATCACACATATGTTTTATTGTGATTTTCCTTAACATGTTCTCATGAGCCAGAAAGAAAATTTACATCTACACTAACCCAACTAAGGCTGAGACAATGAAGGGAAGAGAATCTGTATTACCCAAGGTAAGTAATAGAACATATACATTAATAATTCATTTTCTACATTGAATGAAATATGTAAGGGCCATGATTATGTTGTGAAGAAAGTCATCACCTTTGAAAAGAGAGGCTATTTCCCAAGGTACACATCATTCCAATGATGCAAGGAGAATATAGAGGAAGGCTTGGATAAAAGGGAACTCAAAGAATACTCTAAAAATCAAACTATCATCATTACAAAAATTATGAATAAATCAATGACTATGTTTGCATTTGTTGTTTCAAATTGATTCCAAATTTCAAAGCTTCAACAACACCTTTCAGGGATATCAATTCGTGACTTAAAATTCTAATATTACTTGATTGAAAATGTGATTTTAGGGTAATACAGATGAAGGGACATTACACATGTTAATGATGGAGAAATCTAAAGCTATTAATCATATTGTAAAAAACACTTATTATCATCTCTGACTTAGTTAGCTATTTTTGATAAAATGCTCATAACACTTGGAAATGATTATATTTATTATGTCATTTTATTTTCTACTGCTATTGAAATCACTTTCATGATACTTCAACAATGTAAAAATCATTTCCTCATACAAATCTATTAAACCCTATAATTTGAATTCAACAAACCCTAAAAAACTTATATATCTATCAAAAAAAATAAAAGCAATTATGTCGATTTCATACATACCAACTTCCTACTCCCCCTTGGATCTCATACCACTCCATAGAATTCATTTTATGCAATGCTTTTTCCAATACATCATGTTGTCTCTCTTGCTATTTCCTCACACCACATTTACCCACCTTGCAAACAAAATTGCATCGACAAATCTATCAATTTTAACTTGATATGTACTTAAAAAACTTACTAAAATCCACAGTACTCCCCTCTTAAGCACTTGAAACCCTAGAAATCTAATAAACCATATATAACTTGTAAACCACCAAAATAAATGCCAATTATCTCCAATTCATACACACCTACTTTTTTGGCCGCCTTTTCTATTTCCTACTCTATTTCAATAAACTGCAACATCTCCCTTTACTATTCCCCTTGGGTCTTGTCCTGTTATTTCATGTTAACATGACGTGGTCATTAGTTGACCACTACTTTATAGATGTTGTATTATGCACTATTCCCATCCATCATGTTCTCTCTTGTATTGTTTTCTTTAACTGCCTTTAACCACCCTGAAAAAAAAAAATTCCATCCTCAAATCTGTCAATTTTAATCTCATATATATATATATATATATATAAACCCTATGTAACTTTCAAACCACCAGTGAAATGCTAATGATCTTAGTTCCATACACACTTGGTTGTTTGTCCGTCTTTTGTATCTCCTCCTCTGTTAGTTTTGGTCTGTTTCAGCTTACTGCGACCTCTGCCCTTGCTATAGCATACTTTAGTCTCCTCCTAGTAACACGTCGTTTTTCTTCTCTGAAGCGTCGTGTTATGCAATGTATGTATTTGGAGTTCGCTTTCTCCTCGCCTCTTATTTTCTCCCTTATTTTCCCACATTAGTGAAGGAAGAGGATTAAAACAGAAAAACAAAATAATTTTATTGATTGATTAAAAAACCGATTACATTGCATTCCTTTTATAAGGCATTTAATAGCACGAAGGCTAAACTCAAACTATTACAAAACTACAGTTGCATAGAGCGGATCTATCCACCGCTTTATTATCAAAAACTTAACTGCTTGCTAAACTTTAGAAAATCTGAAATATAAGCAACAGTTTAAACTTCTAAGACCAGTTTACTGCGCATGCGGTGGAGCTAACGTAGGATCAATCTAATTGCAAATCTCTTGATTGCTTGCATGGAGGATCTGATATTTGAATGCTTGCATGGAGGATCAAATAATTTGACATGATTGGTATTATCCAATGGTCAAATAATTGCTGAAGCTGTACAAGCACATTAAAATCTTGCCTTCCCTACAAGAAACACAACTTCGTGCATGCTCTGTTAATGGTGAGTGGGAAAATTCAAAGCCGAAAATAAAAAGACTGAAATATCTGACAGCGTGCAACACTCCAATTGTCTTTCATTGTATTCATTTAATCGTTGATGATCAAAGTGAGCCACTCATCTCATATAAAGAATACCTTCGTGTAATAATGAGAGGAATGGTATTTATTAATGCTTGTATTTAAATGAGATGCAATGATTACATTGATAGTAATTTATATCATGTTTATCAAAGCAATTATCTATGTGAAGAAAATATATATCTAGTTTGTATTATTTATATTTTTAGTCTTGTTTGATTCAAATCCAAATCTCTAAACAACTATGTTGTCAGAAACAAGAAACTGGAAACGAAACAAGAAACTGAATATTTAAAGGTTGCCTATAAGAAACGTATGTATATATATATAATTTGTAAAATATAAAACATAATCAAAATAAATACCAAGATTATTATAGATCATTTCCACATAATTTAAAAAGAATTCTAGGTAGAAAATAAAAATACATATATCATAATGTTTATAATTACATAATTAAAATATCAAAATATATAATCAAAAGTTAGAATATTTCTAAAATAACTTACACTATATATAAAAATTATTTTATAATAATTTAGAAAAATAAAAAAATAGTAAATCTCTAAATTCCTTTCTAAATTAATTTAGAAAAAACAAAAAAATAATATAATAAATTTCTAAACTAAAATAATTTGCTGAGAAATTTTTTTCATAATCTATCGTGTTAATTTGAAAAAAAAAATTAAAAAAATCAAACTTCCAAACCCCACTCCAAAATAAAAAATCAAACTTCCAAACCCCAGTCGCGTGAATATTAGAAACATCCTGTAGAGTATCATTTAAGAAATTTTAAACAAATCTATTTAAAAAAATTAAAAAAAAATCATTCCAAATGCTGGCACCGCCTAGAAACCCATTTCTCTAATGTTGAAACCGGTTTCCTTAGTCGAAAGGGAAACGACATATTCATTGTTGTGAGCGGAAATTTAAAAGAATTTTAGAAAACACAATATAAGAAATTCCCCTCTTGTAGGAATATTGTTTCTAGTTTTGAGTCTGACAACTGTATATAGATAAAGCAAGAATCAAATTAGCCCCTCTGGACTTGTTTTATGTTTCAATGAATGAATGAAGGATTTGGATAATGTTGAGCAAGGGCTCTTAAATGGTAAGTGTTAATATTACAATTGCATTTACAACATCAGTAGTAGCTAGTATACATTCAATTTTCAAAAAAATTATTGTCAAACTGATAATTAATATCAATTTGACAAATATTGTTCTTAATTTTTTCTATATTATATGATTTGATGTAGTTTGATTTGTTATTGTTTCAAGAATTTTTATCTTTGATTAGTTACAATTTTTAAAATAATGTTTCACTTGATATTTATATTGTTCTTATAATTTTTTTTTATATATATTAAAGATCGAGAGTAAACAAAATACAATCAGCTGTAGATAGGAGAGGCTGCGCCTCAACCACCAAAACCACCGAGGATCTATGTTACATTACTAGAGAGTAGTCCGAAGACAAAAAAGGAAAGTCTGGGCACTACTGCAAGATGTGATCGAAAGGATCAATCCAAGTGGTCCACCCTGGGGCCCCTTCCATCAAAATCACCTACTTTCGGTCCTGGATCTAGGACAGCATGGCAATGTGATCAGCCTCGGGCATCATGTTGCTATTGATCTCTTTAAGTTGCTTCTTTAGAGCCTCTTCAAAGGAAGACTAGTTTTTCGTGAGCCTCATCCACTCATAGCCATCCTTCATCTCATATACGAACATAGTTGTGTGCCCATCTTGCAAGAACCGAAGCAGCTTATGCCTTTCGAGATTCATCACGAAGGAGACTTGCGAGGCAATTTTAAAAAAGGTGAGTCTATGAAGAGACTGAGTAAGACACCTGCCATTACCATTAAACTTGTCCTCATTTCACATCTTCCAAATGAACCAAAGGATATAAGAAGATAAGATAAACTAGAATAAGTTAGCGTCCTTTTTTAATCCATCAATATAACCAAAAATAATGCTAAGGGTATCCACATGATTAGGAATACAAAAACCAAACATTAACCAAACCTCCCTGGCGAAGGAGCAGTAAAAAAGATTGTGCCTTCTAGTCTTAGGTAATCTACAAATGAAACACATATCAGTATTGAGGGGGTTTCTCCTTATTGGGAGTCTGTCAATAATAAGTTGCCATTTAAAGCATTGTATTTTAGGGGGAATCAGGCTTTTCCATATTTGTGTAAAGCATTTATACCAGGAGTTGTCAGGCAGATCCAAGTACCACAACATGTTAACATGATTAATAATGGAGTCACTATTGAAATGTGGCGATTGATCAGCAAAGTACTGTACACTCAGCACATATCCTTGCTGGGGGTGGCAGCCCCCGAGAAAAGCGAGGGTTCAAGGGCATGAGCCCCTGAGAAAATTTTTTTGGGGTATTTTTTTGATGAAAACTGACATTGTAATAAAACCCTAAAAAGGCCAACTTTGTTTTTGCCCTAAAAACGCATGTTATAAGCGGCTGGGATGCTTAAGGCATTGTAAGGTTGATGTACTATTTTTGTTGGATAATAAGAAAGATTGGACGGCTGTGTATGGTGGATGTAACCCATTCTAGGTGAACCATGTTAAATCTCTATGTTATCTGTGTCCTATTTTATTCCTTTATCTTTTGTATTTAAATCTACATATAACTGTTAGTTCATATTTGCTTCGGATTTGCTTGAAACCCTAACAATTGGTATCAGAGCGAGGTTTTCTATAAATTGGCAGGACTCTCAGATTTGAGTCGGAGCAATGGAGGATTTCAAATTCAAGGTCAAAAAGTTTAACGACCAGAACTATCAGTTATGGAAAATGTAGATGGAGGATTACTTGTATCAAAAGGATTTGTGGTGGCCATTGGAAGGAAAGACAAAGAAAGCGACCACAATGTTAGATGAAGAGTGGGACATTTTGGATAGAAAGGCACTGGGATCCATTCAGTTGTGCCTTGCACCGTCTATAGCATTCAATATAACAAAAGCAAAAATGACTGTAGATTTGATGGAGACATTGGCAAAGTTGTATGAGAAACCCTCGGCTTCGAATAAGGTATTTCTTATGAAGTGTTTGTTTAATTTGAAAATGAGTGAGGGAGGATTTGTAGCAAAGCACTTAAATGAATTTAATACAATTACCAGTCAACTATCTTCAGTAAAAATTACCTTTGTAGAAGAGGTTAGGGCTCTCTTGATTTTATGTTCTTTGCCAGAAAGTTGGAATAGCTTGGTTATGGCTGTAAGTAACTCTCTCTCTGGTAAAAATACTTTGGTATTTGATGATATTGTTGGTGTTATCCTAAGCGAGGAAATGCCAAGGAAAAGCATAGGTGAGACTCCAACATCATCGGGTAGTGTTTTGAATGTGGAGAATAGAGGAAGATCAAAGGAAAGAGGAAAAGGCCTTGGGAATGAGAATTCACGAGGGAAGTCAAAGAAAGGATGCTCTCAATCTAGAGGAAAGAAAGATTGCTGGTACTACGGAAAGCCTGGTCATCTAAAAAAAGACTGTTGGTCTCGAAAAAACAAAGAAGGAGACAAAAATGAAAATGACAGTAAGGAAGCTAATATTGCAAGTAATACTTTACAAGATGCTTTAATCTTATGTTTGAATAATGTTAATGATTCGTGGGTGATAGATTTTGGGGCTTCATTTAATGCTACACCCCATAGAAAATATTTTCTAGATTATGTTCAAGGTGATTTTGGACAAGTATATTTGGGTGATGATGAGCCCTATCAAATTGTTGGAAAAGGAAAGATAAAGATCAAGTTGCAGAATGGAAATGACTGGTTTCTACAGGAGGTAAGACATGTTCGTAATTTAAGAAGAAATTTAATTTTTGCTGGGCAACTAGGTAGTGAAGGTTGCATAGTTACCCTCTCAGACAGTATGTGGAAGGTCGGTAAAGGATCATTAGTAATAGCTAAAGGTGCGAAGGTAGGCACATTATATCTGTGTATAGGTAACACTTACTCTACCCTAACTGCTACAGATAAAGTTACTGCAGGGACAACAACAATAGATGTGGCAAGAACAGATTTGATAGAAGAGTGAGAAAGGGATGAAAACCCTTCACTCCAAAAATCTATTGCCAGGACTAAAGAAGATTGATTTAGAGTTCTGTGAAAACTATGTTTATGGTAAACAGAAAAGAGTCAGATTTCTCAAGGTTGGGAAAGAGAAGAAGAGTGAAAAGTTAGAGCTTGTACATTCAAATCTATGGGGACTGGCTCAGGTATCATCTCTTGGTGGCTCTTGTTATTATGTTATTTTTATTGATGACTCAACCAGAAAAACATGGGTATATATCCTAAAACAAAAATCAGATGTTTTTGAAACTTTTAAGAAATGGAAAGCTTTGGTTGAGAATGAGACAAGGAAAAAGTTGAAGTGTCTCAGATCGGATAATGGAGGTGAGTGTTGCAGCAAAACATTTGAAGATTACTACTCCTTAAATGGGATTCAAAAGCAGAAGACAGTTCCAGGAACTCCATAGGAAAATGGTGTGTCAGAGAGAATGAATAGGACTATCATGGAACACGCAAGGAGCATGAGATTGCATGCTGGATTGCCCTTACATTTTTGGGCAGATGCTATACATACTGTTGTCTATTTGATAAATAGAGGACCTTCAACCTCTTTAGATGGTGGTATTCTAGAGGAGGCATGGACTGGTAAAAAGGTAAATTATTCTTTTCTAAAAACCTTTGGTTGTCAAGCTTTTGTCCATGTTGATAAAGAAAATAGAACCAAGCTTGATGCTAAATCTCATAAATGTACCTTCATTGGATATGGGATAGATGAGTATGGCTATCGGTTATGGGATTTTGAAAATAAGAAAATAATTAGAAGTAGAGATGTTATATTCAATGAGAAGGTCATGTATAAAGAATAGATGCAGGAAAAGAAGCATGAACAGGACAAACAAGAATATGTGGGGTTGGATGAGATTCCTAAAAATGAAATGGCACAGGTACCTGATGCTCAACAACAACAGATTGTCCTACAAACTCCTACAAGTGTTAGACATTCTACGAGGTCAAGTAGACCCCCTGAAAGATTTTCTCCCTCTTTGTATTCCATTTTATTAATGGATTATGGTGAACTAGAAGAATATGAAGAAGCAATGCAAGTAGATGCCAAACAACAGTGGGAGCTAGGCATGAAAGAGGAGATGGACTCCTTGATGAAAAATAAGACTTGGGACTTAGTCCCTTTACCTGCAGAGAAAAGAGCGTTGCCTAACAAATGGGTTTATAGGCTGAAGGAGGAGGAAGGAGGTCAGAAAAGATATAAGGCCAGACTTGTGGTAAAAGGTTTTGCACAAAAAAAGGGTATAGATTATGATGAAATATTTTCTCCAGTTGTAAAAAAGACTTCAATTAGAATTGTACTTAGTCTTGTGGCTACAGATGATTTACATCTTGAACAATTAGATGTCAAAACAAATTTTCTCCATGGAGATTTGGAGGAGGAAATTTACATGTTGCAACCACAGGGATATGAGGTCAAAGGTAAGGAGAACTTGGTGTGCAGGTTGAAGAAAAGTCTGTATGGCCTAAAGTAAGCACCCCAATAATGGTATTTAAAATTTGATAGTTTCATGGTTGAACACGGTTATCATAGATGTCATTCTGATCATTGTGTATATTTTAAGAGATTTGATAATGGCAGTTATATTATCCTATTGCTTTATGTTGATGACATGCTTGTTGTTGGGTCTAACATGCAATATATAAATGATCTTAAACAAAAATTAGCTAGGTCATTTACTATGAAGGATTTGGGTGTAGCTAAGCAAATTCTCGATATGAGGATTACATGGGACAGGAAAAATAGAACCTTGAATTTGTCCCAAAGTGATTATATAAAGAAGGTGTTGAAAATATTTAACATGCAAGATGCAAAAGCAGTTAATACACCTTTGGCTAGTCATTTCAAATTGACTAAGGAGATGTGCCCAAAGGCATAGGAAGAGGTAAAGAAAATGTCTAACATCTCGTATTCATCAGCTGTTGGCAGTCTGATGTATGCAATTATATGTACAAGGCTAGATATTGCACATGCAATGGGAGTTGTGAGCAGGTTTATGAGTAATCTGGGTATGGAACATTGGAATGCTGTGAAATGGATTCTTTAGTATTTGAAAGGAACTACTACGAAGGCATTATGTTTCAAAGGATCTAATGCTGCTCTGAGTGGATTTGTTGACTCTGATCTGGTAGGTGATATTGATTCATGGAGGAGTACTACAAGGTATGTTTTTACTATAGGGGGAATTGCAGTCAGTTGGATTTCTAGGCTGCAAAAGGTTGTTGCACTTTCAACCACTGAAACTGAGTATGTTGCTACTACAGAAGCCAGCAAGGAGATGATTTGGTTACAATGTTTTCTAGAGGAATTGGGTCAAACATAGGAGGATAACCCATTGTATACTGATAGCCAGAGTGCCATTCATCTTGTGAAGAACTCTACTTTTCATTCAAGGACAAAGCACATTCAGCTCAGGTACCACTTCATCTGGACTGTTTTGGAGGAGGGTAAGTTACGGCTTGAGAAGATTCACACAAGTGAGAATCCTGTCGATATGTTCATGAAGGCAGCTCCATAGGAGAAGCTGATTTCTTCATCAGTTTCTATTGGTCTTCTTGATTGATAATTGTGGAATTTATACCAGTCGAGTCCTAGTGTTTTATCTAGTGGATGTTGCATGTATAGTGGTGTCATCTAGTATCAGTCTCCAATTGGGAGATTGTTCGGTGTGGAGCCTGATTAGTCTCCAAGTGGGAGATTGTTGAAATGTGGTGACTGATCAGCAAAGTAATGTACTATTTTTGTTGGATAATAAGAAAAATTGGATGGTTGTGTATGGTGGACGTAACCCATTCTGGGTGAACCACGTTAAATCTCTGTGTTATCTGTGTCCTATTTTATTCCTTTAACTTTTGTATTTAAATCTGCATATAAATATTAGTTCATATTTGCTTCGGATTTGCTTGAAACCCTAACAGTCACCATTGGAGATTAGGTCATAAATGGCGTGGCATTTAGTATTGGGGAGGAGGGAGCCATCTTTCCATTTGAGGGTTAGGAATCAGTGGGAGTCCAAATTAGTACAAGAGGGCAGGGCAAGAGTAGCGCGGGCATTCTTTATCATATGATAGGTTCTTTTTTGGGTGGGAGAGAGATTGTAGGTAATGTTGAGCTCTTCCCAGCCGATTAGGACACCATTCTCAAATAAGTCCTCAAAGAACCTGATGTCAGATTTGGCCCAGAGTTTGGCCGAGGAGCCTTGAGTGAGGGCTAAGGGTTTACCAGCATGGAAAAGATTCCACCAAATCAACCTTTCCCCATGGATGGTGCCATTGCTACTAACACTAGAGTTGTCAATAAGATGTCTAATGTGCTCCCAGGCCCTCCAAATGGATTTAAAAAACATATGACTCTTGCATGAAAACAGGAAAGCGACCTATCACAAGGTTAGCCAAGGGAAGGGCTTTCAAGGAATTAGCATTCTTAGGGATGCCTCTCTCAATATTGTTTCTAATCAGGACTTTCCAGGGCTCCATGCCATCTAAGGCATGAAATATCCATTTCGCAGCAAGGGCAATACCTTGGATCTTGAGATCCTTTAGCCCAAGGCCACCCCTTTTTTTAGTCAGGTGACACCATTTCCACTTAACCCTATGCATTTTTCTCCCACCTTTGCCATCAGACCAAAGGTATTGCCTTATGGCTTTTTGGATATCAAGGATTTGGTAGTTATTGAACATATAGGCGGAGGAGTAGTAGACACTATAAGAGGAGAGGATTTTTCTGACAGAGTTGGATTCTTCTAGCAAGTGAGAGGAATCTATTATCCCACCTATGCAGCTTTTTATCAATCTTATACTTTATCCATTGCCGCATATCTTTAAGAGAGGGAGAAATAGAGAAAGGGATGTCGAGGTACCAGACGATTTTGTTGGGCTCCCCCCATTGAAACCCATAGGGAATCAGCCAGTCCAGGGGTTTTTCTTTCTAGCTAAGGAGAGTGGATTTGGCAAGGGAGATTTAAGCTCCAGACATGATACCAAAGTTTTTAAGCTTTTGGAAAGGTTATCTATATTTTGGGGTGAAAGTTCAAGGAAAAGGGCAGTATCATCCACAAACTAGATGTTGAGGAGGCTGGAGTCGTCAGGGAGCTTAATTCATTTGACACAGGGGGATAGAGATTTGTCCTTGGGAAGATAGTAAAGAGCATCAGACGCAATGACAAATAGAGCAGGAGCAAGCGGGCAACCTTTCCTAATAGATCTACTAAGTTGAAAGTTCTGGGATAAGGATCCATTGACTTCAATCTAAGCTGAGGCATCCTGGAGAAGGACCTTAACATATTTGTAGAAGTTAATCAGAAACCCAAAGGCTTGTAGCATCATGATAAGAAAGTTCCATTCCACATGGTCATATGCTTTTTCAAAGTCTAGTAGAAACATAGCAGTGTCTTGGTTAGAGGCTCTAGCCCAATCCATGGCTTCCCAACTCATAATGAGGTTTTCAAGGATATATCTACCCTTGATACAGCTTGTTTGGGTGGGGCAGATGAACTTTGGGAGGATCTTTTCAAGTCGAAGGGCTATAACTTTGGCCAAAATTTGATAGGAGACATTGAGGAGGGTGATAGGCCTCCAGTTCTTGATTAAGGCCCTATCCCCATCCTTGGGTGTCAGTTTGATGGTCTCCTTATTAATGTTAGCACCAAGGGTACCATTGTCAAAAGCTTCAGAGTAAACACCATGTAGGTCAATGGTAATCCATTCTAGATTGGCCTTGTAGAATTCAATGGGGAGGCCATCCGGGCCCGATACTTTGTCAGGTTTTAGGGAGTTGATAGCAGCAGTGATTTCCTCAATAGATACCCTTTGGTTGAGGTTGAAGTGCTTAGGGGATATCCTAGTGGGTATCATGGTTTTGAACTTGTCCCTAATGTCCTTAGCCTTGGCATTGTCTTCAAAGGTGAACAGGTTTTTGTAGAATAGTTCAAAAGCATATTTGATACTAGGGAGGTCAATAATTTCTTTATTGTCGATAATTAGCCTATCAATCTTTTCCTTGGCTTGTTTGTGCTTAAGAAGGTTAAAGAAGAATTCGGAGCCATTGTCTCCAAATTGTAGCAAGTGGGTACAAGCCCTCACCATAGCCCAATGGATCTTAACTTGTTGGTGTTTTCTAAGAGCTTCTCTAGCAAGCATGACATTAGCATCCCTATGAACACAACTAGAGTTGTTTTGGACATTGAGTTCTAAGGAAAGGAGCTAGTTAGTAAGTGATTTTTCAGCAAATCTTAAGTCTTTTGCCTTTTTTTACCCTATAGTCTATAGGGTTTTTTTGCCAAGAGTTCACATCAAGGTTCCATCTATCAATATGAGAGGAGAGGAGATTATTTCAATAGCTAAGGAGTCTTATGAGATGCAAGGCGATCAAGACATCCTGATCCTTGAGGAGGGAGGTGTTAAGAATAAACTTACAGGGTTTGTTGACCTGGGTACTCATAGTATTTCCAATATTGATAAGAGCCATAACAGGGTGATGGTCAGACAGGGCCATAGGCCAAACAAAAATAGGCCTACCTTGGGCATCAGGCGAGAAGGAGAAACTCTCTTTATTAGTGTAGAATCGGTCCAATCTAGAGTAGATTCTACTCTCTCCCTTTTGATAGATGCACCAGGTATGCCAGAGGTCGAGGGGGGAATGTCCAAGATCCTCCAATGGATCAAACAGGGATTTATGTAGTTTCAACCCGTTCTAGTGTTCCCTTTTTGAATTATTCCATGTAAAGGGCAGGCCACCAGTTTTGTCAAAACTATTTTCAACCATATTGAAATCCCCCTCAATTATCCATGGGATGTTTGGGAGGGATCTAAGCCAATCACATAGGACAATCCTATCTCTATAATCATTAACAGTATACACAGAGCATATCCCAAAGTGAGTGCCCTTCAGATTGATGGAGGTCCAGATAGCCCTATTGCAAGGGGAGATACCCTTATCAATAATGAGATTGGACCATTTGGGGTTGATAAGAAGTCCAACACCTCCCTTTTCTCTGGGATGATTAGAGAAGATTTTAATGGCATCCTTCCAGACAAAGTTGAGTGTAGTTTCAAGGGTAAATTCAGTAGCTTTTAGTTCTTGTAATAGCAGAAAATACGTATCCTTATGTAAGTCAAGGAGTCTTTTAATGATAAACTTTCTGTCAGGTGACTCCAACCCTCACAATTTCCAAGAAATAAATTTCATCATTACTGAGAGGGGGTTAAGGAGTAGCTACCGACCTTAGAGCTGGAAGGATGCATAGGGGTGTTAGGAGTTGTGGGGGATTAGTCCCCTTTTTCTTATTCTTGGAGCTGAAAGGCCTCCCTTTTTTCTTGGTCATGGAGCCATGATCCAAATGATCTTCCTCCTCCTAACTAGGGGAGGAACCAATTAGGGGATCCAAGATCCCTTCCCCATTCTGGCCTAGAAGACTCGATTTACTGTATCCTATGCAAGACTCAGATGTCGATTTGAAGGAGGGGAGCATAACGCAAGAGTCATCGATTTCATTAAACACCTTGGGGACACCACACTTGTCAGTAGTGTTATCGGGATCCAGGGGAGGTGCTGGAGTGGGAATCATAGAGGAGGACCTTAGGGGAGTTCTAGGTCTATGAGCCAATTCAGTAGAACCAGAACTGGAGTCCATAGCAGCGCTACCAAGGATGGTGCCCTCAAATTTTTTAATCATAGATTTGACATTTGGGTGGTCTGAAGACTAGGAGGAGGTATTTTTCCTAGCGTTGCTCTATTTAATTCTAGATCACATTTTATCAGTCGCCAATTCTTGCGCATTTTTCCTCTATCATTTTTTGCTGATAGCTAATTGGAAGCCATCATCGGAGGGGACTTCGGTGGTGTCCATGGCAAAGGCAACATAGGGGGTGGGCATGGGTTGGAGGGGGGCTTACATTGCGCAACCCAGGCTAGGGTATTCATCGCTCAGACTGGAGGCAGAGTTTCCACAACCAACCATTCTATTAAGTGGATTGTTCATACTATTTACAAGGGGGTTGTTAATAGGCGGAGGGTTGGTATCGATTCCACTCATCGGTAGTATTAAGTCAGTGTTTTTAGGATTTCAGAGGTCACCTTTGGAAGGATCAGCCTTGTTTTTAGCATTTTTTTTTAATAATAGGGCAATTTTTATGTTGGTGCCCTTCTTTTTTACATAGAAAATAAGCATTTAGCCCTCCTAAGGTTTCTAAAGGGCATGAGTACACCTCGTTGACTATCTTAATATTCAGAGTATCAAGTATATCAATTCCCAGTTTGATTGAGACCAACATTCGTGCATCAAGATGGGGGATAAGTCTATTAGAATCATCCATCCTAACGAACTTGCCCACAGGTTTGATGATTTGGGGTAGGAAGCACCAAAGGAATGGTGAGACATCTTTAAGTAGGAGCCACCTAGGGCATGAGAGAGCCATAATTTCCTCATTGGTGGCTTTGGGCGACCAAACAAGGGCATGGAAGGAAGTGTTTCCTATGGCCCAATATTGTTTTTTCAGGACCTCAGCCTGTGTTTTTGGAAAGGTGAAAAAATGATAAATAAACCCTTCTGAATTTGCCTACAAAACAAAAATCTGAATCCAAGTTTTAAATTCCAAAAGTTATGGAACCAATCATCCAAAAATTTGTGGGGGGGAACATTTTTCAATATCTATAGCAGCAAAGAAAATTGTTGTGTGCCTTAATCTATTCTTCTCATTCAAGATTTCTTTAGACATAGCATCATTAGACGAAATTGAGAAGAGATCGATGGAGATGGCCGAGGTCTTACCTTTTCTGTCGGGTTGAGCGAAGCCAGCCACGAACTTAGCGTCCCTATCGTAGGTAACACCATTCCTAGGACCTTCGACGACATCTGAGAAGGATCTCTTAGGTTTTGGTGGAGAGAGTTTAGGGTTAGGCGGTGGGTCTAGGACAATAAAATCTTGGGCTCCATTAAAGGGTAAGCACAGTGCTCACGCGAGGCCAGTACAGTCTTAAATGTGAGCACAAACAACTAATAAAACATCTACCAAGCAAAAAATTCAACTAAAATACGGAAGATATTTAAGTCAAGAGGCTCAAACCACGTGGAGAAGAGCATTCTCCTCCACCACCTTCATAGGTCTACATGTGCAGGGGGTGTCCACATCAGCAGGGGCAAGTTGAGAATCGTCATTGACCTAGTTTTGTAGACTCCTAATTCACAGTAATTCACATCCTCCAAAAAATCACCTTTTAATTCATTTGATTTCTGTTCTTATTAAATTAGCAAAAATAAACTCTAAAATACATCATGAAGAACTAGTTCTAGTAAATTAAATTTGGGCATGATCTTTCAAAGTTACAAAATAATTTGAATAGATATTTTCACAAACTATTAGCTTTTAATCTTTTCCATTATATACTTTTGTCCAATAATATTTAATTTTTTAAATAAGAATTATAATCTTTCACAAAATTTCTTTATTTTTTACTATTGCAATTAAATTAAATTAACCTTAGGAATTAATCTTTTTGAATTAGAATTAGGGTTATTATTATTAAATTAGGGTTATTGTTAGGGTTATGTTATATCTTGTTGTAGTTTAATATTACAATATATCTTACTATTTCTAATACTCAATTTTCATTTCTCAAAATCAAAATTAAAATCTTAGATATTTTTCTTAGTACATTTAATACTTCTAAAGTACTAGCCACTAGGTGGCACTTGTTTATTTCACAATGATTTATATTCAAAAAGTATTTGAATATTAGAATACAAATTTTTTATACACTTATTGGCTAAATACAATTTAGCTAAAGTGAATTTTTAGGAAATCCAAAATAAATGGATATAGTGGCAACTATATTGCTATTATTATTATTATTCATTAAAAGGTCTTATTTCTAATTTATATTTGAAATTATAAATAACATTAAATGTTTACACTATAATATATTTTGACATATTTTTTAATTTATCTTCATGTATATTTAAGAGAAAATTATGAAGAAAAAAAAAACTTTAATATTTATATTTTCATAATAATATAATAATACAAATTAAAGTAACAATATACTAACTATAATTTAATAATATAAAAATAATAATATACTAATAATAATATAAAATAGTATATTAATAACAATGCAATTTTAATTATTACAATAGAAAATTGTTTATTATATTATCTTTTATGATATACTATCTTATATTGTTTTTATTGTAAATTAATGGTCTTGTTTTTCTATTATAATAATTTAAAATTTTAGGGTTAGAGTTAATAATAGGGTTCAATTAGGATTGGAGTTGGTGTTCCTAAGATTTAAAATGGGATTATAGGGTTGGGGTTTAACTAGTATTAAGGTTATGGTTAATATTATGATTAGAGTTAATGTGGCTAAGATGTAATTACATATTTTCTTGATCAACAAAACCTTCACATACCATAATTAAAATATAGTTATTAATGTGTTATTCACAAAATATTTTATAATTAGACATTAAAGAGAACACAATTGTAGAAAGATAAATAATATAAAACAAATTAAATTAAATTAAACAATATATTAATTAAAATTAAGAAATTACTATTTCAACTACAAATTAACAAGGCAAGTACTGGCCACTATGTGGCACTTGTTTATTTCACAATGATTTATAGTCACAAATTTTTAAATTGACATCATTATAAAAGAAATTTCAAATACTTAGATAAATACTACAAACATTTAACTTAATTATTGACTATCAAAATAATACTTCATTAAATAGATAAATAAAAATACCAATCTTTATATTCAAATGTATATATAAACATAAAAAGAACATTCACATAAAAATAATTAAAACAAATAAAATATTCATATGTTAATAAATACATATAATTTATTTTCTTCATCAAAATTAAATTGCATTCTATTCTTGAAATGAAATATACTATCCTAATTTCCTAATCATATAAATATATGATATAAAAAACCAAACATTGATGTAAATTTTAAGTGTTTTTTAGGAAAATCCACACTAATTTATAACAGCCCTAAAACAGTACTTTAAGCTGACAAAAATTCCAGTTTTTGGCAGATTCTTCCCAACCTTGAAAAAATAATGCTGTTTAGCTTTCCTCTCGGGTCCTCTTGTGAATGTTAAAATCGAACAAGAAATGGCAGTGGAAAGAATAGATAAATGCACATTAATAGACCTAACATCATTCGAAAAAAATACGGAAAACATTAGGTTGGATTAGTAGAAACGATTTTATGTGGAGCCCTTAAACATCTAGTCTTCCTCGAGCAGATTGTGCGTGAAAACAAAGCGTACAGAATTCCACCATCACGAAAATAAAGTATACAAAATTTAATAAGGAATTCCGGCAAGGCAGAAAAAAACTGATAATTTCCTGCGTGAGACAAATTTCCGTCGCGGGGTTCCCCACAGGAGATAGCCTATCGGCTAACTATCCGCTAAATATCTAATATTAGATGATAATAATATATTTTAATGTTTAATTTTTTAATTTAATTTTTAAAAATATTATATTTTAATATTTTATAATTTAAGATATTTTAATATTTAATATGAAAATCGTTGAGGATGGCAGAACCGGCTCTGCAAAATCTGTTGGACGTTAATGGCAGATCAGGAGAATTTACAGGGAAAGAGAAAGGGAGGCGGTATGAAGAGAAAGACGAGATTGTGGTGGACCTTATGGAGGAGATGGAGGAAGACAGACAGTTTTGGGAAGAACAAGCGGTGATCGCAAGGATTATAGGCCTCGACTGATCAAGGAAAAATATCAGATTGTGGATTGAAGATAAGTGGGGCGATCGGATTCTCATCAAATTTATTCCAAAAGGATTCTTTGTGGTGCTTTACGAAAAATGATCAGAAAGAGATTGTATCCTTAACCAAAAGAATTGGTTTGTAGACAAGCACGGAGTGTATTTGCAACCTTGGACACCGAATTTTGATCCCATCTCGTTGGTAGTCTATTCTCACTCGATTTTGATATGCCTTTACAATTTGCCGATTGAATACTGGGGAGAGGTCTTCTTGGAGAAGATCCACAGAATGCTTGGGACACTGTTGGAGATAGATGTTGATGATGAGGAGGATTTGTGTAAGTATATAAGATTGAGGATCGCGACAGTTAGGCATATCCCGGAGCATATTACATTATATATGTCGAAAGGTGTGTGGAGGCAGTAGATAGAAGTTGAAAAAGAAATCTGTCATTGCCCCAGATGCAATAGTAAATTTCATGGTGTAGAGGATTGTAGAATGTACGTTAGAAAGGCTAGGACTCCTTTCAAGAGACCACTACAAAATTGGAGGTGAAAGTTGGAACAACCGTCGAAAACGGTTTCGGTTTCTGTAGAAAATATTCAAGAGACAAAATCTCCTCCGTAACAACAAAAGAAGGTTTCATCATTACCGTTAAAAGTCAGGGATGATCTTAATTCAGAGACTAGGGATGCAGCGGATAATAGGTGACTTGATGATGGAGGGGAGACTCTTAGGCAAGATGTATTTTGAAACCAAGGAGGGGGATGAAGATCCTTTGACCCCTAGAATCAATAATTCATGTAAAGGGTTATCTAATACGGAATTTGAATTTGATAAGGACTTTGAGGAGGAAATATTTCAAGAGGATGCTTTGGAGAATGTTCATCCGAGATGTATCAGTCAGTCGGCTAACGTTTTACTTGGTAAAGACAAAGGATTCATAGGTAGGCGGACCAACCATCAAAAGAGGGAAGACAGTGCAAAAGAGAAGGGAATTGTTAGTGTATTCGATTTTATGAGGAAAGCTAAGGGAGAAGGTTTCTCCCTTGGCAAGAGATGAAGATTACTATGTGGAATGTCAAGGGTCTCTCGGCCCCTGACAAAAGACGCTTGGTGAAACGAGTGTTTTGTAGATGTAGTTGTCATATCATTGCCATCTAGGAAACAAAGCTTAGTTCAGAGAATGCGAATTTTTTCATTAACTCTTGTAAAGATTGGGAGGGTATTTTTCAAGAAGCCAATGGAGCCGCTGGCAGACTTGGCATTATATGGAATCCTTCTTTGGTCAAAGTCACATTAGTAGAGAAATCTGAGCACTAGATGATTTTTATTGTCTATAATTGGAAGGAGAATTTGGAATTTCCGTTAATAAATGTTTATGGGCCTACAAAAACTTTAGATAAGTCCCATGTTTGGTATTTTCTTTCAAAAAAAATTTACAATCTGAGGAGAAATAGGATAGTTGTGGTAGGTGATTTTAATGCATTTCTTGATTTAGATGAGAAGAAGGGAGGATTGAGAATGTCAAATAAGGTCATAGAAGATTTCCACGATTTTTCTGCACATAATCATTTGATGGATGTTGTCTCGAAGAATGGTCTATTCACATGGACTAACCAAGGGGCCAACTTCGCACACATTTCGGAAAGATTGGACAGACATCTCATTGGAGAATTTTGGATGGAGTCATCTTTTCAGGTAGAGGCATCCATTCTTCCAATATCTTTATCAGATCATTTTCTTGTGGAGCTAAAGTTAAGTGAGGCTCCATCTAAAGGAAGTAGCAGCTTCAAATTTTTGATCATGTGGTGGAGAGATGGTGAGTTCATTTCACATCTCAATCAACGGTGGAAAGAGAGTAATATATTTAGGGGAACCCAGAGTTATAGCTTTGTGAAAAGACTGAAATTATTAAAGGAGAATATTACAGTTTGGAACAAAGACACTTTTAAAATATATTTGCAAAAAGAGATCTAGTTGAGGAAGAACAATCTCTATTAAATTCTTTCACTATCACTTCTAGGATGTCTAACAATGCGTATAACAAAGAAATAGCTCTCAAGAAGGAATTGACAGAGATTCTTCTTAGAGAAGAAATATATTGGTGTGACAAATCCAGAGAACTATGGATTAAAGAAGGTGATGCAAACACTAAATTCTTCCATGGCTCGGTAAAGACTAAAAGGAGTAGGAACAGAATAGACTCGATCTTGGATCAAGAAGGCAAGTGACATTCTTCTCCTGAAGCTATTGTGGAGGTAGCCATGATCTTTATCAACGATTTGCTTGCTGATGCTAATGGGTGCAATCCACCTCAACCACATCTGATGACAAATATTATCTACAAGGAGATTTCGGATGAAGACAACAAATTATTATGTTATCCATTCACCATAGAGGAGGTCAAAAAGGCTATTTTTGAATTGCATCCAAACAAAGCTCCTGGCCCAAACGGGTTCACCATGGATTTTTTTTTAAAATGTTGGGGGTTTTTGGGTAACGACATTCTCAGAATCATGGAAGATTTTAGAAAACATGGGAGATTTGTGAAGGAAATCAATTACACAAACATTGCTCTGATCCCTAAGAAGTAGGATTGTTCATCTATTGTGGCTTTTAGGCCCATTTCTTTATGTAATTATATTTACAAAATTCAATCCAAGGCTATGTTGAACAGGTTAAAACCTATTCTAATGAATTTCATTTTTCCTGAACAACATGGATTCACCCTGAGCCGTGAAATCATGGATAGCATAATCATGGTAGTAGAAACTATTCATTCTATGCATACTTCCAAATTCCAAGGTATGATTATTAAACTAGATGTGTCCAAGGCTTATGATCGAATTAAATAGAGATTTCTTATTGAGGTAGTTTAGAAATTTGGTTTTGATAAAAGATGACTGAAATGTATTGAAAATTGGATTTCATCTGTAAATTTCTCCAATATTGTTAATGGTTCTATGAGCGGTTTTTTCTAGGCTACTAACAGGCTTCGGCAAGGAGACCCTTTGTCACCCTTTTTGTTTGTACTTATGATAGAAGTGCTCGGTAGGAACATAAAAATCAAGGTTGGATGAGGTCATTGGAAAGGTTTTTCAATTCATGAAAGTTTGGATCCGATTTCTCATTCACAATTCGTGGATGATACTATCCTATTTGGCAAAGCTACGGAGAGAGAAGGTCGCATTATTAAGCATGTGTTAGAAGATTACGAAAAAGATTCTGGTTAGTGCATGAACAAGCAAAAATCAAGGATATACTTCCTCAACACTAATAAGAGGTTGTAGTCGAAGATAGTGGGATTATTGTAATTTGGTCAAGGCAGTTTTCCTATTAAATATCTTGGGGTTCCTTTGTTTGCAGGAAAATTGGACAACAGAATCTGGGAAGAGGTTGTCAATAAGTGAAAAGACAAATCTGTGTTATGGAAAAATAAATATCCTTCACACGTAGGCAAGATACAGATGATAAAATCTGTTTTATCCGTAGTTCCTATCTATTACATGCCTTTCTATAGATTGTCTTGCAAGACTTCATCAATATTAGATGGAATGCTCAAAAAGTTTATTTGGGAAGGTTCGAAAGAGGAAAAAAAGATCCCTTTAATCAATTGGGAAACTGCATGCATGCTTAAGGAGGAAGGTGGGGTAGGTCTTAAGGAAAATGAATTTCTAGATTCTGGCACTTGGTGCCAAACTTGCTTGGCAAATGTATAGTTTACCCTATAAAGGCTGGTGCAAGTTGATGGCTACCAAATATTTGGACTTGAATGAGCTAGAGAGAATATTTACAGTGGCTAACTCAGTTAGTGGGTCACCGATATGGAAATTCATTTGGGAAAGAAGGAAGATCTTAATAGATCATCTTACATGGAGGATTGGTAATGGCCACAAAGCAAAGTTTTGGAGGGATTCATGGATGGAGAGGTAGCGTTGGCAATGTGTTTGAGGATCAAGATTGGATCAATCAAATTGAGGTAGTAATGGGAGTTTATGTGGTAGATTATGTTGATGTGAATTGTTCTCCAAGGGTGGGTGCAAGAAGTTGAGTCCAACTTTTGGGCAAAAAGTGGAAGTGTTTTCCCTATTTTTTAATTTTTTTGTCGATTGATGTCAAAATTTGAGGTACTTAGAGTTTGAATATGAGAAAACTTGACTAATATAAAATGTAGTGCTCGGAGTCTAATTTTCAAATATGTAATTTATTTCAATACCCACATGGTAGAAATTTCTTTTTAGTAGGCATATTTAAAAACCACTTTTTCAAAATGCATGTTTCGGGACCATACCACACATGTACGACCACCATATTTTGATGTAAATAAAATAATGTTTGCAAATCCTTCTAGGAAAAGATACCTAATACACCAAATATTGATGAGAATATTTTTTCTTATTTTTTTAATTAATTTTTAATTAACTATAAAGCACATTTTCAAAACATCTAGTGTACGATCACCACAATTTGATGAAAATTTCATTTTTTTTTTTTAATCTTCAAAAGAATTGTATTATAATTTATTTTTAAAAAAACCTAAAAACAAAAAAGTTATTAAAGTTTTACTAAACCTCACTATTTTACATTTAGGTACCACTTTTGATTAATAAATAATGCAAAAATAGTAAAACTAACCATATCATTATGAAATTTACATTTTTGAAATTAGGACAGTGAGAGCTCTAATGGGTTTTTGTTTCATCAAAAAATACGATCAGGAAGACCTTCAAAAAATTACAGCAAGGCAAAAATCTGGTATTCCAGTGCCTTAGCCAAGTTTTTGGAGGTCCAAGCATAGGCTTGGTCCCACCAAGCCTAACCCAAAGCCAAAACCGAGGCATAGGTGTGTTTCCCGCTCCATCTTTTATGAAACGGGTGCCCGTTATTTAAAATTCAAAAAATGGGCACCCATTTTGAAATTTATAGTACTTAAAGAAACGTGTGCCCGTTTTTAGAAATGGGTACACGTTTTTAGAAACGGGCACCCATTTTTAGAAACGGGCACTTGTTTTTAAAAACGTGTGCCTATTTCTAAAAATCATGCACCCGTTTCTCTACGGCAGTCTGATCCTAAACGGGCACCCGCTTTTTTTTAATGGGTTAGGGCTCCGAAGCTAAATGGGTGCCCGTTTCTTAAAAAATAGGCACCCGTTTCTAGCGGCAAACTTTTTTGCTCGCAGACTTCTGCAGAATTGGGACCCAACTTCTTGCACCCACCCCCAAATTTTCCTATCTCATGGAAGCGGGTTGGAGATTGGCAGAGCGATAACAGTCTGAAGTTGGTTGATATACTTAATAGTAGGAAGACTTTCATTTTGAATGAAAATGATTCTCTTGTTTGGAATGCTACTGAATCAGGTAAGTATAAGGTGAGTTTGGGATACGAACTGCAAAGAAAGAGGCAGAAGGATTGCAAATGGCCTACCATTTTGTGTTGGGACAAAAGTGTGTTTCCTAAAGCTAGTGCCTTCTTATGGATTGCATTGCATGGAAGGATTCTTATGGGTGACAGACTTAAAATAATAGGTATAGCGGGGCTCAGCAGATGTTGCCTCTATAAACAAGAGGAAGAATCCACTGAGCATTTATTGTACGGTTGTTTTTATACAAAGCAGTGTTGGGATTGGATTTTGTTGAAGCTTCAGAACTAGATGGTGTGTAATAGTACTTTCAAAGACTTTATTTTTGCTTGACTGATGGGGGGCAAGACCTCAAAATGGGGGAGTCTGTGGATTGTTTGCCCATCCTTGGTCGTCTGTCATGTGTGGAAAGAGAGAAACAAAAGGATTTTTCGGGGAGGAAGAGTTGGAGGTTCCTCTTCTTATTAATATAATCCAAGGGGCAATAGAAGAAACTATTAATGACAAGATACATGAAAGAAGATATAAGTCTTATACTAAATGGGATATGGAGATGGAGCAAGTATGGAATTTGAAACAAAGTAGTAGTCACTATCAAGGTGCTAAATATGTTGAATGGAAGAAAGTCAAGTGGACACCTCCCCCAACCTGATGGAAAAAACTGAATTTTGATGGAGCTAGTCGAGGTAATCCTAGAATATCTGGGTTTGGTGTGGTCGTTAGAGACAAGTAGGGTAGCTTAGTATGGCCAATATGTGGGCCTGTGGGAATTGCTACTAATAATGTAGCAAAAATCACTGCTTTAGAGGAAGGTTTGAAATGGGTCTCATCTAATGGAGTTTCGAAGGTGATGATAGAGGGTGATTCTCAAATCATTCTAAGCGAGATTATAAAAAAATTATTTACGAATTGGTGGTTAAATGCATGGGTCCCGAGGATAAATTGCCCACTTCAAAAGTTGATAGATTACCACTTTCAACACATTTTTCATGAGGGCAATCAATTGGCGGATTTTCTTGCCAACTAGGGCATTGCTGAGACTCTGCCAACAGTCATGTCGATGGTAGATGTAGGGAACAAATATTTTCAGAAAATCCTGAACAACGACAGAGATCATATAGCAAGGATGGGTATAGGGTGAAGTATTTCCATAAAATATGTTTTTCGTGATAAGAGAGGTACTCTCTTATTAGTTTTCATTCATGCAGGCTGGGCAACTATTACTACGGCTTCTTTAGATTGGATTGTGCTTGGTGTTAAAAGACACAGTGGGAAGTAGAGAAGGCAGGAATGAAATGCTAGAAGGATGATTCTAGATTATTTTTGCCTATTTAAGCAAGGTTCAAATTGGACTAAGCAAGATTCTCTCAGAAGATAAAATGGTGTATTGATTTGGCCTTACATGTCTTTTCTGCGAGGAGACTTTGGAAGATCAGTGTGAACGACTCTTTAATATTGATATAGAAGACCAAATTGCCATCCAAGGTTTGCTAGATGTTGCGTTCAACAAGGACAGGCACTCATGTGATGGGTACATTTATGAAACCATTATGTGCCTAATGGTTGATGTTCTGTTGTCGAACGAGGCATGTGCTCAAAAATTTGTAGTATTTGTGAGGGAAGAAGTGGCGGACGCCGTGGGTGGTGCAGTTTTGGAGGTGGAAGAGGAGTGGGCTAGTATACTGGGTCCCTATTTCAATCCTGTTGTTTCCCTGTCAGATGTGGAGTGTTCAGATGTAGAGGATGAAGCCCAGTCAGCCGCAGTTGCTCTCAGGAACAGGAAGGACAAGTTTATGGCAAAAGCTTGGGAAGTCTTTTAGGTTGGGGTCTCGAATGCAGACATGGGGCTGTTTAGGAGGATGATGCAAAATGATGATGATTGGCTTTCAGAAGCCAATATTCATAAGGTGACGACTATTGTAGTGCGGGTGGCCACCATTTTGAGGTTTTTGTAATTTGGTAGTGCTTTGTTTTGTTTGATATCGTCGAGTTGGTAGTCAGGTTGAGTTAGTCGAATGTATTTTGTAATCCATTGTTTTTATTAATATAAGGGGCTATCCCCACCTTGATAACACTTGTTTAAAAAAAAAAAAAAGATATTTTAATATTTAATTAATATTATATTATATTTTTTAGTATTTATTGATTTACAATTATTTCAATTTTATTATAATACAAAATAAAATTAAAAAATTAAAATATAAATAAAAATATAATATAATATAATTTAAATTGTATAAATTTTATCATAATATAAAATATGTTAACATTCAGCAGAACTATTGTATTTTAATTTATATTAATATTAAATAAACTATTAATAATAATGCCTAAACCTTTTAATTCGCTAAACACATCATTATAATTTTAAATTAAAACTATCCAAATTATTAAAATAAAAAAATAAACATTAAACTTTTAAAAAAATCACACACAATTCATTTATTTAGATTAGGCAAAATGCATACCTATTTAATTTTCCTTGCCCAATAATAATAATGCTTTGACTTTAGTTTTTAATTATTTTAATATATAGTTCAAATTTGCTCTATTATTAACTTAATTATTTCTTTTATAAAATTTTTAAAATTATCTCATTTTATTTCTATTTCTATATTTATTTTATCCTCTCCTCCCTCTCTACATCTCCATCTTTATTATTATATTTTAATATTTAATAATTTAACATATTTTTCATATTTAATTAATATTATATTATCTTTTTGATATTTTTAAATTTATCAATTATATCAAATTTAATATAATTTTATATTAATTTTTTTGATATTATTGAATTTATCAAAATATCAAAAAATAATTCTTTGACATTATTGAGAAATATTTTCAATATTTATTTAATATTATATTATATTTTTGATATTGTTGAATTTATCAATTATATCAAAAAATACTTCTATGACATTACTTGGAACCTTTCTTAATGTAATAAATTTTAAAATTATAATTTACAATTTAAAATTGAAAAAAAAAATATTTTGACTATTAAGTTCTATTAACAATGGCCTAGTTTTCACCTCTAAATTTTCTTAAATAGATCTCTTTTTCATAGATACTTTTTTGTCTCTCGTGTTCTCTCTCATGTTTTTTCTCGTATGCCTTTAGGTACCCTGAAAAAAACTACTTCCATCCCCAAATCTATCAATTTTAACCAAAAATATACTTAAACAACCACTAAAAATCTTCCCTCAAGAGGGAGGGTGTGTATGCCTTATTGAATTTGGTCCATTATAGATCAAAAAAATAGATAAATAAATTCAATTAATATATATAATATTTTTAAATTTATTAATTTAAAATTGTTTCTATTTTATTATAATATAAAATAAATTTAAAATAAAATAAAATAAAATATAATATAATTTGAATTGTATAAATTTTATCATAATATAAAATATGTTAACGTTTAATTTATATTAATTTTAAATAAACTATTAGTAATAATGCCTAAACCTTTTAATTTGCTAAACACATTAATATAATTTTAAATTCAAGTCTACTCAAATTATAAAAATAAAATAATAATCATTAAACTTTGAAAAAAACCAAATAAGAATTAACTTTGGCCCATTGTGGATAAACAAATAAATTTAATTAATTATATATTATATTTTAAAATTTATTAATCTAAAATTGTTTTTATTTTATTATAATATAAAATAATTTTTTTAAAAATAAAAATAAAATATAATATAATTTGAATTGTAGAAATTTTATCATAATATAAAATATGTTAAGGTTTAGTAGACCTATTGTATTTTAATTTATATTAATTTTAAATAAACTATTATTTTATTTTTTTGGTTGGTAATTTTTGTTATATATTGATTTCCAAGAAAAAGGGCTACAATAATCTGAGATATGACAGTGATCCATAAAATATTGTTTTTTTTTTAAAACCAGTAGTATAAAACAAAATGGATTTTTAGCACCATATCCACTCAATCGGTGTCACTCTGGTTCATCTACTTCTCCTCCTCATCTGCAATGTCTACCAGAGCTTTTCCTTTGGCTGCTTCGGTTTTCATCTTTGGAATGCAATCCAAATTCCCAAAGGCTGGGTCTCCCTCTAGACTTGCTAAGAACTGGACCGCCCGCCCTTCCTCAAACCAGTCTCGCAGTTCTCTCCCCACCTCCATGCGCGCCACCACCTTGAGGGCTTTCAGTACCTCATCTGTTCTTATTAATTTGACGCAGAGCTTCATGGCTTCCCAGCCTATGCAAGCTCGATCTCTGCATTGCTCCTTTATTCAACTCTCCGGCCCTCGAACAAAGGGTAATTTCTCCTCCTTGATATCTCCTTCCCGAATGTGGATTCCATTCCGAGAGATCACCCACTCCAAGATGGAGTTGAGGTTGATAAAATAGTCCCCGTTAATCAGCTTTGTCAGTGTGAGTTTAATTTTTTCCACCTCAGGTTCAAATTCGCAAGCCTAGGCCATAATCAAGGAATAAATCTCCATATTCATTATGTACCTGAAGTGAATGTGCACCAACTCCTCCCCCAGCATTAGACGCATTGCACTCCATAGTTTCTCTTCCTTGTATTTGAAGAGTCCTTGCATTTGTTTGTCCGATAGCATTCCTAGAAAAGGAACCAGTTTCTTCTTTGTTCTTAGGGTAAAATTCGCCTCCATTGAACCTGCTAAAAAATTGTTAACTCCACACACTACGCTGCAAAAGACATAAAATTCCTCATTAATCTGATTCTTTGATGATACATTGCTCATAAACCCAAATAGTAATTCCTCCATCGTCGTTTGCGACGGGTCATAAATGCATAATCAATGATATAAATGGAAAAACATTTCATGGTAGATTTATTGTCGTCCGCCATTGTCTCAAACAGATGCATTGTGTTTGGTAACTGCCTCATTAATTGCAGTTTCTTTGAAGAGGCGTACTTGTCCTTATGGGTTATCTTGCGTACTTATTGATTTTTTCATGCTTCTAGGACTACATTAATTCCACTTCCACAAACTGCCATCTCCCTTCCACCACTTGGCCATTTGGCCTGTTGTGTCACATTCGATGTTGGAGAGGAGGTCCACCACTGCATTGGCACCTTGTCTGACATGGGAGACTCGAAACTCCTCAAAGGAGTTGAGTTTTTCTCAGATGATCTCCACCCAATGGGATAATTTCCATGAAGGGGTGTTACCCTTTGCTATTGCGTTGATAATCACTTGGGAATCTCCTTCCAGGTGCAACTTCAAGATTTTCATATTTATAGCCAATTCAGTGGCCATTAGTGTTGCCTGTGCCTCTGTTCCGTTATTTGTTCCATCCTGCAATCGTCTTGCACCCTTGAAAAGGATGACCCCTTTATCATTTCTTGCGACTACTCCCACTCCTGAGGTTCTCGAATTTCCCCTCGATGCCCCATCAAAGTTTATTTTTATCCACTCCTTAGTTGGCGGCTCCCATTTAACCTCTTCTTTTAATTTGCTAAACACATTAATACAATTTTAAATTCAAATCTACTCAAATTCTAAAAATAAAATAATAAGCATTAAACTTAAAAAAAACATATAAGCATTGACTTTGGTCCATTATGGATTTAAAAAAAAGATAAATAAATTTAATTAATTATATACTATATTTTTAAATTTATTAATTTAAAATTGTTTCTATTTTATTATAATATAAAATAATTTTTTTAAAAATAAAAATAAAATATAATATACTTTGAATTGTATAAATTTTATCATAATATAAAATATGTTACTGTTGTATTTTATTTATATTGAGTTTAAATAAAATATTAGTAATAATGCCTAAACCTTTTAATTTGCTAAATACATTAATATAATTTTAAATTCAAATCTACTCAAATTATAAAAATAAAATAATAAGCATAAAACTTTTTAAAAAAACCACTTACATAATTAATTTATTTGGGTTAGGCAAAATACATGCGTAATTAAGTTTCCTTCTGCAAAAATAATAATGTAATATTAATTACAATATCATAATATCTTAGTGATAATATAGTAAGAATAATATAATAATAATAATATTAATAAATAATAATAATATTTATAATATAATACAAATTTCTTATAATATCATCATTAACTTTTTAACATGTTGTGGTACTTGGATCTGCCTAACAACTCTTGGTATAAGTGCTTTACTCGTCTATGGAAAAGCGTAGTTTTCCCTAAAATTCAATGTTTTAAGGAGAAATCCTCTCAGTACTGATATGTGTTCCATTTTCAGATTACTTGAGATTTTTTACTACTCCTTTGCTAGGGAGGTTTGGTTAATGTTTGGTTTTTGCATTCCTAATCATGTGGATATTTTTAACATTATTATTGGTTATATTGATGGATTAAAAAATGATGCTAATTTATTCTGGTTTATCTTATCTTCTTATATCCTTTGGTTCATTTGGAAGCTTTGAAATGAGGACAAATTCAATGGCAATGGCAGATGTCTTATTGAGCCTCTTCATAGACTCACTTTTTTTAAAATTGCTTCGCAGGTCTGCTTCTTGATGAATGTCGAAAGGCATAAGTTCCTCCGGTTCCTACAAGATGGTCTGCTTTTTTTCATGTCGAGTGGAGGAGACTCGCAAACAACCAGTCTTCCTTTGAAGAGGCTCTAAAGAAGCTGCAAAAAGAGATTAACAACAATAGGATGCCCGAGGCTGACCACATTGACATGTTGACTCAGATCCAAGATCAAAAAAAGATGATCTGGATGGAAGAGGCCCAAGGGTGGACCACTTGGGTCGATCCATTCGACCACATTCTGCAATAGTGCTTTGGTTCTCCTTTGTTGTGTCCTTTTTTGACTTTGCTTTCAGTAATGTAATCCAGATCCTCGGTGGTTTTGGTGGTTGAGGCGTAGCCTCCCCTGTTTACAATTGGTTGCATTTTGTTTACTCTCGATCTTTAATACAAAAAAAAAAAAAAGTACATATAATGTTTGACTTTATTTTTAATTATTTTAATATATAATTCAAAATTTGTTTATTATTAACTTATTTTTTTCTTTTATAAAATTTTAAAATTATCTCATTTTATCTGCATTTCTATCTCTATTTTATCCTCTCCCCTCTCTCTCCATCTCCATCTTTATTATTATATTTTAATATTTTATAATTTAACATTTGTTTAATATTTAGTTAATATTATATCATATTTTTGATGTTTTTGAATTTATCAAAATATCATAAAATACTTATTTGACATCATTGGAAAATAATTTTAATATTTAATTAATATTATATTATATTTTTGATGTTGTTGAATTTATCAAAATATCATAAAATAATTATTTGATATCATTGGAAAATATTTTTAATATTTAATTAATATTATATTATATTTTTGAAGTTGTTGAATTTATCAAAATATCATAAAATACTTATTTGACATCATTGGAAAATATTTTAAATATTTAATTAATATTATATTATATTTTTGACGTTGTTGAATTTATCAAAATATCATAAAATACTTATTTGACATCATTGGAAAATATTTTTAATATTTAATTAATATTATATTATATTTTTTATGTTGTTGAATTTATCAAAATATCATAAAATACTTATTTGACATCATTGGAAAATAATTTTAATATTTAATTAATATTATATTATATTTTTGACATTGTTGAACTTATCAAAATATCATAAAATACTTATTTGACATCATTGGAAAATATTTTTAATATTTAATTAATATTATATTATATTTTTTATGTTGTTGAATTTATCAAAATATCATAAAATACTTATTTGACATCATTGGAAAATATTTTTAATATTTAATTAATAATATATTATATTTTTTGTATAGTTGAATTTATCAACTATATAAAAAAACACTTCTGTGACATTAGTGGAATCTTTATGTGTTGCAATAAATTTTAAAATTATAATTTACAATTTAAAATTGAAAAAGTCATCATTTCGACTATCAAGTTTTATAAACAATTGCCTAGTATTCATCTAGAAATTTTATTAATTAGATTTCTTTCTCATGGATACTTCTTCTTTCCTTTGTCTATACATTATAGAGAGCACTGTTGATATTTTTATTAATTTATTACCAAAAAAATTAAAAAATCTGAAATAGATTTCTTTTTCCCGGATACTTCCTTCTTTTATCTATACGGTATAGAGAGCACCTTTGACTTTTTATTAATTTATTAAAAATTAAAATATATTTTTTTAAATTTTTAACTAATTAATAATCACGGTCAAAATTGCACTGCATATATACTTGTTAGCCTTCCATCCCCCACTTCACTGCGGAAACTCTGTTTGTTCTCAAGAAATCGGCTCTGTTAAGCTGTGAAAGATGGAATCGGGACTTTCCAACAGTGTCAGAAATGAATGGGAAAAAGAAGACAATGGTGATGTTATTATAGGTACGCAACTAGTAGTTTTCAATACCTTTAAAAGATCTGTTATCTGACATAGAGAAAAATAGATTAAATTTTCTCATAGCTTCTGATTATAGGTAAATATGTAATATATTTGTAAAATCTTTATGTTAACTATGCCTTTTTCAATACTCTTTACAAGATCTGTTAACTGTCATAGAGGAAAATTGATTAACTTTTCTCGTAGCTTCGGATTATAGGTACATATGTAGTTTTCTGCAAAATCTGTGTGTTGTCTATGTCATTTTCAATACCCTTTTCAAGCTCTGTAAACAGATTTTTGTTCTCAGCTAATGATTAAGGACGAATGTGAAAAAATGGTCAACGGTTAAATTGGTGTGGTTTATTGGTTCCCATATTACTTTAAGGATTGATTTTATACTAAAGAGAAGGGAGGTTGCCAAACCAGCAGTAAGGAGACAGAGTGTATCTGATTGTAATGGACACACAAACGTTAACCCAACAAAATTAGGGAACTGTTTTTTTGTTGGATTATGCATTGTAAATATGTTACATTTTACATTGATTATAACAATTTACATTAATAAAAGTTAAAATATAAAAAATAAATGTTCGATTTAAAAATAAAATATAATTTTCAAATATTAAGTAATAACAAATGTTAAGTTGTGATGCAATACATATCTTTCTATGCATTAATTAAACTAATATAAACCTCTATTGCATATTCAATTAAAAAAATTAATTTGAGATATCTTATTTATTAGAAATTATTCAAATAAATATAAGAATTTTTAAATAACTTTAAAATAAAGAAAAATAGGATGTTCTTTGATATGATGTAATATTTAACTGATTATAATATGATATAAATATAATATTTAACTGATTAGTCTTTGACTAGTCTTTGGACACCTTTGCTTCTAGCAGATCTGTCCTCTAATAAAATGCTCTTGATATCGTGTTTTGTCTTTCATATACCTGTATTTAAGATGAATGGTGTGTGAAAAGCACCTTGGGGTTTGGCTGTGTGCAAAGGGAGGTATAAAACTTCATTGATAATGACTTAAACCCATTTGTTGATTTGCAATGGTTGAAAACATTTGCGATATGAATGTGAATTGTCTGGATGATGTGGTCAAAAGTAAGACATCATAAGGAAATGCCTGCATGCTTAGAAAGAACATATCTTTTGCAATAAGTTTTATGATTTATGTGGTTTCTTCTAGCTGTTCAAATCAATATTGAGCATCTCTGGTAGGGACCATGAGAGCAATGCTGGAACACTTACAATATTTGTTGCAAGTGAAGAGAACAACAAGTTCATTTCTCACAACTCCAAATCCACCCTTGCATTCTTAGGGAGGAACTACGCTGCCCTGCAACACTTGTTGTAATTGTTAATTCAAGAATTTAAATTTGAATCTTTGGAGACATATTGGGAATGACTTTTATAGCCGAGTCTCCATGCTCATGTATGATATTGCCGAGCATATTGAAGAGGTTGGGATGTTAATTTGTCTTGCAGTGGTAGTAATTGATACATAGTAATAAGAATGCATCAAGTGATAAGCCAAGTAACGTAGCTAGGATCATAACCGTTTCTTGATCATTCAATCGAACGATTTGGTTTTTGATTCGGTCTTTAGAGGTAGTCGATTCTGAAGCTAGAACATCATTAGTTTTATCATTATTATCATCATTATGTTTTGAAGAGCATGGTGGGTAAGGAACTAAGATAGTTAATTCTAAAACAACCGAGATTATGGACTGAGAAGAAAAAATCAAATATTAATTTATCACGATTTTAAAGGCATTTCATCCGTAGTTAGCGGATCTATCTGTATCAGCATTGCATTCTGCAAATGATTTAAACAATGAACTCTATCATAGCTCATCACATAGACGATCTAGCTAGGAAAGTTGTATATCGTTTGATAATATAATATGATCAGTTTATGTAGGGGTAATCTAACAGTTGCCATAAACCATCATCATGCTATCAAACTTGAAATATGGTTATATTAAATTATTTTACCATTAACAAACTATCATTGATGTCGAGGATGACATATATGTAGCCAATCATACTTAATGTGGGTCCATATGGGGTCAAATTGTGTAATGAAATAATAAAGTAATCTCCGTTTTGCATAAATAATTTTATTCTATAGATATTAAGAGGTTGATAGACTTAGAATCTAAGAACTCAATGCGTCATACTTGGCCAATAAAGCTTGAATGCCAATGTTACGTAATGATCTAACCAATTATAGAATTGCAACAAAACATGGAGATTTAATGAATGTGTAAGAATATAAAGATAAGAGAGAAACATACATACATTAATATGATGTGTCAATTATATGGAAAGATACGTGTATGTATGAATGTATGTGCACGGAATGTACATACATGTACACATGCAATGTGGCAAGAAGTAACACTTGCTTACATAAATATGGATGTGAAAGGTTAATATGAATCATGATGAGGATTTTAACTCTTGAGAAGTCCTTTGCATGAATTATGAATACATTCAAATTGAAATTAAAATTTTACTAAATAACATCCACTTGAATCTAAAGTAGCTTTTTATGGGTAGTTGATATAATGCAATTTGCAAGTCAAAGTGGTTAAGTCCACCTAGTCAATTTAACCAAAACAAGATTAAAGATGAACAAGTAAAGTAGGGTGGTGAAATATGACAATACACTATGCATTATTGCAATTATATTAAACCTTTGGCCAAGGTGGCACAATGTTTCCCATATGCACCATCAGCTCACACTTCCTTATTTAGGAGGTACCTATAGTGTGTGACCAACTAGAGTTGTGTAGGTTATAAACACCAGACTCAAATGGAAATGAGACATAGTCTTGTGTTTGCATCCCAATGAAAGATGGGGCCACTTCGACAAGGAAGGTGTGTTAGAGACTGCTAGGTTTGTGGTTGGATGTAAATTACCCTAATGATGTTGTACCTCCTGCAAAATAAGCTAAGACATGTATGATATTATAGATTGGAAAGTAAAACATCAGTAGATTATAATCTTCTCATTTACTTATTGCATTTTAATTTATGTTTAAAGAAAAATATAATTTACTTTTTACTTATGTCACTCAAATAATATTTGATTTCAATTTAATTCTTGATTGAGAATAATTTGTTCTTATGGTTTTATTTATTCATAAATAGCATATTACATATATGTTATTAGAGTTATTGGGTAAAACATTGGACCTAGGAGATCCCCATCACTACATCTAGAATTGAAAATTGAAACCAAAACATGTGCCATTTTACATAATGTGGATTTCCCCAACCCAATAGAAAAATATCCACTATCAAAACTCATCTTTCAATCGATGATCAGAACCAAATACAATTGCTTTAATTGGTCACCCCTATTTGGCACTAAAACATTAGCATGAGCTATTGTACAACTTCAAAGAGAAAGGTGCAAAAGCCTATCTTCGGTGATGAAAACAAATGAATCTTCCACCAACATTAAACCAAGACCAAAACCTAAATCTTCTTTGAAACCTCCTTTGAAAAATGAATTGTAATGAAAGGTCAAAAAGACCACTATGTCACTATGTCACTAGTGATGGGAAAGAAGAGCCCATCACTAGTGATGATTGTAGCTCTTAGATAGAGTTATTTTAATTGTAATAAAAATTTGATTAGTGTGTAAACATTTTGTTATTAGCAATAAAATTTAAGTTTTTATTGCATACATAACTTTATGGTTATTTGCTTTTTAGTTGTAATGTAATGCATGAAGAATATAAAATAGAATATTCTTAAACATTCTTAGGGAAGAGAACAATAAACATGGACAATTGTAGAAATGATATTGGGGGATATGAACCCATAGACACCCTCATGGCTAAGTTTGATCAAATTTTGACTATGATGAACCAAAGTTAGGCTAACTCATGGATATCTAATAATAGCTTTTGAGTCAACATGGAACCAAAGAGGAAGAATAAGAATCCCAACAAAGGGAGAACTTCAATAGGCATGAACATACCAAGTATAGTGAGAATTAAGGAGAACACTCGAAAGATCAAATTGAAGTTGAAATGTGCAAATAGCTGGGTCATGAGTTAACACATGATATGAAGAAGATTGCTCCTTCTCAATTTGAGCGATCAATGTTGGGAGATGTCCTCAAAGCCTAGTTGACATAAATAGAGAATTATTTTGAGAATACAAACTATTTATAAAGTACTAAAGTAGTTTGGGGAGATTTGCAATTGTTCGAAGAGCCAACCACATTGTGGGATAATAAAAAGAGTGAGCTATGTCTAAAACTAACCTTCATGACATGGAAACTATTCATGAAAATATTTAGACAAATATAGCCATCCCAACTTTTCTTTGACTAGAACTAACAAAATTTCAAGAACTCAAGCAAGGGGAGTTTATAGTTAATGAATTCTAGGAGTTCACACAATTGTTAAAATGTGTGCCTCGGTATCAAGAAGATGAATGATTTCAGACCTGAAAATTCATCATGGGTCTTAACAATTGCATCAGTGGAGTAGTAGATGTCCTAGAACCTACTATTATGGATTAGGTTTATGAGAAGGCAGCGAGACAAGAACAACAAATTAAAAAGGATTATTTCATTAGAGATAGGAGTTGAAAGAAGGCTAGATGGACTCATTCATCTCAACCTTTCAAAAAGAAGTGTGAAAAACATGAATCTAGAAAGAAGAGTGAAAAAGGATACAAGGGAACTAAACAAGATAAGAAAAGATATAATAATTCTAAATAGGAAGGGAATTCCTCTTTCAAGGGTACCAAAAGGAGAGGACCACTAGGTGGATGCTTTACCTATGGTGGAGATTATTATGGAAACTAATGTACAACCAAGAATCAATGTGGGCAAAAATAAATAATTCTACTACTATCACAACAAACAAATTTTGAGCAGAGGATCCATGTGACTCTAGATAACAAATAGGAAACATTTTAGATCATACAAATTGAAACAATATGTATGTTAGACGAGAACCAAGTCACTATTCTTATAGAGAGCATCGCCAAAGAATTTTTTTTAGAACTCAACTTATTAAGTAGGTGATGCAGGAGCATCCCTAGTTCTTGGCAATCTTGCATCAACCAAAAAATACATTTACATTTCAGTATGTTTTCTATTTAGTTTGGCCTTGCAGTTTTAGCATTCTATTTTGTGTTTTGTCAAATTTGTTCATTGGATCTTGTGGAGCTAGACTTTGTTCGTGCATGTGTTCATCTACCTTATCCTAGGTCCATGGGTTATTTGGATTTTTTTTTGACAAGTTATTGATTTCAAAATATGGGGCGGGTTTCTGGCTTGTGCAGTGGAGCTACTTGGACGTATTTACTAATGGATAATCTTGCAGATCATTTACGTAGCTTGCAGAGCCTGATTTTGTATGCTAAAATGTTCTTTGGTTTGTGGTCGGCCTTCCTCTAGGTCTGCACATCATTCTATGTTGTTTCTAGAGGAATTATTTTGGTAGAGGCTGGATTAGTTGTTCTTAATGTTACACCTTCTTCATTGGCAATTATTTTCATCTTAGGTCGATGTGGATAATCCTAGAGGTGAATATCATATAAATCAATGTGACTAAGCATATGGTCGACAGATTGGAGGACATATGGAAATAATCAAAAGTTTTGGAGATTTGGAGTTGGCTTGGATTTTGGCTTGAGCCCATTTATTGTATTTTGAGCATGTTTGTAATCAGGCCTATGTGTCAAATGTGAAAGGATGCATGTTGTCGACCAATTTGTATTTGAATTCTATGATATAAAATAAGTTTTATTCTGCATTGCCTTCATCACATTGTTTTTCTTCTGTTGTGTTTACTCTTGTTGCATGGTCTGAACTGTTCTCTTTGAGGACTCTCTCAACCATGAATTCTTTCATACGTTGATAAAAAGGGCTAGTTGAATGGCCAAACCTTAGACTAGAGAATATGCCAATAAGTCAAGAGCTTAGGTAGAGCAATATTTATTTCAAGCCAAGGTTGAATTTCTGGGATTAGCAACTAAGGTCAATTTGTATGTAGCACCCTTAGGTTCCCATGATTTGATACTAGGAATGAATTTGTTATGGAGGTATAGGGCTAAGGTAGATTGATTTATAAAATAGTACAATGTTTGGATGGCCTTCAAAATGAGGCGTATATCTAAGGATATCAATGAGAGATCAAGGTACCACAAATTTATGCTATGCAGTTGAAGTGGAGTAATATAAATAAATTTCAAGATTCAATGAATGGGTGATAAGACATGTGAAGAGGACATGATTACAAATTTAGATTATGATCCATGCGAATAATTTTGGTGGTTAAGATTAGATAGAAGGGGATAATGAATTAATTATATTTATTTAATTAATAGTTAAAAAAGGTGGGATTATTGTGATTAAATAAATAATTATTATTATTTAACTCTAGGAAAGAAAAGGCTAATGAAATAGTTAAATAAATAAAAATATGTATTTAATTAAGTTAGGATATTTTTAGATGTTTACGATTCCTTTATTAAGTTTTGAATGAAAAGCATCCTAGATCATATGCAAATTGAGAAATAAGAATGAATGTCAAAAACATGTCAAATGGATCAACAAAAAAATAGTCCATTAAGGCAAAAAAAGTAGGAAAATTTCATAATTAAAAAATTTGCTCACATTTTATGAAACACAGAATGCACTCACAGTTTGTCCATGAAATATGCTCACATTTTATGAAAGATAAAACATGATTGTATTTCATGTTCCACATAACACAAGAACATTTTGTGCAACATGAAGTGTGATGTTCTATAAAATATAAAACATTTCTCTCCACTCTTTTTCTCACAGCTCTCTACCTAACTCTTCCTCTCTCTCTACCACTACCTTCCTCTAACCTGCCTCTCTCTCTCTCTCTTACTCTTACTGACCCCCCTCTCTCCCTTCATTTATATACCTCCTTAACTCTCTAACCCACACCCCCTTCCTTCTGCCTTCCCTCTCTACTATTTTTCTCACCTCTCTAACTCTATACCTCTCTATTTATCATGCTCTCTCTAAATTTCTATCTCTACTATTTTTAACCCTCCCTACCTCTCACTCCCTCCCTCTCACTCCCTCCCTCCCTCCTCTCTACTCTTTTCCTCATCTCTCTCCTACCTTTCCCTCATTGCTTCCTTCTCTATCTACCATTTTTCTCACTTCTCTCTCTACTACATCCTTCATACCTCCATTCTCTACTCTTCTTCTCACCTATACTATCTCTCTCCCTCTCTCCCTCTCCAAATCTCTCTCTCTCCTTATCTCTTTGTCTACACTTTTTTCTCATATATTTCTCTCCCTCTCTAACTATCCCTCCCTCTTTCCTAACTTCCCCACTCTATTCTCACATATCTTTATACATAATTCTCCCTCTCCCTCTTTATTATCAATCCTCTCTATACCCACCTATCTCTCCCTTACTACTCTAACTTTCCCTACCTCCCTATCTCTCTCAATGTATCTATCTACCTCTCTATGAATCTTCCCCCCAACTCTCTCTCCTACCTTTTCTGGTCTCTTTTTCACATCTCTCCCTTTCTCTCTTCCTCTCTACCTCTCTCACTTCCTACCTCTCACTCACTACCTACACCCCATTTCCCTCTCTCTCCCGATCCCTCCCTCCCCCTCACTCTCCCCCTCCTTTCCTTTTTTCTCTATTCTCTCTCTCTCTCTCTCTCTCTCTCTCTCTCTCTCTCTCTACACATACATCTACCTCCCTTTCTACTAAATTATCTCTCAATATTTATCTTCATGTCGCTCACCTTGAATCTCCCCAACTCTCTCTCTCCTCCTCACTCTACTCTCTCTCTCTCTCTCTCTCTCTCTCTCTCTCTCTCTCTCTATTTGTCTCCCTCTCTAAATATCTCTCTTGTACTCACTTGACTCTTATTTTCATCTCTTACTGTCTCTCTCCCTCTATAATTCTCATTGACTCTCTCTTTCTCTAACTCTCTCTTTGTCTCTCTATTTCTCCCCCTTCCTACCTCTCACTCCCTTTGTCCCTTCTTTACTATCTACTCTTTTCTCATCTCTCTCTATATCACTCCATCTCTACTATTTTTTTGAATTTTCTTTGTATCTCTACCTCTAACCAACTCCCTACCTCCCTCCTTCATTCTCTAAATTTTTTCTCAACCTTTCTCTATCTCTCTCTTTCCCTATTTAACTCCCTCTCACTCTCTCTCACTCTCTCTCACCCTCTCTAACTCTCTCTCACTCTCTCTCAATTTATATCTCTCTCTTCTTACTTACTCCTCACATCTTTCCCTTTCTTCTCTATTTCTCACCTATCTCCCTATCTCTCCCCTACCTTCTCTTTTTACCCTTTCTTTCTCACATCTCTATCTATCTCGAGTTCCCTTATTTCTCTCTCTTTCCCTCCTTCCCTACTTGATCTCTCTCCTTTGTGTTATCTCTCATTCTCCATGTGCCCTCTCTCTCTACTTCTTGCCTTCCATCCTTACCTCTCTATGTATTTCTTCCTCTCTATCTCTTTTCCTCTTTATCTTTCTCTAAATTTCTTTATTTATTTCCCTCCCTACCTATCACTCTCTCCCTCCTACGCTCAATAATATTTTTCTCACCTTTCTCTATTTATCTCTCCTTCACCTTTCTCTCCCTATCTCCTTTCCTCTCTACACTTTTTCTCACCTCTCTATATTTCTCTATCTAAATCTCTCGCAATATCTAAATGTCTATCTTCCTCTCCCTCTCCCTTCCTCTAATCCCAAAATCTCCATATATTTACCTATCTACCCCTCCAACTCTCACTCACTCCCTACATCCTTTCCATTATACTATATTTATCACCTATGTCTCTATCTATCTCTCTTTTTGTACATGTCCTTCTCTACCTCCTTCTCTCTCTACCCTTTTCCTCATCCCTCTATCTCTCTACTACTGCCTCCCTCCCTCTCCACTCTTGACCCTGCCTTTAAATCTCTCTCTCTCTCTCTATGGATATATAATAAAAAATATTTTCATAATTATTTCATAGCTCCACCTTACACTTCTAGTAATTTGAAGAAATTCCATATCTTTTGTTCAAACTTACATCTTCATTTGGAAGTTGGCAATATTTCTTTTTTATTCTTCTAAATCCCTCTCCAAATTTATTTTTCTCCATTTCAATGAACTCACTATTTAATAGTTTATAGAGACTATTGGTGAAAACTTTATTATTTTAATTTTTCCTAGACAAAAAGAAATCTAGCCCTAAATTTATTTTCAATCTATGCAAGTGAGACATGATTGCCCTTGTAAACTAATTTTATCATAATTCGAACAAATCTCCAATGGATACATGATCATCCCTATAAAATGATTTTACTAATTTTGTGAATCCCAATTGAACTACAAAACTACATCCAAGGGACTAAATGAAACAATGAATGATCTTTCCTTTGAATATATAAATTAATGTGTAAATTCATCTAAGAATAATGCAAAAATATTACATATAATTTGATTAAGTAAAATATTCTTCATGATGAGAAACTACAACATTTTGATGTGAAAAACCCATGACAACAAAAGTTTACAAAAAATAGACTTTACTTTGACAACTAATTTTGATACTTAAAGATGATTGAGGCATTTGCAACTGAGGATAATTAACTCAAAAAAGATATTAAGATAGAGGAAGTCAACACATAGTGATTCTTCCTTATTTGATAAAAAAGAAAAATCTTAAACCTTAATCAGGTTAAAAATGGGGCAAATCAATATATAAAATGTCTTCTCTAAATCATTGGAAAGATCCACTTATACATGGAAAGGGTATACCAAGAAAATTCACCTAGATTGAGACATGTAATTTTTTCTCATTAGAGATGATGAAATCTTTAGTCCAAGTTGAGAAGAAAAGCAAAGAAAAATAGACAAACTAGGGGTCATGTTTAAGAAAGGCCTCGACATGGTTGGATACAACAAATTAGGAAGAAAAAAAATGGCAAGGTTATGATGGTGGGATCACAAAATATCATATTAAAGTAAAGTTTTCTAACTAGTGATATACATTGCAAATTCAAGGATGATAAGAAGCAAATATGACATGAAGAATACACAAACCCAAACCCAACAAAATGAAAAATTCTTTCACTTCATATATATATATATATACTATTCTCCTAATCTTTTATTTGAGAATATTTGAAACTTTAATTATTTTAATAATTAAAAAATAAACATCAACTAGAAATAGTTTTATTTCACAATTACGACATAGTTGTTTCTCCTACTACTCTGACTGTAGGTTACTCTCAGCCTAGTTGAGGCCAGACAAATGGACTACTTGAGCTTTTGCATGGTGAGGCTTTATTATGAAATTCTTATATTTTATATAAACATTAGATTGGAGGAATTACTGTATGATCTTGCATTGTCTTGTGATTACACAGCGCGCGCGCGCGCACACACATATATATATATACAGAAGTCTTAGGTTGCTTGTCTTCACTACCCGTTTATAAATGCCTGCTTATGTTTACAATTTAATGTGTGAAGAAATACAAGAAGAATGTCCCCCAACGGATCAGATCGACACCACTCAAGTCATGAATTCAAGCTGCCGAGAATACTGGCGTTCGACTGTGGAGATGTCAAATTTTGGCACAATTAATTCCTCCCTGCCAAACGCACCGATTCGCAGGTGAGATAAAAAATTTCAAATTATTTGAATGTTTCTCTCTTTCTACGCTATATGAGTACAACTTTAAAACTCGCTCCTTATTTCAATTAACAGTGAACGAGGACAGAAATATTTGGATCAAGATGTATTTCTAAGTCACAGTGGTAGGCAGAAATTTTTTGTTAGGCAGCTACACAGAGACCTAACAAACCAGGGCGTGTCCTGCTTCTTTGATCAAGATCGCGAAAGTTTGCCAGTGGGCGAAGATTTTCCCTCTCGTATATTTGAAGCCGCTAAGACATGCCAAGTAGCAGTTTTACTCCTCTCTATGGATTTCCTCCAATCAAGGTGGCCCATGCTGGAACTGTCTGCCTTTGTGGAAGCGAGAGACAGAACCGGTACAAATCCCAATCTAAAAATTTTACCCTTGTTCTACCAGATTTCACCGGATGCTCTTAAAAACATTTCGGCAGAGGACGAAAACTGGAAACAGTTGGAGAAATCCGAGGAAAAACGAGCAGAATGGCACGAATCTTTAAATGCAATACGGCGAAATAACGGGTTGAAGATGAGTGAAGGTGATGATGAAGTGAAGTTTAGTGAAGGTGATGATGAAATGAAGTTTAGAGATGAAATTGTGAAAGAAATCTGGCGTATACTTCCAACACCCTCACCAAGGTATCATGTCCGTTGTATGCAAGGACAAGTACGAATGTGTCAGGTGAAAATACCTCACTACTTTGTCTTGTTTTTATCACGCATATATTCATAGGCTAATGTATTTATTATATTTATTGGTTGCAGCGGGTTGCACATTTCTTCAACTCTGTTCATCCAGACAAAAAGGGAATCCGTATTGCAGGATTGTATGGAATACCGGGCCAGGGGAAAACTATACTTGCCAAGGCTTTCTGCAACTTCAAATTGGGGAATTTCGATGGTAAAGTCTGCCATCTAGAATTTTCTAGAGGCGATTCATTCGAAAGACTTAAAATTGCTCTGCAATATCTCACATGCTGTCCCCAGTCGTATCTCCAGGCACTGACCGACCAAGATCAGGTGACCAATATCTCAAATGTTTTAATTTTGTCGACAGGATTTTCTTCCTTTCCTTTAGAAGTATTCTGAAATATTCAACGAAACTCACAGGCACAAAATGAGTTATATAGAAGAGTGGAGAGGAAAAGGGTATTGTTGGTTCTCGACAATATCACAGAAGAAAGTATAGATGAAGTGGCGTATTATCTCAAGGCAGACTTGGGAGAAAACTGCTGGATCCTTTTGAGCGCTCGGAGTGTGGATGTTCTAGAAAGGCACTTCAAGATAGATAAGCAGTCATGCATACGCGTACCAATGCTCGAAGAGGAAGAGGCCACAGCCATCTTGTTGGAAAAGGCATCTGTAGAAGTGTCAATGTTGGGGGCAGACGAGAAAGCTTTTGCTATAAAGTGTGCAGGTAGATGTTCGTTCAAAGAGGTCGCTTGGACAGAAGGAACATTTCATCCGCTAGCCTTAAAAGCTTTTGGAGGTCACCTCTTCAATAATCATGGTCTGCAGTTGTCTAAGTGGGTTGCTGAGATAGAAGGCTGGGTAGATCGATGCGATTATGGTTTGGATGACTTGTTGGCTTTGCTGGGCAAAGCTTTTGACAACATGTGTCCCGAATATCGCACCATATTCATGCTTCTCACCCTTTATCTGCCGCCTGATATGTCTCCCCATAAAGTTACTGAATGGCTGGCAATGATTGTCAACAAAGAGATCTCGTTTATTGAGAAAGCAGTGAGTTTGAATATTTTCTTTAAAGACCTTTTAGTTTATGATTTGTGTGTTTTTAATTGATAAACCTCTGAACGCTTAATTTATTTATACGTGGTTTCAGGTTGAGGATCTATGTAAGAAGGCTTTTATTGAAGAATCAAGACCTAAAATTCGCATCCACGACCTATATGTTGAATTCGCACAAAGCAAAGCAGATGAAATGGGGAGATGGCTGTGGTGGATGGGTGACCCACGTAGTACACGTGGGTTAATATCAAAAGACAATGCAGGGTTTGAATTGGCTAAGTTTGAGCAGTGCTTGCATCAAAGACTGTCCCAGATAGCTCTCAACAACCTTCAAAATCTGTTGGTGCTTCAGCTTATAGGCGTGCAGAAAATGAGGAAACTTGACTTGGGTGGGATGGGATGTCTCAGAAGTATTACATTACATAAATGCAATGACCTGAAAGCGCTTGAATGTATGGAAAAACTGCAACAGCTGGCGTGTCTTCAGATAAGTGAAGTAAATCCAATGTTTAAACTTCCAGAGCTAAGCAGCCTCAAAGGATTACAACATCTTCAGATCAATTTAGCAGGCAGCCAGGTGCTCAATCAGCTGGGAGATCTTACCAGTTGTGCTTTTCTGAGAGAGATAAATGTTTATTGCCGATCCCTCTGGGAGTTTCCAAGGTTGAATAGTTTGCGGTATTTGGAGAAAGTGGAACTTAGTGTGCGTGATAATGTGAACGGGCCCCTCGACTGTACAGAATGCGTGGAGTTGCAGAGTACTCTCCTCAAGAGACGTTCCCGGTGGAATAAGACAACGGCCTACCTGATTGGACGTAAGACACTATCCAAAACTGTATTATGGGATCGCGATGCAGTGAAGGCATGTCCAGATTTAGATGCAGTGAAGGCATGTCCAGATATAGATGCGCAGGTAGAGTCGTTTGTTGCATCAAAAGATGTTTCAGCTCTCAAAAGTTTAGAATCGTGTGAAGGGCTGAAAAATCTTCAACTATGGAATTTGAGAAATCTAGAGGAGCTTCCGAGTTTCAGACTTCTATCAAATTTGACTGTGCTCAAAATTGGCAAGTGTGGTATAAGCGAGGCCCCGGATCTAACGTGTTGTCTCTTGCTGGAGAATGTTTGGTTTTCCACACTAGAAAATTTACAAAGCTTTCCCGAGTTCTCACCACTGAGGAAATTAAAGAAGTTAGGATTATATAATTGCTGCAGGGTTGAAGATCCTCCTGACGTTAGTGGCTGCCATGAATTACAGGTATTCCATCTAGTCTACAACGACAATCTCAAAGGACTTCCCGACATGGGAGAGTGCCCACGATTAGAGGAAATCAAACTGAGTTGGTATTCTTCTGAAGAAAATGATGTCAAAAATTCTAAGGACAGTTCTGAATTTAAAGACGAAACCTTCTCAAACTTAAGTGATGTAAGCGCGCCAGAGGCATTGAAAGAGTGGAAGTGGCTGGAGGGCAAGACAGTGCTCGGAATAAAGTATGTCCGTGGAGGGAAGATGTATTACTGTATCACAGCTCCGTGCGAATCTGACGACAGAAGGCAGTTTGTGAGAAAAGTAACGATAGTTGAAAGCTCTCTGTTTCTACCCGACCCGTATTTCTATTTATCTGTATTAATTACGATATCCCTTATTTTATATCAGTTAGCACTGGTGCTAGTTGAGGGACGTAAAGGCTTCACAACTCGGTGCGGAGACTCTTGTTTTGCATTCTACAGAGGCGTCCGTTTTGCATCCGTTCTTCTGCTTCTTATAATGCTTGTGTTTATTTCTCACTCTCTATTGTCAGTAATCAGACGAAGGTTCTCAAAAGATCGGCATCTTAACTTCCCTACATTGTATGTGGTAGTTAAACGGGATCTTCATGCTGTTACAACACTTGCGTTCATAGTTGGAATTTTACAAATTATACTTGTGGTTTATTTTGATGTCCATGTTATAGGCTTTTCTTCTAGTTTAGGCTTAATATGTTTCTTACTGGCCAATCTAAGGTTAGTGTATTAATAATAATGTATGAAAGACTTGGTTTATATATTCAATATTTGAATGTATTTAGGGTTGTTATAAAGTACTTATTGGAATTTGAACTTGGGTCTTCAGAGTGAGAACCCAATGTTTTAATCAGTTAAGCTCAACTGCTTGGACAACATTTTAAAATTATGTTAATCATATATTAATATGCATAACATAGTTTTGTCATTGTAACCTTAGCATTGTTAAATTATAGCATACCTTCAAATGCAATAACGTGGTCTTAAGAATTTTAGTCTTGTAATTATTTATTAAAAAAAATAATTAATCAATTTTTTTGTCAAGATGAATCTTTCTATAGATAAGAGAATATATGAATGTTATATAAAAAATTATAAATATTTTTATTAAAAAGTGAAATGAATATTAGATAAATGATGGTCATCAATGTCACAAACTTGATAGCATTGATGGAGTGCATCTATCAATAGATTGTCCATATTCTTATATAAGATAACATATGGTTTCAAAATATTCATGCAAATTGCTTACCCTCAACATAGAAAAGATGTAATCCTTCATATGAGAAAATGGTTTAAATAATTTATAGAGATATAATTACTCCTCTAGTGATGCTATTGAATTTCTTTATTACTTTTTCATTAAGGAGTTTGTGTGAATAAAAAATCAATTAAGCCGATTCTTATAAAGTATAATTGATTTGTATTATTTTACTAATTTATTGCAATTTAAATATTTTTTTTTAACGTTGTAATTAAAACCAACTCGAATATCCAATTCACAAATAATTTTGAAATGAGTTCGGTGAGTGGAGGGCGGCAACGACTAGGGGAGGTTCAAGGGGACTCTAGCAAGGAGGATGCGACAAATCTGCTCACATCTGGTTCTGTCGTTCAGGACCTTGTGCAAGTGTTGCCTTTTGTTGACATTCGTATGGATTGCTTCAGAATTTTCGTAGAGATTGGGAATGTGGATGGTGTTCGTGACTTGTGTGGGTCCTTCTTGGAGCCCTCCTTGTCCTCTTTGATGGTGTTCAATGGGGTTTCTTTGGGGTACTCATCTCCTCCATCGTCAATTTTTGCTAATCCTCCATCTGGAACAATATTTTTTTGCAGATATCAGTCTCCCCACACAGACAGTGTATTTATTGAGAGATCCGAGAATGACACTTTTGTTAATATTAAGAACTTCTCTCACAATCTCACCATGGCCAAGATAGAAAACACTCTAGTGGGCAATTTCAAGGGTAGACAACCTGAGATTATTGCAGTTCGTGTTGGAAGTGGTTTCAATCTGAAACAATAAAAAATTCTGAAAAATTTGATAGACCTTTTTAACACAATACAATTTGTTTTAAATGAGAAACAAGAAATGCTGATTAAAGATATTCAACCCTTACAAGGTCTAAGAAGAAAGATTAGGATATATTGACTAAACAATCTGCATATGCTTCTATGAGATACATCTTTTACTGCAACTATCAGACGAACTAAAACAACTTCACATGCAAATGATACTACAGATTTACAAACACAAATTTGCATATAATGAATGACATAAATATCAGAGATTGACCTAATGAACAAATATGAAAAAGGACAAGATTTTCAAAACATTTTACAAGACACAAATTTCATGAGTGGAAAACCGTCATGGGGTATAAAAACCACTTGTAACCTGTCAACTTTATTTCATCTCGAAAATCCAACTTATCACAATGGTGGAGTCTTTTCTCAACACCTCAAAATGCCAACAACAATTTAAGAACAAATTCAACAGTGAAGTGTTTTGATGGAATCTGGATTCAACATCTTACAACTTAAGAACCTATGAAAAATTTGCTCTCAACACTGACCCTACAACTGCATTGTATTTGCAATTCCAAAATCATGTTTGCTAGCAAATCATAGGAATAGTCTATGCAAACTTATTTGAGTACATATTCTATCAACCAAAACTGATTTAACATAATATAGCAGAATGACAAAAAACACTCCCTTATAATTTCTTTTCAAAAGAAAACTTCTTACTCTGTTTTCAACATTCGATGCTCAAGACACTTAAGACAGAGCAGCTAAGTAGTGACCCAAATGATTTTTTTATTTTTCACACCCACTTCTTTCATATTACACCAAATATATATGCATCTGTTTTTTAACATAAACGAGTAAAAATAACTTCCTTTGTAAAAATGAAATGCTCATAATTGAAGAACTGGTATGCAAACTACTTTTTCAACCAACTGTCAAGAGAAAACCCTTCTATATATCACTTTTCATTAAATTGAATCCTTTTTTATATATGCTTAAAAGAATACCTGACTATGCCGGTAAAAAGTCAAAAAGAAACTAGAAAAACCTGATTGCATCTTTTGCTCGAAGTCCACCTTTTGTGCATGATGACAATAACCAATTCATGCTCGACGATATCACATTCAAGACATGGTGATAAAATAAAAACTAACTGCAACATCTGAAAAATAGTTATTTGGTAGTGCATCCAAAATTGTGCATGGTGGGTAGGGTTCGAGGAAATTGTTTTGAAAGAAAGCTAAACAATATGATATACAAGCTCCAAAACAAACAACAATGATATTTGAAATCTGAATAATATCAAGTGCCCGAAGTAAAAGTTGCCCACATGCCAAAGGATATGCATTTAATCAAGTAACTCTCATGGACTTCATTTGCCAAGTGAAATAGGATATGCATTTAATCAAGTATCCCCGTGAGCAAGTAACCACTACATAAGGAGCTACACATTAATCAAGAAGTCAAACATCCAACTTGTCATCTTGACCACCACAAGTTGACATTAAGGAAAATAACAAAGATAAGAGACCAACAAACTCCCCCTTATTTTCTTAATGGCAAAAAAAATGCACTCTGCAATGCCAACAACATGAACCATGAACCATGAACCATTAACCATGTACCATGAACCATATACCATGAACCATGAATCATGTACTACCAATAACCTGAACCATAAATCATGAGTCGTGAGCCATGCAATGCCAATAAGATGAATCATGTATCATAAGCCATGTAAAGTCAAAGACATGAGCCATGAACCATGATTCATAACACATGCAATGTCAGTGACATGAGCCATGAATCTTGAATCATAAACCATGCAATTAACAAAGCAGTTTAACACCAAAGTAAACTGATATAAGAATCTGAGCATAATTTAAAAATAAAACAACCTAAGCATATTCTGAACCAACCAAAAAATCCATGCAACATGTGTAACCTACCATGTAACACCTATATGAAATCTGAAACATCTCCTCCTTTTTTGTCTTCAAGGACAAAGGGTGCATATTGATGGAGAGCAAAGCTCCCCCTCAACCAATAAACAATGCATTAATCAAGAGTACACTGAGAAAGAACTCTGAGTCATAATCGAAGTTTGTCAAATGCATCTGGAGCTATGGGCTTGGTAAAAATGTCTACAACCTGTGCTTGAGTAGGAAGATAGTGCAATATAACTTCATTAACCAAAAAAATTTCACAAAGAAAGAGTAACCAAGTTGCAACATGTTTCATTCTGGAATGCATTCTGGGATTTTTAGAGAGACTGATAGCACTAGTATTATCACAAAAAATATTAAGAGGTTTCTCAACAATAATACCCATATCTAGAAGAGTTTGAGCCTGATGAGTAATGATGAATAGTAACTATCCAACATGTACTGAGAGGGGGGGGGTGAATCAGTACAGACAAAAACTTTCTCCACAACTCAAACAGCAGAGACTGCACTAATAGGTAAACAACATCATCGATCTAAGTCAGGCCACTACCGGTAAAACACAGTGAGATTGTAAAAGACATAAACTGATAACACTTAGATCTTATCCATACCTAATATCTCCTTTCCACTTCACCCATATACATAAACAAGTAATACATCAGAAATATAAAGACTACTGGCTTAGCATGAATTACCACTTAACAGAAAATACTAATCATCACATGAAAAAGCATCACACATGACACACTGATTTTTCATGTGGAAACCCAACAGGGAAAAACCATAGTGGGGATGAATACCCATAAGCTATTCTTTGAACTCTTTTGAAGTCCGCTCTGTTAGGAGCCTAATCCGGTTAAGGACTTTACAATAGGTTCTGCTAGGAACCGATCCTGCTAGGGATCACCCAGTTAAGGGATGGCTAAATACTTGGTTAAAGGTTATAACCCTGTTAAAGGTTACCTCACAAGAGGATTTGAATAACTCAATGAATTTGAGTCACCCTATTAAAAGATTTGCAGAAAGCCTGTTAAAGCTACTCGGTTAAGAGATTTTCCAACTGCTGAAATGGTTAGAAGTCAACAGGTAATACAATGATCTGGTAACAACACTCAATGCCAATTCAGATCCACTTTATTTCCTTTTCTTCTGCAATCTCATTCTGCAGGTATCAACACACTTCTCTGGTCTGGCAAGAATCAAGTATCTCTACACTTGGATACACACACAACATTTACCAACAACTTCAAATGAAAAACATCATCAACCTTATAGACAACAGATAGGTCGGTGGCATAAACCCTAAACCCTAAACATTTAGGTTATCAATACAGTCGGTCCAATCCGGACCATTCAATCACATTGCATAATGTAAAATGATCTTGAACAAATCTCAAGACGTTCTCCATCATTCATTCTTTGCCACTTCTAGAAGCTGGTAACCCATCATGCTCTCTCCACCATTTGCTGAGACTTCACACATTCCCAAGGTAGATAGGATCAATCATCTTCATGTAAGATCCTCAAGGAAATCCTTCACGTGCACAAGGCTGACGTGGCAACACAATCTGATCTTCATTTCAATGCTAACCCATCACAGAATGTCATCGATCGAATCACATAGACTTAAAATGCATCAACCGGAAACCCTGAATCGTGGACTACTAGCCAGTTGTCATACCAAATTAAAACCCCAATATAAAACATTCCATATATCGGTTCACATTCTAACATACCGGTTCACTTGAACAAACACACCACTTCACTTTTTCACATATATCGGTTCACATCATCATTCCGGTTCTCTTGCCAATTTTTGTACTTCAATATACCAGTTCATACTTTAGCATATTGACATCAATGTTAACATACAATATCATCACGTCATCAAACTCTACACATATGCCAACAATCTCCTCCTTCCAACAATCTCCTCCTTTGGCATTGATGGCAACATATAAAGATATCTCTTCACTTTACATCTTCTCCCCAATACTACAGATATCTTCTCCACTTCACATCTTCTCCCCCTTTGACAACAATGCCAAAGTTAGGACACAAACAACTATGTTCCATTATGCTACTCCCCCTAAGGAGTAGCATCCTTAAACACACCAATCCTGAAAAGATTTGACAATGCAATTCCTGACTGATGTGGAGCACAAACCTTTAGTTCACCTCTTGAAGGGGCATCACCCCTAATTCACCTCTTAAATAGGTAAACATAGCCTTTGGTAGAGTCTTGGTGAATATATCTGCTAACTGCTCCTTATTGGAGACATGTTCCAATACAACTTCTTTAAACTGAACTTTCACCCTCAAGAAATGATACTTGAGCTCAAAGTGCTTGGTTCTAGCATACAAAACTAGATTCTTGGAAATATTAATTGCACTAGTGTTGTCATAAAAGATACTCACCAGTTTAGATACAGGGACTATGAAACCACTTAATACATGCTTCATCCAAATTGTCTGAGTGCAGTTCATAAATGCTGCTACATATTCTACTTCTGCTATAGACTAAGAGATACAACTCTGCTTCTTACTCATCCATGAAACTATTCTACCACCGAGAAAGAATGCACCACCGGTTGTGCTCTTCCGGTCATCCACATTGCTAGCCCAATCGGCATCTATAAACACTTTGATATTGAAATCATTATTGTATGGATACCACAATCCATAATCTATAGTTCCCTTCAGATATCTAAGAATCCTCTTGACTGCTACCAAGTGGGATTCTCTTGGACTTTTCTGGAAACGTACAGTAATGCCCACTACATGTACAATGTCCGGTCTGTTGTGTACTACATAGTGCAACTTACCAATCATTGATTGGTATTCCTTCTCATTCACTAATGCTAAGTCATCTTCTTTTGATAATTTACAACTAGTCACCATCGATGTACCAACCGGTTTGTTATCTTCCATGCCAAAGGTCTTCAACACCTCTTTGACATACTTGGACTGAGTGATAAAGATGCCATCTTTCATTTGTTGAATCTGTAGTCCAATGAAGAACTTAATCTCTCCAATTAGTGACATTTCAAATTCCTTCTTCATCTCATCTTCAAAATCATGACTCATCTTGTCATCTCCACCAAAGATTATGTCATCAATAAACACTTCACAGATTAGGATCTGATCACCTTCTAACTTCAGATAGATATTGCTATCTTCATTTGTTCTTTCAAATCCAATCTTTACAAGATGTGAGTGTAAGCATTCATACCATACTCTAGGTGCTTGCTTCAATCCATACAAGGCTTTATGTAGCCTACACACCATGTCATTGTGTTTTGATAGTGAAAACCCATCTGGTTGCTCTATATAAACTTCCTCTTCAAGTATTCCATTCAGGAATGCAGATTTCACATCCATCTAATACACTTCGAATCCCTTGAAGGTTGCATATGCAAGAAGCATTTGAACTCCTTCCAATCTAGCTACTGGAGCAAAGGTTTCTCCATAGTC